>NC_139623.1:122082508-122167839 GCF_964638095.1 Poromitra crassiceps
ACACACACACACACACACATACACACACACACACACACACACACACACACACACACACACACACACACACACACACACACACACTCCTAACACCAGCCTGTTTATGACGGCAGTAAAATCAATATCTGTATCATATCTGTATCAGCTTTGCAGGAATAAACATCTACCTTTTATTTACCTTCTCTATGAACCAGTAATCATTTAGTTAAACATACATAATGTTGTACTTGCTCAACATGAATTCATAACTGTGCTGAGAAACATGCTTCAATGTAGCCTTGAGTTTAGGACCGCGGCAGCTAGACATACATAGCCTACTTGAACAGAGTAGTCCCTCGCAAAATGAGTAAATTAGTGATTTCACTATGCTTTCAGAGGCTAGAAGTTAGCCCAAGGAGAATAGTGCATATACTTGGTCACAGCTTTCACTCTCTCCTGTTCTCTCCGCATCTACATTATAGATGCGCTGTTCACATCAACGGCGTGTATAGTGTTGGGGTAACGCATTACAAAGTAAGGAATTACTGTAATCACATTACATTTGTCTGTAATGAGTAGTGTTAGCCATTACTCAAGTTCAAGTTCAAGTTTATTCATATGTCCCAGAAGGGCACTTTGGGTTGCAGCAGAGCATAAACATAAAACAGTCATAAAATCACACAAGACTCGAGATAAAAACATGAAAACAAAGTGCAGACACAAATAGACCATAAAAACCATAAAAAAGACCATAAAAACCATAAAAACAAAAATGGAGACACAATAGACCACAACGTAGTACAAAGTAACAGTTCAGTTCAAAAGTGCCAGTGTAGTTTAAAGTGCATTAGAGGCCATGGCCGATAAATGCAAATGCAAGGCAGTCTAAGAAGAACACTTAGCCACACAGTGCTACATATTACAGAAAAAAAATGCTACAATATTACTATTGTATAGGAGAACATAAAATAAATAAAAACATCAAATAGATGTTACATTATATTCTCTTAAGTAGCATTTAAAGCTCGAATCGAAGCAGGCACAAAGGAATTCCTATATCTATTTTTCTTAGCCAAGGGAGCACGAAGACGAAGGCCAGATGGAAGCAGCTCATATTCAGAGCTCAGCGGATGGGCATTGTCTGAGCAGATAGCCCTTGCTTTTTTCAGCATCTGCAAGTTGAAAAAGTGGTCTAGGCTCCCAAAATGGATTCCGGCTATTTTTGAAGCCGTTTTCACAATTCTCCCTAGGGAGTTCCTATTCTTGATGTCGAGGCTGCCATACCAGGAGGCAATAGAGAAGGTGATAACAGATTCAATGAAAGCGCTGTAGAACAATTTCATCAAGGTCTTGTCTACCTGGAATTACTGTTCCTAATTCCAGTAATCACATTACAGTTACTAAATCCAAAACTATGTCATTAGATGCATTAGATACGTTCTTCAATTATCAGCAGGAACGGGGTTGAATCTGCAGGATTATGGAAAAAACATCAAATGTGCACATTGCGCAACACAACCATAGCTGACTGTAAAAGCCGCTAATTGCTAGAATGGATGGCTGGTTGGATGGGGAGGAGTGATTGGTTAGGTTTAGGCATGAGGAGTGATGATTGGTTGGTTCAGGCCAATCAGAGGCAGTCGTCGCTCCGGCCGATCCATTATGGCATCAACTGTCATAGGAGTTCAAGGCAGATGGGGGGGAAATGGCAGTGGCAGTGTTTTGAGGTGTGGAGATATGCTCATTCATTACCTCACATCTCATAGTAGGGCACTTTGGAGGGGTCCACGCGCACCCCCCTTATTTTTTTTTCTAGTTTGGATTTTTGGCATCCATAGGACCTCTAAAATAAAGATTTAGATGATCCCAAGAAAAAAACCTGTCCCAAATGTGTTTTTTCCAATGTTTTATTACCCCTATGACACCCGCGGGTAGGGATGGGTACCGAGACCTGGTACCAAATGGGCCCCGGTGCCTTATTTGTAAATACCAGACAGCCCGGTTGGGGTCGTCAAAAGGGCCTTTCTGTGTGGAGTTTGCATGTTCTCCCCGTGCCTCCCAGGGGTTTGCTTCATATAGGAACCCCCTTCACCAAAACATGCAATATCCTGGTTGCTAATGTGGTTCCTCCTCTGGTCGTTAAGGGCGCCTGTTCAGAGGGAGGGGAACTGGTTGGAATAGCGTGAACCTCCCACGTGCTATGTCCTACCGGTGAAGCTTCCTCTGTCAGGTGAAAAGAAGCGGCTGGCTAACTGCCCATGTCTCGGAGGAAGCATGGAGCCCGTTTCGGCTCTCCCCAGATCGGCAGAGGGTGGAGTAGCAACCAGGATAAATAAATTAAATTAGCACTAGTAATGGGGGATAAAAATGGGATAAAAAACTGGGGGAGGGGGGGGGGGGATATATATTTTAAAAAAAAAGTAAATACTGGAGGATCAATAAGCTACAGTGAGATACACATTATAGACTCTGTGCGCCCCTAGTGGTTGAATACCATTATTGACGAGATTGTCTTATTCTCTGTTTTTGGTGTACTTTGTGGCAGCGTTACAGCGCCACTTACCGGCCTGGCATATATACTACAGCGGTTTCAGTGGTATTCAGTGGTTCCATGTGGATACACACATTTCTTGAAACGATTCCGTGTTTATGGAAAACTTTTCTTAAACGAAAAAAAAAAGATCGATTCCGTCTCCGTGTGGACATGGCCTCAGACGAGAGACAGGCAGCAGCTGCCAGCGAGGAGCCGAGCCTGACTGAAAGGAGAGAGGGGCGGGGCTGGGCAGGGCGGGCAGCACACACACACACACACACACACATGTACACACTACACACACTGTGTAATGTTATGAGTCTTATGACATCAGGGACTAGTTAAAGTCCCTGGAAACCAAAATCCACAAAAACGTTCTAACTATGTTATTTAGGGTCTTATGTGAGTAATTGTGTGGCTCAGAAAGTATGAGCCATTACTTTCAACCCAAAGCCTTAAAATCGCCACTTTTCTACAAGGTCTGGATTTCCATTTCCTCATTGAAGAGAGCGGTGCGCGCGGTGCTAAAATGCATGATCTTATCACGTCATAAGATTTAATCGAATCACACACACGCATGCACTCGCGCACACACACACTGACACACACAGTAGCGCTGTGCACTCGCAGCGCGCAGAGATCTCTTCCTCTCTGTAAACCCTCTCTGTCTGTGCTATGCGTCGAGCAACGCGCGAACACACACACACACACATTCCATCTCTCTCTCTCTCCTTCTCTCTCTCCTCCGAGCAGGTCTCCTCCAGCAGGTCTCCTCTGCTGCAGACGGGACATGCCCACACTGTCCGCGGGAGAAAATACACTCTAAAATCTAATTGATCCTCATGACTTTTGCCATGACTGTCAAACCTATATACTTTGCGACGTTCATCATCGTTCAAAGTTGGCTGGTGGCTTATTAACATAGGTTCCTGTGATGTGATGAACTCAAAATGCTAAACAATTATTAACAAATTATTAACAAATAAACGGCTTGAATGTGGAGCTAAAGCAATGTACAAGTATAAACCAGTAAAAAAAAAGGTATAAACAAATGATTTTCCAGCAGTACAATGATGATGAAGTGTGCTGATACTGTATGTTGGCTTGGGGTTGGCATTGTCTTGCTGTGGCGGCACTGCTGACTTGGATGGCTGAGTCCACTTTGCGGGGCTGGCCATCCGGGACGGTGGTGTTGCTGCAGTGGTATGATGCCACTCCCATGATAAATGGTGGGGATGATGTGGTTGCGTGTTCGCGCGAAACGTGCATGTGAACTCATCTAAGCGAATGTTCATGTATTTATATAGGATTATAAAGGTATGCTGTCTGAGTATGTTTTATATATACTTATACTATAGTAACTATATGACTTCCAAGTAATATAAATCATATAATTCATAGTAATATATATGATGATATATACTGTAGCTTCCAAGTTATAACTATATAACAGTTTACAATTTTGTTTCAAGTAATTGCATTTTAACACATTCACTGCCAGCCGTTTTTCAATACTGTAGTTAGCTTCTGCCAGAGGGTTTTTTTGAGGATTCTGGCTCATTTTACAAGAGCCGAGGATTCTTTTCTGCTTGGACTTTGTGAACACAAAGTTCACAAAAGTACTAATAGAATGTGTGCTTTCTCTGTCTAAAAGAGTTAGTTTGTAGAGTTAGTAGTTATGTAGATATTAGCCGTTGAGTACAGCATGTGTGACACACACGCATGTATGGTCACATTTTGTGTTTAATAAGTATGTATTTTTGTTTGTATGTGAATCAGACTTCAGGGGACACTGTGACTTTAAATCATTTCCCGAGTAACGCCACGGGAGGGCACTGTGGGGCGCTAGTTGGTAGTTTTGAGGTACCCTGGCTTCCTTCCTTAGACAGACCAGAGCCTACGTGACGAACACAACTAACGTCTCCCGTCTCTGCTTTTCCCTGTTAAAAACAGGTTGGTAATGCATCTTATCCAGATTCAGTACACGGAGTGTAAATGTAACATACTTAGCTTGATTATGCTGAAGTTTGGTGTCGAATGAGTTGACAGAAATGCGTATTTGATTTAGTAGGAAACTTCCAGAGATATCCTCATTGTTTAAAATGGACGCACACGGACCTGTGAAAGGGAAAGTAGGCCAGGCCGTCAGAAAATGGCGATTGCACCGTCAATGTTTACTTTGTCGTTTTGAGAGCTCCGTGACACTTTTGATTCTAAAAGAAATGGTTGAATTTGAGTTAGAACATCACAGGCACCTGGGAAACAGAATATAAATAAATTGGGACTCATCTATTTGAATGCATATATTTGTTTACTTACCTGTAAATACTATACGTGTAGATTAGTCCATTGTAGCCATGTTCTGAGGAGAGAAGAGTTGTTTTGATGGTATTAAAATGAGAATGGTGAATTTAATGAATGTAATTACAATATTTACTTACCTGTTATATTTACCATAGCAGTTTTCCTTTTATTGTGCTTTACATTGGGGTTTTGGTTTTGAATCAGTAGGCTTCTTCAATTACACTGTGAAAAGAGTAACAATATATTAATGTCAATGCCTATACAGGAGAGGTGAATGAATGTGGTTTTATACCATAAAGAATTTGCACTAATAGTAATAGTGAAACTGTCAGCACTTATATGGTGATTAATTTGGATAGCTATACAAAAGTATTGGTTAATGCACATGTTTGATACATGGAGAAATTCATAGTTATGTGAATATGGATATGTGGAAATGTGAATATGGAATTCAAAAGAAATGGGAATATGTTGGTATTTTGTTGAAGATGATTTTGATGAAAAAAAGGAAGAAAAGAGAAACCAAATGGTTTAATGAGAAAAATAACTGTTTAATAAAGACAGACCAGAGCCTACGTGACGAACACAACTAACGTCTCCCGTCTCTGCTTTTCCCTGTTAAAAACAGGAATAATTATCTGTTACGGTACACCCCATGCCCGGGACCCGTAACAGAATTTGGAGGCACCGCCGCTGGGATCAGTGTCTGACGGCTGTTGGTCCTGATCCTAAACTACGAACCCAAGGCTGACACCACATGACCAGCGTGGTGGCGCAGCAGCAGCAGGCGTGCGACTGAAGCAGCCGAGGTGACCATGGAGAGAGAAGGGGATCCTGGCTGGCTGATCCATTAACCGATGAACGTGAGGCCGACATCACATGACCAACACGTTGAAGCAGCAGGTGTGCGACTAAGGCAGCCGAGGTGACCATTGAGAGAAAGGGAATCCTGGTTGAAAGAGTGCGACCCTACTTGCTTGAAAGTGAGTTGGACTGTGAAAAATGGCCGACAAAGAGAAGCAAGACATGGACAGTGAAAGAAAAAGAACGATTTGGAACATAAAGAAGGATCTCCACATGCTGACCGCAGATGAACTCTTTCGCGTTATCGAGTCCATCTCATCGGGGCCAGGGGACCTGGATCCTTCTAGTGTGATTAAGGGTGATGAGGAGAGTTGCTTTGAATTCATAGCTACCTATTTAAATAGTGGAGCCTTATATGAATTAGAGGACCAGGGACTTTCTCATTTACTGGCGTTGAGGGATTTTATTCATGAGCTCCCCGACAGTCCTGTAGAAAATCTAGAGAGTGAGGTTGAGACCTTTATATCTCCTTTACACACTCAACCGGAAACAGTAGGACACACTAGTGATGACGCATCTCACATTGATTATGCTGGACAACAGACACTTGAATACCAACAGCTACTTGCTAACTTTGAGGCACTTGGTAAGAAACTAGGAGAGTTACAACACACACCAACTCCACCACCTGCACTTAGCACAGTAAATCGACTAGCTAAGGCCACAGGGCCAGACCAAGTACATAGGCTCAAATTAAACGTCCCTACACCAGCCATGGCTGATAGTGTTGTCTCCATAAGAGACCTATCATTTCTGCAACGCCGAGAATTCAAAGTTCATGGGGGGCAGGTAGGAGACAGTACATCAGACATCGGTTTTAACAGCTTGTGTAGGCAGATTGATGAGGGTGTCAAAGCAAAGCATACAGAGAGTGAGATCATCCAAGGCGTGCTCCGTATCACCAAACCAGGACAGTTTAAGGACATGCTCATTAACAAAGATGACCTGACCGTCGCCGAGCTCAAAAGCTTCATGCGCTCACACTTGGGAGAAAAGAGTGGCAGCGAAATGTTTCAGGAGCTCATGAGCACCAAGCAGCATGAACAGGAGAGTCCCCAACAGTTCCTCTACAGGATGATCGGACTAAAACAGAAAGTAATGTTTGCATCGAGGCAAAGCAGCACAGATATTGAGTACGAGCCCCGCACAGTACAGAATGTGTTTTTGCGAACAATTCATCAGGGTTTCCTCCCAAAGTACAATGACATCCGAAATGAACTCAAGCCACTCCTGGCTGACTGTACTGTGTCGGATGAAACACTGCTGATGCAAGTGAACAAGGTATCCAGTGAGGAGAATGAGAGGCAGCGAAGACTGGGCCACAGCTCTCGTCAAAAGATCTCACATGCTCACAGTGCACAACTCGAATCTGATAAGGAGGCTGATAAGCGACCAGACTTAAAAGCAAAGAGCAAAAATAACATGATAGAGGAACTGAGCGCTAAGCTTGATGCCCTGACCAAAGTGGTTGAGGCTCTCACAACAACCAAACCTCCTGAACACGCATGCGGATGCTCGACATATACCAAGCCTACTCCCAAACGAACAGTAAGACAATACGGCTGTCCCAGATGTGTTGAAAGGGGTGTGAGTATGTGTCCCCACTGTTATGTGTGTGGGGAAGAGGGCCACAGGGCAATAGGATGCTCAAAAATGGGGCAAGCAAGAAACAATGGCCGACCATCTGCTGATGCCCATGCACTGAGCAGTCATGAGGAGAAATACCCCACAAAGGCTGAGCCAAAAATAGTGAAACAGGAACATGTGAAAACAAATTGTGCAGCCGCTCCACTCGCAGCTAAAGAAATCCAGACTAGTGAAAAAGTAGCTCAGCTAGTAGGAAAAAAATGCATAATCAAAAGTTACATCCACAGCTATGCAGTTGAGTCCTTATTGGACACAGGCGCACAAGTTAGTATCTTAGACCGCCAATGGGTAAAAACTTACCTACCAGACCATAAGGTACGGCCATTAGCTGAACTCATAGGACACAAAGCTCTCAGTGTGCTAGCTGTAAACGGGGAACCCTTACCATACGACGGGTGGGTGGGAGTGATGGTTAGCCTTCCAGAGAACAGTGACCCCGACCTGTCAATACAAGTGCCTTTCCTCGTCAGTAGCGTGTCCCTAGAGCGCCCCCTAATTGGATTCAATGTTATTGAACAGTTAATACTGGGGAAGGAGGACATAGACATGATACCTGCAATTGTTAGTCTCCTTCGTAAAGCAATGAATATTCAGGATGACAAAGCTACTGCTTTAGTCAACTTTATCCAAACACAATTCAAAGAGAATAATGTCGTCAATCGTGGTGTGTTAAAACTGGGGCTGCATGATGTAGTCATTTCGCCTGGTCAGGTCAGACATGTTAAGTGCAGAATGCCACCCAAATTTGACACCTCTAATCCACTTGTCCTCTTTGAACCAAATGATGACAACACTCAGCTGCAGCAGCTAGATGTTGGTGACAGTCTCATCCCAATCTGTCAGGCAGGCGTTCCTTTTGTAAGGGTCCCCATTGGTAACCACACAAAACATGACATCACTCTGTTCGGCAAAACCATCTTAGGAAGCATCGAGCCCATCGCTAAAATAGTCGAGACAGATCAGCTGGGCCTGGATGAGCCATCAGTCAGAGTGGGGGTCAACAGTGTGGAACCATCTGAAACTGAAAAGGACAATGGGGTTGGGGGAACATTGCAATGGGATCCGACAGTCGATGTAGGTCACTTAAATGAGGAGCAACAGAAAGTTGTAAAGAAAATGCTGCGGGAAGAGTCCAATGCATTTGCCCGCAACGATGACGATATGGGGTGTGTACCCACCCTACAAATGTCCATCACTCTCAATGACATAACCCCTGTTCAGAAGTCATACACCTCCATCCCAAAACCCCTTTACAAGGAGGTAAAGGAGTACATCGAGGACCTTCTGGCAAAAGGATGGATTGTAAAGTCTAAGTCCCCTTACTCGGCACCAGTCGTCTGTGTGCGCAAAAAGGACGGCACACTAAGACTCTGTATCGATTATAGACTGCTGAACCAGCGTACGGTACCTGATAGGCACCCCCTCCCGAGAATCCAAGACCTCACCGACACACTAGGTGGGAACCATTGGTTCTCAATTCTGGATCAAGGGAAGGCGTACCATCAAGGGTTCATGGCTGAGGGATCACGCCACTTAACCGCATTCGTTACTCCCTGGGGTCTATACGAATGGGTGCGAATCCCTTTTGGATTAACAAACGCACCAGCTGCGTTTCAACGAAGCATGGAGGAAATGCTCGTTTCCCTTCGTGACGAGTGTTGCATACCATATTTGGACGACATCCTGTGCTATGCCCAGACTTTTGAAGAGCATGTGGAAGGGCTGAGAAAAGTCCTGAGAGCACTACAACGTCATGGAGTCAAGCTCAGACCCACCAAATGTGAACTCTTTAAAAAGGAAGTGAGATATGTAGGCCGATTGGTCTCGGCTGATGGCGTACGCATTGACCCCAAAGACTTGGAGGCTGTGTACGCTCTGCGGGACAAGACACCAGCAACTGTGGGTGATGTGCGGAGAATAACTGGGTTCCTGAGCTACTATCGCTCGTATGTTCCGGATTTTTCCAGAATCGCCAAACCCATATATGAGCTCCTGCAGCACAAGACAAAATCAGGCGAGCAGCCACAGAGGAAACTCAAGGGAGAGAAAGGAAAGGGTGCACAGTTACCCTCCAGGACACCAGTAGAATGGACTAGAGAACATCAGGAGGCACTCTGTAAGCTGATTGACGTGCTGGCCAATCCACCTGTTCTCGCGTACCCAGACTTTGACTCACCTTTTGTGCTCCACACCGACGCATCTGACAAGGGCCTGGGAGCTGTCCTTTACCAGAGCCAAAATGGTAAGCTCAGAGTCATTGGCTATGGTTCGAGAACCCTCACTCCAGCAGAAAGGAATTACAGGCTCCACTCCGGGAAACTTGAGTTTCTCGCTCTGAAATGGGCAGTTTGTGAGAAATTCAGGGATTACTTATTCTACGCCCCTTCCTTTACCATCTTCACAGATAATAATCCCTTGACGTATGTCATGTGTACCGCAAAATTGAATGCAGTGGGTTATAGATGGGTTGGGGAGTTATCTGACTTTAGATTTGACATACGTTACCGACCTGGTAAAGCCAATGTAGATGCAGATACCCTGTCGCGATGCCCATTTGATATTAATGATTATGTAGCAGAGTGTACAGAAGGGCTGCCCAGAGAAGCTGTTACTGCTACATGGGGAGGGTGTAGAGCAGAGAAAAATCAGGACATTGCTTGGGTAGCTGCCATGACACTATCACAAGGTGACCAGCTTGAGCCAGGGCTTGTGCCAGCCATTGACCCCGCTGACCTTCAAAAGGCTCAGAGAACAGATCCAGTGATAGGCGAGATTCTGAAAATGAAAGAATTAAGTAAAATTATAACAGATGAGATGAGACAAAATGCAACTGGCATAGTCAGAAAGATGATGAATGAGTGGGGAAAACTCCAGCTAGAAAATGGGCTTCTATACCGTAGGACAACAGGGAGACGTCAACTAGTCGTACCTGCTAGTTACAGGCCAATAGTCCTCAAACACCTGCATGACGATATGGGCCATGTCGGCACTGAAAAAGTACTCAGTTTAGCTAGGGAAAGGTTTTATTGGCCTTACATGAAGCGTGAGATTGAAACGTATGTTACCCGACAGTGCCCATGCATAAAACAAAAGAAGCCAGTGACACACGTGAGGGCCCCCATGTCCAGTATAACCAGTAGTTCACCCTTGGAGCTTGTCTCAATTGATTATATGCATCTAGAGCCCAGCAGAGGAGGCTACCAGTATATCCTAGTTGTAGTAGACCACTTTTCTAGGTATGCCCAAGCCTATCCAACCCGCAATAAGTCTGGAAAAACGGCAGCAGAGAAGATTTTCAATGACTATGTTCCAAGGTTCGGGTACCCCTCCAAACTGCACCACGACCAAGGCCGCGAGTTTGAAAATGAACTCTTCCGGACATTACAGAAAATGAGCAGTGTGGGTCACTCAAGAACGAGCGTGTACCATCCTCAGTCTAATCCGTCGGAGCGCTTTAATCGGACTATTTTGCAAATGCTGAGGACACTTGAAGAGAAAGAGAAAGACAGATGGGCAGAGCATCTTCCCCAGATGGTACATGCTTATAATTGTACGCGTCATGAGGCAACTGGGTACTCACCCTTTTTCCTACTTTTTGGCCGACACCCGCGTTTGCCCATAGATCTGTTATTCCGGCTGGCAACAGAGGGGGAGCACAATACGCCAAGGAGTTACGCTGAAAAGTGGGCTGAAAGGATGACTGAAGCTTACCGTATCGCTTCAGAGAACAGCAAACAGTCAAGTGCACGTGGCAAAAAGTATTACGACCGACATCTGAAAGGAGCAGTCCTCCAACCAGGCGATCGCGTGCTGGTTAGGAACTTGAGTGAAAGAGGTGGTCCAGGAAAATTGAGG
The DNA here is from genome assembly GCF_964638095.1 of Poromitra crassiceps. NCBI lineage: Eukaryota > Metazoa > Chordata > Actinopteri > Beryciformes > Melamphaidae > Poromitra > Poromitra crassiceps. The sequence goes on from NC_139623.1 coordinate 122,093,691, forward strand.
TCATATTGGGAAAAGACAATTCATGTTGTCAAAGAACAGATCAACAACAACCCAGTTTACAAGGTGGTCTCAGAAAGAGATGGATCCAAGTCACGTGTTCTACATCGCAATCTGTTGCATCTCGTCAACGACCTACCTGCTGACCTACCTCCATCATCAGAGAAAGCGGTGACACCACAAGGGAGGAGGAAAAGACAAACACAAGCTGAAAGACAGCCAGAACAGAGACAAAACAGCGAAACTGACTCTGATAATGATGATAACTCAACACGCTACTGGCTCAGATATACTGCGAGAGATGGAGAAAGAACAAACAGTTCACCTACCTGTGGACTTACCTGTGATACGAAGAGGAGAGCAGCTCCTGCTGAACCCCGGAGAACAGCCAGAAATCAAGGACCTGTAAGGGAGAGAGAACGTCCTTTAATGGAAGAGAGACCTGCAAAAGCAACACAAGAATCAGAACAGAGACAAAATGGAAAAGAACACTCCACCACTGAAGTGGAAAGTGACTCTGAAAGTGTGACACAGGAGGATGGAGGGCCAGTGATCCCCCTGACACCCCGTGTTGAAAGTGACAATGAAGCTGATCAGCCTGTCCCAGAAGAGAATGAACTTAAGCCGACCTTGACCCCTAACACTGATGGTCAAGCAGAAGGTCAGTCAGATCACTCAGTCAGAAGGTCCACTCGTGACAAACGGCCAGCAACACAGTTCACTTACAATACATTAGGTCAACCTACACTTCAGCCACATACATCAGTTAACACTGTAGAAGGTATTGGAGCTCCGTTTATGCCATTTTGGGGTATGCAACCATACCACCCATCCACTTACTCTGTCCCACCGACATACTACATTCCACCACCATACTTGACACACCCTTACACCTTACCAACACCATACACCATGCCAACGTATACATACTGAGTATGAAGGGTAAAACGTCGGGTGGATATTGAATAGCTTTGAAAAATGGAGTGGGGATGTTTTAAGGTGTATTCTAAATGTCAGGAGCCACTTTATTTTTGTTGGGGAGTGTGTGACACACACGCATGTATGGTCACATTTTGTGTTTAATAAGTATGTATTTTTGTTTGTATGTGAATCAGACTTCAGGGGACACTGTGACTTTAAATCATTTCCCGAGTAACGCCACGGGAGGGCACTGTGGGGCGCTAGTTGGTAGTTTTGAGGTACCCTGGCTTCCTTCCTTAGACAGACCAGAGCCTACGTGACGAACACAACTAACGTCTCCCGTCTCTGCTTTTCCCTGTTAAAAACAGGTTGGTAATGCATCTTATCCAGATTCAGTACACGGAGTGTAAATGTAACATACTTAGCTTGATTATGCTGAAGTTTGGTGTCGAATGAGTTGACAGAAATGCGTATTTGATTTAGTAGGAAACTTCCAGAGATATCCTCATTGTTTAAAATGGACGCACACGGACCTGTGAAAGGGAAAGTAGGCCAGGCCGTCAGAAAATGGCGATTGCACCGTCAATGTTTACTTTGTCGTTTTGAGAGCTCCGTGACACTTTTGATTCTAAAAGAAATGGTTGAATTTGAGTTAGAACATCACAGGCACCTGGGAAACAGAATATAAATAAATTGGGACTCATCTATTTGAATGCATATATTTGTTTACTTACCTGTAAATACTATACGTGTAGATTAGTCCATTGTAGCCATGTTCTGAGGAGAGAAGAGTTGTTTTGATGGTATTAAAATGAGAATGGTGAATTTAATGAATGTAATTACAATATTTACTTACCTGTTATATTTACCATAGCAGTTTTCCTTTTATTGTGCTTTACATTGGGGTTTTGGTTTTGAATCAGTAGGCTTCTTCAATTACACTGTGAAAAGAGTAACAATATATTAATGTCAATGCCTATACAGGAGAGGTGAATGAATGTGGTTTTATACCATAAAGAATTTGCACTAATAGTAATAGTGAAACTGTCAGCACTTATATGGTGATTAATTTGGATAGCTATACAAAAGTATTGGTTAATGCACATGTTTGATACATGGAGAAATTCATAGTTATGTGAATATGGATATGTGGAAATGTGAATATGGAATTCAAAAGAAATGGGAATATGTTGGTATTTTGTTGAAGATGATTTTGATGAAAAAAAGGAAGAAAAGAGAAACCAAATGGTTTAATGAGAAAAATAACTGTTTAATAAAGACAGACCAGAGCCTACGTGACGAACACAACTAACGTCTCCCGTCTCTGCTTTTCCCTGTTAAAAACAGGAATAATTATCTGTTACGGTACACCCCATGCCCGGGACCCGTAACACATGGTTTCAGAGATTTTCAGAGAGTTTTGAGATAAATGGATTTTTAGAACCACCTCACGTGCCTGTGATTATGGGTGCCCTTGGGCAAGTCTGTATACTGTATTGTGTTTGTGTGTGTGTGTGTGTGTGTGTGTGTGTGTGTGTGTGTCTCCAAACTCCTCCCTCCGTCTGTGCTGCTGCTGCTGGCTCCGCGGCCGCTCTCGGGCGAGTCTGGATTACTGTAAAACGGGCTCGTTCGTTTCTTGGGGTGTCGGCTGAGAGCTTTGATGAAGCTTTTGCGATTCTGGTCTTATTTATGCTCAAAGGTACTCGAGTGTGTGTGTGTGCGCGCGTGTGTGTGTGTGTGTGTGTGTGTGTGTGTGTGTGTGTGTGTGTGTGTGTGTGTGTGTGTGTGTGTGTGTGTGTGTGTGTGTGTGTGAAATCGAAAGCGTTTTCGCCCAGCCATTTCCTTGAGAATGGCTTTCTCCCACGGCTGTTTTTGCTCGGCTTTCTCTCTGTCTGGAGAGCACTGTCGCCACTTAGCTGGTCGGTAAAATAGATTATACACATTCTCTTCCTCCAATATTGGTATAGGAGACATAAAAGGGGTTGATCGATGTCCCACCGTCAAAAAAAAAAATAATAATTTTAAGCCGAGATATCTCGTCTTTGGCACTCAACGGTTGGATTCTGTAAGCCGAGATATCTCGTCATTGGCACTCAACGTGTTAAGTTAAGGAACAGGTTGCAGTTTCTATGATTATGTTATGATTTAATGAAAGGGGTGGGATTAAAAAAGTTTATACTTCTTCCCACTCCCTTTCAAATATGCTAAGAAGTGGAAAAAAACAAGAAAAAAACAAGAAAAAAACAAGTGAGACCTTTGTTTGTTTGTTTTTTATTCTGTAAATTGTAAATGTTTTCCTTCTTGCATATTTGAAATAAAATGGAATCAAATCAAATCAAATCAAATTATTTCTGGTTTCCAGGGACTTTAACGTGCGCAGTGATACTACTCCTGTCAGCCTACATCCTGTGTGAGCATGCGCAGTAGCGCCAGTTGTATGCAGAGCCGCATCCTGTATGTATCGTCCTAGTCTCGCTGGCCAGCCTCCTCTCCCTTCCGTCCGAGGAGTCTGGCACCGCAGGTCTCCATAACTGGGATAAACCCTCCCCTGTTCTACTCTGCTCTCCCATTCGAGCGACTGTTTAGGTGGCAGCCGGATGTCCGCTCCCGGCTTATTACAAACTCTGTCATTGGCTCCGACCATGTCAATCAGAGCGGCTTCCGCTCCCTCCTCCCTGTGTGTCGCTGTAAATAGTGCCCTGCCGCCGCAGTGAAAACAATGTCACCTATTGCAACTATAAAATCTCCTGGACTTCAAAGAATCACAACAACCAGTGCCTCAGTGAAAACAACAACGCTAACTACCTAGCAAGCTAACGGCAGAAACCTACACGCTAGCTCATTGCTACACGCTGAAAACGGCAAGTTGGATTGTTTCAAACTATTTTCCAAGAGCACTGCCGCTAAGCGCCGCGCATCGCAATCCCACTATGGAAACCTGCGGCGCCAGACTCCTCGGACGGAAGGGAGAGAAGGCTGGCCAGCGAGACTATATCGTCCCAACTCACCTCTATATTAAATGTGTTAATTAGTAGCTCAACTGGTTATTCAAAGTTAGACACTGAAGGGAAGGTAGCTGAGCCGAGGAATGACCGCAACACGTTAAGAAAGAACGGAGCGATCAAAAGTCTGGTTGTACTTCACTCGAGTTGATGCTGACAATTTGGTCATAAGTGCAATACATCGTTTGCTAGTAATGGTGGAAACACAAGCAATTTGTCTAAAACACTTAGCCAAAGACAATGTAACTGACCGCCTACTACCTGTTGTTGCTAGAGTTTCTTTGCGTTTTGTAATTTATACGTTTCCCTTTTTAATAAGGAATTATTATAGTAGTTGGTGCCATTAACTCAATTTGAACAGCTCGACTCCGTAATTACCTGTAGCATCCAAAGGGTGGCAGACTTCCCTTATTCTGTCGGTATATTTTGTCCATGTAAAGGCAGCTGGGAAACCCTGCTCGTTAGGCCATATTACCACCTGTTCAAGACAGCGTCTTTTATCGTTGTGTTCATTTGGCGTGTAAAGAGTCTGTGAAACGCCAACAGTGCGAGCCTGGGTCTCAAAGACGAAAATGAGATAAACTACATAAAGCCCTTGAGGTAGCCTACGTCGAGTGCAGACAGTGCAGCAGACAGATAGTATCTTGCTTTATTTATGCTTTCCCTAGCTGAATGTTGGTATTGGCAGTGGTAAGAGATTTAAATTCTTATATAATGCTGGATATTTAAATTAATTATAAAAACGCACCCACACTGTTAAAACTATAAGTTCCTGGAGGAACCTTTAGGGGTTCTTCAGCTTGTCGCTGTGGAGGAACCCCTAGGTGCTTTCAGGGCCGTATCCAGGGTTTCGAAATAGGGGAGGTCCAGCAAGGGGAGGCTAATTCCGCAAAAGCGCCGCCGGATTTTTTTTTTTTTTTTAGAGTAATATATCATTTTAAATTAAAAAAAATACGTTTTTTTTAACCTTTTTTAGCCATATTTAGAGGAATATATCATTCTAAATCAACATTAGGATTATACTGTTGTGATGTCATTATTCAGTATATTCTCTTTCATGTCACCACCTGCTCAGCTCTCCTGTCAACATAATTGTAACTAACAAACACAAACTGTTTTAGCCAAATTCATATCAAAATGACACCTACAAACACAGGTACACAACCCAAGCCGTACACAACACACAAAGTCATCATCGCTAATAAAAAAAACATAGAGGGACCTGTTGGCTGGCAAGAACATGTATTTATTGTCATTGACATTGTCATTGATTTACATTACATTATAATGCTTGAAAATAATTTGGAATGAAGGGTTCAAATTATTGAATGTGATTATTATCAAATTATAGGCTAGCAAGAGTAATGCAACAATAACAAATACATAGTAGATGACACAAACATGTGGGCTCATGTACTCTTCAAATAAGTGAATGAAACCCTGCATAATGTAAAAACATTATTTGATATGGTTTAAGGCTTCAAGCTACTGAATAGTGCGAAGGATGCCTATTGCCCAGTATCAAATACCCACCTCGGTCAAATCTAGTCTACTACAACACATACAGGTGCATCACCATAAATTATAATATCATGACAATGTTCTATAATTTTTTATCAGTTATCAAATATATATTACTATAATTATACTATATATACAGTGTATATATACAGTTTAGTATATTCCAAATGAAAAATAACATTTATTTATTCCTGATAGGAATGATTGAAAAATAAAATAAAATATATTATGTTGTTTTTAACTTTACACCACCTCTTTTTGTTACTTATTGGGAGCTTGGCAATTGGCATCATGCATGATTAGCCAGTAGCTTCCCAACGTGTCACACAGGTAACGTTACTTAAGAGACAGACTAGACACTTACTTTCTTGGTTGTTGCTAAAAAATCTGTCAGTGTCACTCACTCACCTTGTCTGTCGTTCACTCGCTCACTGTCTCGCAGCTCGCTCACCTTCAATTATCTCGCCAGGCAGACAGACAGTCATCACCACCATGCTACTGCTCTCTCGGAATCAAGTTACCGCGGACGCAGCGTCAGATGACTTCCTGCCTGACCTGCCTTTCGTTTCAAAATAAAAGCGATCCCGTGTTTTTCATGCTTTTCCATGCAGCTTATTTTATTTTTTTCTCTGAAATATTAGGGGAGGTCTGGACCTCCCCGTGCTCATAGCTAGATACGGCCATGGGTGCTTTGAGGAACCTTCAAGAAAATGTTCTTCGAAGAACCCATTCTTGGGGTTACTTGAGGAACCTTTTGAAGCTCTTTGAAGAACCTTTAAAAATGTCTGCTGTGATGTTCTTAATATAATAATATTATTATTATTGTTAATAATAATAATAATAATAATAATAATAATAATATAATTGATGGTGATGAAACAACAGCTGTCTTTTAAGCAAGGTTTTATTTTTCAGAATTGTAATAAACTCAATAAATACACATTACACAGGGATAAGACACTACAAAAATACAATAAATTATTTTGTCAACAAAAACATTCCAAAGTGACACTTTGTATAGCTTTTGAATGTAACCAGGGTGGTTAAATGAAGGGTTAAGTCAACCAATGAAGCATAGCTGTTGGTGACCATAACAACACTACTGTATAACCTTATCATGGTTATAGTGAGCTCTGTATGCCTTATATGCACCAGTTCCCAGGGAAGGGTAAAGCAAGTGGACAGTTAAGCTTTGTGCAGATACTTTCATCAAAACCACTTCAAAAACCAGTTTACACCAGGTGCACAAAAATATACAAACATTGCACACTGTAAACATAAATAACCACTTTAGAACACATTTTAAACTCATGTCTAGCTCCCAAATCACCCAGTACTTGTTACAAGAGCTCAGTTATTTCATTTGAGTGGAACCCTGTTCTAAACCGAGCATTCAACATGAACAAAGCTGTTAAAGGGCTCTCATGGGTCTTGCTGAGAAGTATGAAGATGGTGGTGGAAACAAACAGGACTATTCAAGTGAATTTTTCAACCAGTAGCTTCTTTCTAAAATGACACCGCCACCCCCCCCCCCCCCCCCCCCCCCCCAACACACACACACTTCCTCTGGTGCAAACTTTGAGTCTTTCTCACAGTCTCTGGAAACTTCACTCCAAAGATGAAGTAGATCCCCAGGGCACCAACTCCTTTTGAGATGTCATCTGGCCTTGCAAAGTCAACTCCATCCATGTGGAGGGAGATTTCACATTCGGCACTGAAGGGGTTCTCACTCAGCAGCAGCACAGGTGTAGGAGCCTTCACCACCTATGAAAAGGACACAACAAATACAGTATGTGACATATGATTTTACAATGTGGTGTTCAAGCACTTTTTTGTGTGCAGTTGCAGTTTAAATCAAATTTCTATTGCATATTAATCGTGCAACCGTGCAATAATTGCAAGTCAGTGCAAAGATAAAAAAATGACACCAGTGACTGTATGCATGTTAAATAATAGTAAGCTAGCCTACCCATCTTATATTTCTCTCTCTCTCTCTCTCTCTCTCTCTCTCCATATACACACACACACACACACACACACACACACACACACACACACACACACACACACACACACACACACACATATATGTATATATATATATATATATATATATACACACACACACACACACACACACGTATGTATGTATATATATATGTATATATATATATATATATATATATATATATATATATATATATATCCTTTATTAAGGAGTCTCACTGAGAGGGTTGTAGTTCACTAACAACTCTGGGAGTATTGCATTATAAGTAGAGAATTGTTTGATGGTGCAGAAAGTTGGGACATAATTGCTTGAGGGAGACGTTTTGGCTGGGATGTACAGTAATGCACTCAGGGGAGAAGTGGTAGGGAACTTTACCTAGATAGTAGCCTATAGATGGCACTACCGCTGGCCTAAGCTAGTCCCAGGGGCGGTTCTAGGCCTTTTTTATATATAGTCTCAGCCCACCCAAAAAAAATAGAGGCAAAAAACCTTTTTTTTTTTTTTTTTTTTTTTTTTTTTTCCTCCTCTCGAAATCCATGGTGGTCATTAGTAGCAGTTTCTGACTGCACTCAATGCACTGTGTGTTTCCCCCCCCCCCTCTATGTTCTTAGGGTGGGCTGAGACAAAAATTTAGGGGGGTTCAGCCCACCCGAAAAGTTTCTAGAACCACGCTCCCTCCTACATCTATCTGCCTAATCCCACATCACTTCACACAGGTCACACACACAGTACAGCAGCGAAGTGGTCCTCCACAGTCCACACAATCGTTCTCCCCACTCATGATCAATGAAACTGTGAGGTGAGCAGTCAGAGTCGTTAGTAGTTACTTAATTAGCGCATATTGATATGCAAATTAGCGCGTAACGTTAGTTACTAACGATGTTAGCTCAGTATCTCAATAAAAGTTCTTACAGGCTTGTTATTTCCCTCTAAGGGAGTGCAAGGCAGATATTTAAACAGCCTTGTTTGTGTACAGTACCAGTGGCATGGTAGTAATAAAAAGGGATTAAGGACCAGGACCCCTGGTGGTCAGTAAGATGGGCTGGTTGAGCCAATGTTAAAATGATCTTTATGTATTATTTATTTTTGCTTTAAAACTATTTTTAAATTTTCAGCTTAACTCATTGAGTGCCAATGACGACTTTAGTCGTCAAATCGGATAGTAACGTTGAGTGCCAATGACGACTAAAGTCGTCAATTGCGTTTTTTGACGGTGGGACGTGGATCAAAGCCAGATCCATCTCCTGTGAAAGTATGGTGCATGTTGAATGTGCAAAAGCTATTTTAGGGACCCATTAGGTGGCGACAGTGCTCACCAGATTAGAGAAAGGCGAGGAAAAAAGAGAGAAGTCATGAGGAAACGGAAATCGCATCGATATGCATGAAGCATAACGTTAGCTGTGCCTGTGAACAGCAATCAATCTGCTGCCACAATTGAGCCCCTCCGTCTCAGCTGCGATAGCCCCTCCATATGATTTAGTTGCCGACACCAGCGTCTTTCTGAAAAGTTACATTATTCTCAGCTGGGAGCCGGCGACACGCTGTGAAAAAGCGAGGGGATGCAGCGCACTTTTCAGTGCAGACAGAGCAAACGCAGAGCAAGCAGCAGAGCCCCAGAGACACTCCCACGGAGGAGGAGGAGGGGGGTGGGGCACGCAGGGCAGTATACAACCATTGACAGTAAACACAGACCCAGACAGCAGCAGGCTCGATAGACAGAGAGACAGGCAAACAAGCTAGAATATCTGATGCCCACCAGCAGTAAATCAAGACCAGCAAGAAGGTGTAGGGCACACGCAGGGGCCAGCGCTGCTGGTTGCAGCTAAAAAATATTATTTGGCCAAACAAAATTCCTTTGTTTTCACTGTTTTATTGAAGGAAATTATTTTTGAGGTGTCATTACATCAGAAAATATTAGCTTCAGAGTCAATGATGTGCTTGAAATGCTTCATTTCACAAAAGGCGGAATATCTCAGCTTCTAAATTGAAACGTGTGTTTTTGCTAAAATCAACCTATCTTCTCCGGCTGATAACTAAAGAACGGAAAAGGATATCAATAAACTTTTAAACTGTCTACATTGAATTGAAAATAAATCTAAAATTCAAGATCACAAAGTACATTTATTTGCATTAATTTGATTCCCAATCACGACACACTGGTAATAATTATTAATATCTAATTAAAAATGCTTTGCAATGCAAAATAATAGCATTTTAACATACAATACAAAGACGCGATTAATCACGATTAATTATAATTAATCGCACGATTAATCGCGATTAAGAAAATTAATCGTTTGACAGCCCTAGTTTTTTCTTTGCATTTCACACTGTTTTCACGGGTGGATCCGCGGGATCCACCCAAATCCGCTGGTGTTCCTTCACCAATCTGTTTTTTCTTTGCATTTCACACTGTGTTTTCACGGGTGGATCCGCGGGATCCACCCAAATCCGCTGGTGTTCCTTCACCAATCTGTTTTCATCTCTGGCCAGGATAGGTGCGCTGTCACCGAAAATGTATTGCAATTTGCCTGTCAAGGTGCGCCATTGGGGCTGGCCGGTGCTGACTCGTTATGCTGTTGTGTGTGGCTATTACTAGCCACTGAAACTGTTCACAGCCTGGGCTGAGCTGGCCAGCCACTGTGAATAAGACTAGCTGAGAGAGCGTATGCTTTGTATGTTGCCATGCATTCCATGCATGGAAGTGGTTGCCTAAAAGGCTTCTTCTTAAACCCAATCCAGGCACCTCCTATCTTACCACGCTTGCTTGTTCTGCTTATCGTGTCAATTTGACGACCCGGAGTTGGTGTTGTGGATATAAAACTGTCCTGGAGAGGTGTGGTTGCAGACCTGAGATTACTCAGCGCTTCCTGTAGGTGATTCTGAGCTGTGGTCCAGTGGCCCAGCAGCCTGCATTATGTTAGTCTGTCAGATAAACCATTCAAAACAAGGAGAGCTGCAGCTGTAATCCCCCTCATCTTGTGCACAAAGTATTCCTAAAACTGTATACAAAATCAAACGGATAAAATCCACCTTAAAAACACAAACTTAAGGGTCTGTAGCTGAGAATCCACCTTAAAAACACAAACTTAAGGGTCGTAGCTGAGAATCCACCTTAAAAACACAAACTTAAGTGTCTGTAGCTGAGAAACCACCTTAAAAACACAAATTTTAAGGGTCTGTAGCTGAGAGCTCCTTCAAATCACATGTTTTTGCAAAGAGCCATGCAAAAAGACATATGTTCATCAAGGAACAAACAACAAACCAAGGTACTTATATTTATCTGTAAACTCAAGTTGTTTGTCACCAATGCAAAACTTAAAACTACTTCTTTCTCTACCTGGATTTCTAAAGTGCATTACTGGTTTTCTTTTGATTCATATTTTTATGATCAATTATTTATTCATATGTATTTTGTATATTTCATTGTGCTGTATATTTCATATAAAAAAAAGAAAAACAATATTCACATTTTTGTAAACATTACAGTCCACACAAGAGAACCACAAATAAAAATACCCTACAATAACAGAAAATATAAACATACAAAACAAAAATCAAGCTAAACCTAACGAACCAAAAAAAAAAAAAAAAAATCTTAAAGGCCCAATCCGTCAAAACTCACTATTACTGACGCCGGTGGCCGTTAGTGTAACTGCAGGCAGTGTGTGAACGAGCTGACGCGCGGGCACCATACTCGCACGCGCACAAGCAGTTGCCTGGCAACAGCAGTGCTGTTCGTTGCTTTGTAACGTTAACTCATAAAAGTCACTTGAAAACGGCAACCTGGACAATTTATCGGTCAGATCAGCCTCGAGATGCCCAGGAAGGATTCTGGATGAATTAGGGGACGTTATTGTGGCATGTTTGGTCGTGTTTTGGCTTGCGTTGGCTGCGGGCAAGTCGATACTCATGTTAGCACAAGCCAGGAAATAGCCTGCTCCCCCTGTATGTACGGTACCCTGTAATGCCTGGAGTTGACCAAACTGAACAATCAAACAATGTTTCATAAGCATAACAGTAACGTTAGGCATATTTACGACTGTTAAATTCATTATCCACACAAGACTGTAATGTTATTAGTGGGGCTGGTGGTAATTTCTATAAATGTAAATTAATATTAGTTAGCCGCGATTAGCATCAAGCTAACGTTACTAGTATGCAGCCAACAGCCAACTGCAGTCAGAGCCTGCTGGCTGCGGGAAGTGGATATACTCATGTTAGCACAAGCCAGGAAATAGCCTGCTCCCCCTGTATGTACGGTACCGTCCAAACTGAACAGTCAAACAATGTACCGTAAGCATAACAGACAGTAGGCTAACGTTAGGCATATTTCCGACTGTTAGATTCATTATCAACACAAGACAGTAACGTTATTAGTGGGGCTGGTGGTAATTTCTATAAATATAGCTAAATCTATTAGTTAGCCGCGTATAGCATCAAGCTAACGTTCAGGCAGACTCACCACCGCAGCTAAATGCAGTCAAACAATAATGTTCCATGACCATAAGCATAACGGTAGTAACGTTAGGGTTGCATTACTTCACACAAGACGGTAATGTTAGCAGAGTTTCTGACCAGGTGGTCAGATACTTGTACTACGGAGTGACAGTAAAAATCTTGAATCTTGAAAATCCATTAGCAAGCAGCTAACGTTATCTGGTCAAAACAACATTACAGTAGTACAAGCAGCAAGTTCCCTTCATGAACCGAAAACACAGTCCTGACTCTAGTTTCCCCCCGATGTCGGTCACATTGCTGCTGTCTGGCCAGACGGGCTTCATTAGATAAATATTTATTTATTTAGTCTGGACTTTTTCTGGAGTCTGTGTTGTTTCCTTTAGCTAGCAGCTAGCGACGACCGTAACGTTAAAAGCTACTTCAGCCATTTCCTGTTAGCGTCTAGGACAAGAGCACAAGCTCGTGAACGCGCGAGACGTCACATCCTCTAGCTGTGGCGGGAGATGCTATCCACTTCGAAACTGCGGTTTTCCAATGTATCTTCTGAACGGCTGGTCTGAGAGAAACGCCCCTGGTCGCCATTTTTAAGTTACGTCAAGGCGCATTCACTCAGTGCCAATAATAAACACTTTGTGCACATTTATTTCTCGCCAAAACCAACGGAATGGGCCTTTAACTGTGCATTGATGACTTCTACCAGCTAAATGTAACTATGTGCATTGAATACGTCTATCAGCTCAATGTAACTATGTGCATTGATTACTTCTGTCAGCTAAATGTAACTATGTGCATTGATTACTTCTATCAGCTACATCTAACACTATGTGCATTGATTACTTCTATCAGCTAAATGTAACTATGTGCATTGATTACTTCTACCAGCTAGCTACATCTAACACTATGTGCATTGATTACTTCTATCAGCTAAATGTAACTATGTGCATTGATTACTTCTATCAGCTAAATGTAACTATGTGCATTGATTACTTCTACCAGCTAAATGTAACTATGTGCATTGATTACTTCTATCAGCTAAATGTAACTATGTGCATTGATTACTTCTATCAGCTAAATGTAACTATGTGCATTGATTACTTCTACCAGCTACATCTAACACTACGTGCATTGATTACTTCTACCAGATAAATGTAACTATGTGCATTGATTACTTCTACCAGCTAAATCTAACACTGTGCATTGATTACTTCTACCAGCTACATCTAACACTGTGCATTGATGACTAACATCTATCTAACATATTTAGCAAAACCAGGAAGACACTTTAGTTTAGCCTTATAATGAGTCACCTGATCCCTGCTGCTCTGCCATGTGGCAACATTGGCGAAAGAATCAATCAATCAAACCTTTATTGGCAGACGCTTGGTCCATAGATGACACATACACAATTACAAAAAGCACATAAGGGAAAGAGCCTCTATGTATGACTGTAATCTTGATATCAAGGCCTGTTTTTTTATATTTTTTCTATGTTTTGTATTGTATTGTATAGTGTTATGTTCTCCTATGGACCTTCCTAATTGTCTGGAATAAAGCTGAATTGAATATCCTCAAAATGCCCAGCTTAGCACAAAAACACTGGTGGTTGGCACGCCTGGTTTACCAGGAATGGGGTTCAAATCCCTACAGTGTCCTGCTTATTGTTGTGGCAATTTGAGGAAATAAAATATTGTTTCATCTTAATTAACTATATAAAAAATCAACTATCTAGTTCATGTACATTTTCATGGTTAGTTTTAAATTCATTCGTTTTAAATTCATTACACACTGTGTGCGTGTGTGTGTGTGTGTGTGTGTGTGTGTGTGTGTGTGTGTGTGTGTGTGTGTGTGTGTGTGTGTGTGTGTGTGTGTATATTAGGGCTGTCAAATGATTAATTTAACACTAATTATAAACAATTATTCAACAAAAGTTTTCGCCACCAAAAACTGCATAAAAGCAAAGAAATGCAAAGCAAAACAATGCAGACATGAAAAAAAGGGCAATACAGAATTGTTTTCTCCTCTTTTCCCCTCCCTTTCTCTCTTCCTCTCTTTTTCTTCTCCCCCTTTTTCCCCCTCTTCTCCTTTCTCCCCCCTCCCCTGGGCAGACTATTGTTCCCCAGCTTTGGCGGAGGAGGTAGAGCGGGTCGTCCACGAATCGCTTTGGATAAAAGAGGTCAGTGGTTCGATTCCCGGCTCCTCCAGTCTGCATGTCGAAGTGTCCTTGGGCAAGATACTGAACCCCCGAATTGCTCCTGATGGTGTGCCAGCACCCTGCGTGGTAACCTGCCGCCATCGGTGTGTGAATGGGTGAATGTACCTACTGACTGTAAAGCGCTTTGGATAAAAGCACTATATAAATGCCGGCCATTTCTTCCAGTGGATTTTGTTGTACAGTAACAACACACACCACACATTTCCCACTGCACCCATACTGTACACTTCCAGACACCACTGATACCGACTACCACCAGTGTTGGGCAAGTTAGGCTACTTTCAAAATGTAATATACTACATATTACTAGTTACATTCATTTGAAAGTAATACGTTACTTTACAATATTAACTCGTTATTACACTGCTTTTGCATTACTTTTACCAAAACGGCAGCAGCAGCAGAATGACATCACCGCCCCAGAACCAACCCGAAAAATAATTTCAACCGCCTTGTAAACAATCCAAAATTCTAAATGTTATCCTTTTCCTTTGTTATTGTCATCTATAGTGGTTATTTGCATAAAAACAGTTTGATTAGGAAATGATTGTATCTTTTTTAAATATGTGCTTTGATTTAATCAAATGTAACTCAATTTGTAACTTGAGTTACTTGACAAAGTAACTGGTATAATATTACTGAAACTCTATAAGTAATGTTATATTAGAGTTACTGCTAAAAGTAATATATTACATGTAATATGTTACTCTTATGAGTTACCCCCAACACTGATTACCACACTCCATTGTACTTTTTGTTGTCTATTCTTTACTTTCTCTTGGGTTTGGTAATAAGTTCAGTTTATTGTTCAAAAGTGCTTGTGTACATCTCCCTCTTTTCTTGTGGCCTATGAGCCGGTCATAACACTGTGCATACTTGAAATGCCAAGAAGCCGCAAGTTTGTGGGCTGCAAACTATTGCCTAAGTTGAAGAGGCTCATATGCTGCTGCATTGCCTAACTGACTTTCAGAGATTCAAGTGTTGGCTTTTGTCACGAGTGATTGCCAGAAAACATATTCCCAGCACTTAGCGTATCCCCTGCAAAGTGCATTGTAATTGTTTGTAGCTTTTTTTTTTTTTTTTTTTTTTTTTTTTTTAGTCTTGGGTGTCTGTGTCTCTTGTATTATTATTATGTTTTGTCCTATTTTGGTGCTTCATGCCTTCCTTTTCCTTATGTCTCTGTTTATATGTAGTATGTTTGAAATGAAAAGCCCAATAAACAAATTTGAATAATAATATGCTGCTGCATGGCTGAAGTTTGTTTTATCTATCATATTCCTCAAATGTTCTGTTGATTGATTTGGTTTCAGTTTTTGTTTGATTCACGTGTGTTCAGTTTCAGTATTGTTTTCACTTTGTTAGTTACAGTATTTGCCCCAAAGTGTCATTGGAGCGAGGCCACACCAGGGGGCATCCTAACCCAAGGATATTACATCCAGACGTCACATTGTTCTGTGCACTTCTCTCGAGATGGACCTATCTGAAACTCATTCAGGTTGCTGCAAAATACTTGTCGCAAAACAAATAAAATGGCCTATTTCAAAGGGTCCGCATTTCAAATGAAGCTTTTATGGCTATTATGAGACTTCTTTATTGGCTGGAATCAGATTAGATTAGACCTACAAGCAGGGGTGTTCAAACTTTTTTAATGGGGGCCAGATTAGATAATGTGAAATTACCAGGGGGCCGGCCAGCTGCTTCTCGCATCATATGGGTTATAAGAATAAAAATAAAAATCACATACATTACAATTGTACTTTTGTTTACCATCTGAAAACACTAGTTCTGCCTGTGTTGTTCCTACTTGGTGCTCGTCTACAAACTGTATGATAGTGCTATCATCATTAGGTGAATGGAAAAAATTATAAATGAACTTGCTTGATTAACCAATACTGTGTGGAGGAGGGCCACATATAGTCTATTTTGAGAGACAAGCCGAGGGCCACTTAAGATCGGTCAAAGGGCCGCATCTGGCCCCCGGGCCGGACTTTGGACATGCCTGACCTACAGGCTTTAGGGATCTTGTGCAGTTTACCCTGCAGTGCTAAAGTCACATGTAATAAATGAAGAGATCTTCTGAGATGAATGGCTTGGTCCTTCACTTTTTACCACAAGGTGTCATTCTCTGTAGGCCTCATCTCGGCAGACAGTTGCATCACTGGAAAAAAGAGACGATGCTTTCCAGATTGTTTCCTTCTTCAGCAGATGTGGTGAATAGACAATGACAACACGTACCGTGTGGGAAACAGACGCTGTATCACTTAAGGTTCCCCCGTTATGTGTTGTTTAGGTGTTTAGGTAACCATGGAGACAAAATATGCGGCCTAATAACATCTTACACTGCAGTTTTCATCATTCATTCATTCCTTTTTTAATGTGTAGTTCATCCCTTAAAAAAGTGAGACAGTCGATATAAACTCGCCAGAGTCAAACAGTCAAAAACAAGAAGCTAGTAGCAAGTAGGAATATGGTGATTTTTCATCGGGGCTAAACGTGTGAATTGTCCATTAGGCCAATAGATGAGAGAAGGATGAGCTTTTTGCGTGGCTGGCTGATGATGGGACAGTCTAACATGCTGGGTGTGTCCGGTCACGCCCTCATGTGCGCACATCAGTCAGTGGGGCCCCTGATTTGACGCCCTATAGGCTAGGCCCCTCCCTTATAAACGGAGTATAGTACATTCCTGCTGTGTTTCCCATGATGCATGCTGCAAGTGTGACTGTATATGAGGCTTCTCTTCTGTGTGTGTGTGTGTGTGTGTGTGTGTGTGTGTGTGTGTGTGTGTGTGTGTGTGTGTGTGTGTGTGTGTGTGCGCGTCTCCCGTGCACGCATGGGCGTTTCACTGCACATGAGTAGAAACATTCCACAGAATCATTCCATAGAGGTCAAGTGGTGTAAATTTCAGAAAGCCCCTCTGTCACTTTCACAGACCCTCTCATGTGCAGTACATTTCTTTCAGTCAGGAGGACCACTATAGTCAAAAGAACTTTTATTATCGCCATAATTCAGTGTTAGTTATATCTTTGGCGGTATGACTCTGTTCATGGAGTCAGCAGCAGCAAAAAGACCTCCAGGTACACAGGTGGCAACACTGACAACAGAAATTACTTTGTTGAAGTCAGACAGTAAGGAGGAGCTGGGGAGGAGATGGGTTGCAGAGGAGGCAGAAAAGGGTATAGGCCAGACTGAAGCAGCTTTAAATTAGATGCACTCAATGCGATCTGCCAATTGAATGCATAGAAGGGAATCAGCTGAGCCATCAGCTGATGTGGATGTGGGTGTGTGATAAATATGATTAGTGTATTTGTGTCATCTTGACATGCTGTAGTATTGAGGTAAATATGACGACGGACGTCACAAATGAGCGAGGAGGAAGACGATTTCTAGCCCAATTTATGGTAAACTACATCTGGGTTGTGGTCACATTATGATCCAGTTTTATTTCAAATTCTTTTACTTCATAATTCTCTGTCAGGTGCACTTAATTGTTGCAGCCGTTTGTCCTGGTTGACCCTCGTCGAGATGCAGGGCAGGCCCGTTTGGTTTTGTGTTTTTGTTTTGTCTGCTGATAAAATCAAGATGAGACATTTCTGTTGTTGATGTAGAACACCCAGCCAGACCAAACTGTAGCAGTGCAGTAAATTGTGAAAGATCGTTTGTTGAGTGTTCTCAACAATAACAACACATTTCTGGCCTCGCCAAGGCCATATTTTTTCGAATTTTCTTTCATTTTGTTGACTTTTTAAAGAGATTTATCTTAAGCCATGATAGGCTACATGTGATATGTGCAACGATATTTATTTCTTTTCATTGAATTGTGACATTAATCTATTAATCTTGACACACAAATGTCAGTTCTGGAGCTCTGGTGCAACTTAACATGCTGCTAAACCTCCAAGGAATGATTCTCTTCCACTTCCAGGCTGGAATGAGCAGCCAGAAGGGAGGAGAATGTCGAAGCTTCCAAACGCGACGCGTCACACGCGTGTTTTCACAGCGGGACGACCTCTCAGCAAAGGTCATCCTGTGCAGCCGTGTTGCTTGACCAGTCTTGAATCAATGTCCCGGTCAATAGAGAGCCAAAATGAACGTCACTTCCTGCTTCAGCACTGTACCAGAGATTTTCATCCGCCATTTATTTTCCCATAGACTTTTCGTAAAATGCTTATAAAAAGAGTTTTAAAAAGAGTTTTAGGCCTACTGGTTCAAACCAAACGGTTCAGCTAACGCTATAATCAGGAGAGACCATAGAACATTTAACTGGGACCAAAACTAAAGAACAACATGATCGAAATAAATATTTTCTTCAAAACACATTCTTTTACGTTTTGGTCCGAGTGAAATGTTATGCGATCTCTCCTGTTTCTAAATATATCTGAACCGTTTGGTTTGAACCAGTAAAACTATTTTTGTAAGCATTTTACAAAATGTTTATGGGAAAATAAATGGTGGATGGAAATCTCTGGTACAGTGCTGAAGCAGGAAGTGACGTTCCACTTTGCCTCTCTATATGAGAATTGTATGTTGCAAGAAGGAAAACAGTTGGTCAACATTCCTTGTTCTATTTCCTCCTATAGCAGGAAAACCCGGGAAGAAGAGCTTGATAAAAGTGAGAGAAGAAGACATACTGTATTTGTAGAGTATTATATTTAGTGTGGCCGTGAAGTGCCTCATTTATTTTGGCTTTAACAGTGACTCGGACTCCACTCTGTTGTTCCAGGTTTTCACCTCTGTGACCTTAGCAAGACAGCATGCCAAAGACTATTTCTCCACTCATACTATTCAGTATTTCAAAGCAGTTATTAGCCCATATCAAAGGCCTGATGGGACGTTTAGCCCTTTAAGATCTGTCAGGGTTTATAAGCTCTCATTGTCATGAAAATGTGTTATTCATTGTTTTTGTTTTTATCAACTGCTCAAGTCCTATTTCATGTCTAGCTTATTAGCTGAATGACTGGATTTCAGGTTGTCTGTTAGAACAGACGAGTTGGCTTCCGCAATTTTCAAATGCTTCCGCCATACCGTCTGTACTTCGTGGGGGAGAATTATGCACCAACCGGAATGGGAAGTAGAAAGGCGGGTCTTCCGCTCATTAGTCCAATCAGAATCCAATATGCCGCATTTTTCGTGGACACACGTGTCGTGATTGGTCGGATTCCGTCGAACTTCTTTCCTGTCTGAAGGTTTTTTTCCCAACTTCCTTGTGCATGTTCTGGGGGTGTAACGTACAGACTGTGTATAGCTGCATTCGCTGGATGTAGATGAGACAGTCTGTTTTAAGAGACTAGTCCTGCCTTGTCTGCTTTGCTTCAGTGCTGCAAAAGTGAGAGAGAAAAATACATCCATGGCTGGCTCGCGCTGCTTTCATCCAGAAGCTATGCGCTTCTTCTTCTTTTGATTTGATTGGCAGCCACTTACCGGACTGACAGAAAGAAAAGCCATGTCTGAAAGCCAGATCAGTCCCCATTAATCGAGGAAATATACTGTAGTTCCTTCACATTTGCCAGTTTCATGAGCAACTAGTGTATATGGCAGTGTTGGGGATAACAAAAGTAACACATTAGATGTAATATTATATAACCTTTAGATGTAATTAAAAAAAGATACAATCATTTCCTAATCAAACTGTTTTTATGCAAATAACCACTATAGATGACATAATAATAATAATAATTATTATTATTGTTATTATTATTATTATTAGTTTATAGTGTTTTTCAATGACTCAAAGACATGCGTGGGAGAAGAAAGCCTTTTCAGAGTAAAGTTTGATTTCAGTGAGATAAATTCAAAAACATCCTCACAGTATGATAAAGATGGGGACTAGTCACACATACAGTGACTTGACACTTGGCTTGAGACTTGTCCTCAAAGACTTGCGACTTGTAAAGACTTGAGACTTGACTTGGACTCTAGCTCAAAGACTTGAGACTTGACTTGGACTTGCAAAAATAACTTGTGAGTATCTCTAGTATATATACCAGAGATACTCACAAGTCATACATATCTTTAGGCTACTATATTTGGATATCATATGATATCAAAATATAGCCTAAAGAGCCTCCAGGAACCGTAATTCAAATTGGGTTCTTTGAGGAACCATATTCATACTGCGTAAAAAGTAAAGGTTCCTGCAGGCACCTCTGAGAGCATTGAGGAGCATTGAGGAACTTCTGAGTTCTTGGAGGAACCCCTAGGTTCTTGGAGTAACCTAGAGGTTCCTCGAGTAACTTGTAGTTTTTACAGTGCATTAAGATTTTGCAACTTTTTTTCTTTCTCCTCTTAAAAATAACAAAAAGAACAGACAACCAGCCCCATTTGTTTCAGTTTTTTCCCTCTTGAAAATAACAAAAACTACTGATAAGAGTACCGTTAAAGTACCGGATCGATAAGCAGTATCGATAAGAGTAGTAGTATCGTTAATTCCTTAACGATACCCATCCCTACCCGCGGGATTGCCGGCAGGAACGCCGGTGAGACTGTCTTTCAGAGACTGTGGCATGCTCAAATTTTGAGCTAGGGCAAAGCTAGGGATATAATTTGAAAGGAGACAACCTAAGGTTTCCAATGGGACCAAGCTTGTCATGCTAGCTTGTCGGGAAGGGGGCTAAATAACGAATGATTCAAAGTCAGACAAAATCTTGGCGAGGGAAAACATTCTAAATGGTCCCTTGACCTGTCACCTCAATATATCTGAATGGAAATGGGTTATATGGGTACCCACAAGCCTCCCCTGTACAGACATGCCAAATCTATGCTCATCTGATGCAGTTTTTGGGCAAGAACCATGCCGTTTCTTGCATGCAGTAGGCCTGGAAAAGTGTTATATCCGCCTATTGCAAAAATGGTGGATTTGACCATTTCTGCATACTGGAGTCCCTAAAGAGTCTTGGAACTTAATAAATGTGGGTATGACTGGACAGCTGAGATTCAAGAAGCCCAATTGGTGGCTATTCATGTCTGATCTATAGTCCCCAGAGTAGCCATTTCATTGTAGTAAGACACTTTTTTTAAACTAGACCTCACTGTATGAAAAGCAATGACCTATGGCTACCTCTAGGACAGAGGTTTTCAAAGTCTGAGACTGTGGGCCTCCCCCCCAGACAAAACTTGGAAAAAGGAGCCCCCCTCACTCAACTCCTGGATGCCTATGGTATCAAGATTTTGTTATTTGATCCCCATAGACACCCCATAGATAGCCTGATATTGCTGTTTGACATACTTCAGACTACACCAGATACATAAAAAGGTCTGTCTGAAGACATTTATTTGCTTCTGACTCTGGGAAAGTCAGATTCCCCAAACTACTGTATCTCTGAACTATCTCTTTAACCAAATCACACACATTTAGGCTATTCTATGAGATCTTTTAATAACTAATATCATATTTTTTCACTTTATAATTTGACTGAGCCTCCCCTGAAACTGCTTGGAGCCCCCCTGGGGAGGCCCTTTGAAAACTCCTGCTCTAGGATATTCATAGCATCATGAACCTTTGCAACCACAAACTAGAGACCTGGGTTATTCAGACAATGCATGCTTTATTGTTTCTGAGCAATTTCCAAAACAGAAGTGCTCTAGTAGAGGAAGCTTTAGTTCTAATAGTACTCTTCATCATCATCCTAACTATTGTAGTAGCCTACTACAGGTGTCTAAAAGAATTGACATGTGGGCGCAGCAAAGAGGTTTCTGGGTGTTGTGGGGGTTTGTGGAGAGGATGGGTAGGATTTATTTTAATTTATTTTTAGTTCAATTCAGATCAGTTCTGTTTGAATCCAGTAGTTGGCGGTAATGCAACATTTTGGATGCCAACCGCCGTAAAACCAAACAGAGGACGAAGAAGAGGACAATGATAGCCAGCTGCCGCAGCGTTGTTAACGCTACCTTGCGTATTTTCTTCCCCATTTCACAGTTTACAGCTATAATTGACCAACAGAAGGCGGTGTATGGATTATATAATCACGAATATATAGCGTTACGCTTGAGACGAGGCTCGTTTAGCACTGAGAGGAAGAAGAAGCTTCTCTCTCTTATGGACTCATAATGATGAATGGTTTAGCTAACGCTAGTTAGCTGTGAAGCTATTGAGCTAACGTTTATTGGAGCTTTGAATAACAACGTTTGTCAGTAAATCGTTCAGGAGGAAAACGTCCTGTGTCACTGTATGGAAATGTCTAATGACCAAATACAAAACCTGACAGCGTTGGTGAACTAGCGACTAACTGCGGCCGTTGAAGAGATATTTAGGCTGTTTGAAAGAAGATAGCAGACTACGAGGAGGACGCTTCTTTGCCTGAGTCCAGATCTTCGATCTTCCCACTCCACTGAGTTGACTGCTTCTGAAGAAGGAAATGGAGTGTAATGAGGTAACAATTCACTCTGATATCAGGCTAGAATCTTCTCGTTCAAAAAAGAACGAGCAACGAAAGCTGCTTGAAACTGTTTTAAATCCTGTAGGGCGATTACACAGAGTAGCCATACCTCCAGATTTCCAGCAGCTGTTGGTCATTAAAGAAGAAGTTCCCCCTGAGCTGCAGGAGTGGAGCCCCAGTCTGGACCAGGAAGACCCAGAGCGCCCACACATTAAAGAGGAACAGGAGGAACTCTGGATCAAGCAGGAGGGAGAGCAGCTTCAGGAGGACCCAGAGCCCCCAGACATTAAAGAGGAACAGGAGGAACTCTGGATCAGTCAGGAGGGAGAGCAGCTTCAGGAGGACCCACAGCCCCCACACATTAAAGTTGAACAGGAGGAACTCTGGATCAGTCAGGAGGGAGAGCAGCTTCAGG
The DNA here is from genome assembly GCF_964638095.1 of Poromitra crassiceps. Taxonomy (NCBI): domain Eukaryota; kingdom Metazoa; phylum Chordata; class Actinopteri; order Beryciformes; family Melamphaidae; genus Poromitra; species Poromitra crassiceps. The sequence continues at coordinate 122,116,600 of NC_139623.1, forward strand.
AGGACCCAGAGCCCCCACACATTAAAGAGGAGCAGGAGGAACTCTGGAGCAGTCAGGAGGGAGAACAGCTTCAAGGGCTGGAGGAGGCAGATATCACCAAGTTCAAATTCTGTGTTTTTCCTGTGAAGAGTGAAGATGAGGAAGGGAAACCTCAGTCCTCACAGCTTCATCAAAGCCAAACTGAGGAGAACAGAGAGGCAGAGCCTCTAGCCAGCAGCTCAACTGAACAGATGAAAGCCAAAGCTGATGGAGAGGACTGTGGACTCGGAGTATCAGAACCAGCCAGGAACTTGTATCTTATATACTTAGATCCAGCTAGTAATTCACAACCAACTAGTGATGACAAGACTAAAGACTCTTCTGAGACTGAAGACAGTGATGATGAATGGATGGAAACTAGTGAACGTCAGCCAGGTTTATACTCACAGAAAAACAGTGAAGTTCTTGGGAAGATGCACTTCAGATGCTCAGTTTGTGGTAAAATATTTGCTAATGAAGCACAATTGAAGACACACATGATAGTCCACACAGGCGAGAACAATTTTAATTGCTCAGTCTGTGGTAAAGGTTTTTGTCAAAAGGGATCCTTGAAGACACACATGATAGTCCACACAGGCGAGAGAAAATTTAATTGCTCAGTCTGTGGTAAAGGTTTTGGTCGTAAAGCAAACCTGAAGACACACATGATAATCCACACAGGAGAGAAACAATTTATTTGCTCAGTCTGTGGTAAATGTTTTGGTCGTAAACCAGACTTGAAGAGACACATGATAGTCCACACAGGAGATAAACAATTTATTTGCTCACTCTGTGGTAAAGGTTTTATTCATAAAGGCACCCTGAACCAACACATGATAGTCCACACAGGAGATAAACAATTGAATTGCTCAGTCTGTGGTAAAGGTTTTGGTTATAAAGCAAACCTGGAGAGACACATGATAGTCCACACAGGAGATAAACAATTTATTTGCTCAGTCTGTGGTAAAGGTTTTTGCCAAAAAGGAGACTTGAAGAGACACATGATAGTCCACACAGGTGAGAAACAATTGAATTGCTCAGTCTGTGGTAAAGGTTTTGGTCATAAAGGAAACCTGGAGAGACACATGATAGTCCACACAGGAGATAAACAATTTATTTGCTCAGTCTGTGGTAAAGGTTTTTGCCAAAAAGGAGACTTGAAGAGACACACGATAGTCCACACAGGTGAGAAACAATTTAATTGCTCAGTCTGTGGTAAAGCTTTTGGTCATCAACGAAACCTGAAGACACACATGATAGTCCACACAGGAGATAAACAATTGAATTGCTCAGTCTGTGGTAAAGGTTTTGGTCATAAAGGAAACCTGGAGAGACACATGATAGTCCACACAGGAGATAAACAATTTATTTGCTCAGTCTGTGGTAAAGGTTTTTGCCAAAAAGGAGACTTGAAGAGACACACGATAGTCCACACAGGTGAGAAACAATTTAATTGCTCAGTCTGTGGTAAAGCTTTTGGTCATAAACGAAACCTGAAGACACACATGATAGTCCACACAGGAGATAAACAATTTAATTGCTCAGTCTGTGGTAAAGCTTTTGGTCATCAACGAAACCTGAAGACACACATGATAGTCCACACAGGAGATAAACAATTGAATTGCTCAGTCTGTGGTAAAGGTTTTGGTCATAAAGGAAACCTGGAGAGACACATGATAGTCCACACAGGAGATAAACAATTTATTTGCTCAGTCTGTGGTAAAGGTTTTTGCCAAAAAGGAGACTTGAAGAGACACACGATAGTCCACACAGGTGAGAAACAATTTAATTGCTCAGTCTGTGGTAAAGCTTTTGGTCATAAACGAAACCTGAAGACACACATGATAGTCCACACAGGAGATAAACAATTTAATTGCTCAGTCTGTGGTAAAGTTTTTGGTTGTAAAAGAGACTTGAAGAGACACATGATAGTCCACACAGGAGATAAACAATTTAATTGAGGGTTCCCATGGCCATGGAAAACCTGGGAACCTCATGGGATTTCAAAATCTTGTTTTCCAGGCCTGGAAAATTCATAGAACTAGTCAAATCCACAAAAGTTTAGGAAAAGTCATGACATTTTGTTGCGTGTAATGAAATTGTAATTGTAATCTTCCCCGTGGAGGCGTGGATAACCTTCCACGTAAAGTAACATAACTGCAAATGTATTCTCTGTAGCTGTTGACATAACGTAGCTCTAATATGTGTCAATTTTAGTGCTTCTTGTATTTTTCATTATTATTTTTATGGAAAATTTAGTTCAATAGCTTCTATGATGCTGATGTGGAAAGTTAAAGTTCCATTGGCATTTAATAATCAATAAGCTATAATTGCATACACATGAATTGGTACAAGTTATAGTTATGTCATAAGGACAGACTCATATAGACAGACACTACAACAGACAGCATATCTGTCGTGGCATTGAGATTTATCCCCTATGCTCAAGCCTTGGAACAGTGACTACAGTATCTGTTCAATTAAAAGTGTTCCAGTCACATGCATAGGTTAGAAAGGAGCGGTCTTGACGCGTATCCAATGTCCATAAAAAACAGGTTATTGATTGATTGTCCAAACAGTTGAATATCTTTGGGTGAAGGTTCCCATTTATTGCAGGGTTTGATGGTTTACAGAAAAAAGAGATGTTGGTTAGTTTACCTTGATGAAAATACAAAAGTGAAGTGATCCGGGTTGACTGATAGCTGCGTGAATGGATTTTCTTTTGCTTATGCGTGTACGGTAAGAACCGTATAGCTCCCGCCACCTATGCTCCAAACAAACATTATGAATGAATCACCTGTGCTCATTAAAAACACCACCTGACTGACATCATGTGACCACCAGTGTTGTGTCATATATTACCAACCATAAATATGCTACCATCTAGTGGCCAAATAATATGATATCTATAAAAATATGAACTGAATTAGATGGAAAATACTATAATTGAACCATAAATACAAAATATAACAATACAACTAAACATGCTAAATGGCTCCTACAAGTGCATCATGTTCCATAAACACATACACACACATTTCCAAGTTCATCCCCCCTCCCCCTCCTCTTTTCCTGCCTTACAGTATAAAGCAATATGTCAAATGTGAGATGTTCACTGCATTGTGTAACCTCATGTAATCTATGTATGTATACTGAGATACGTGCAGTCCTCCTCTAATAATGATTAGAGGAGATTAAGAATATGGCTTTATTAAATACACTTTTATAAGACACTTCCTGGACTCTTGGCTTCATTCAATTTGGTTTAAATTAGCTGTTATATATATTATATAGCGGATGAATTCCATTCCATAACAGATGCAGTGAAACTAAAGTACTAAAAAACCCATATAAAGAGCAGCTGTGTCCTATTTGTCTGAGGTAATCATTTCTGGTATTCATTCAGAGTCACCGCCTCACATTACATGGAAATTATATTATTGTTCCTTGAAAAGTCATGGAAAAGTTTTGAAATGTTATCCATAAACATGTGGGAACTCTGTGGTGAGGGGGATTTGAATGTTTATGTGGAGGTTTTTGTGCTTTGTTGTGCTGTCCTGTGTTTATGTACACTGTACATAAACACCAGCAGGACATAGCATGTGGGAACACACATTTCAGAAAAATCACTCTTCACAATGTCAATAGAGGAATTGCCTTTGTGCCCTGGCATGTGACCTTGTGCCCTAAAAGAAAATTGTGACGCCACCCCTAGATTTTACTACTACACCACTACATACATATGTATGTATGTATGTATGCAGTGGTGTAGTTTATTTTATTGTAGTGGATATGTAGTTTTGGCTTCCTGCGGGTCCCCAGTAGCCTGGGTAAACCCATCCCCCACGTTCACACCAACCCTCTCCAGGCGTAGAAATACCCCCTTCTCGAGTGGTTTGCAGCTGCCCAACTTGCCTTTAGAACGAAGGTTTTTCTTACACAACCTGCAAAAATCGTTCACATTGGTGGTAGCCATCGCACTGCTATTGTCGTCGCTAGCAGTAGCCTAGTGAATGAAAGTGTAGTTAGCTCGCTTGCTAACAACAAAGGTCGCAGAGCGATGACGCCATCTGCTGCACTGCGCATGTGCTCTGTGCACAAAGCTGGTTGGATGACGGTTGCGTAATGGAGCGGTCTATCGGGGGGGGCCCAACAACCGCAGGAAATCGTTTAGCACAGGCGGGGGACCAGACCATAGTGACTGAGAACAGGTCTGAGGGCAGGTCACGTGGGGGATGGGTTTACCCAGGCTAGGTCCCCAGCACATTGATGAATGGTTATTATTTCATTAGGCCTATCATTCCATTTACATGAAGTTAACACAGTTAGAGAATGTAGAATGACTGGTTTGATGTTTAGTCATGGTACTGTGACAAAAAATCACATCTAGAAATATTCTCAGATTTAGGTCTGAGAGGCAAAATCTTGTCAAATAGGGGTCAAAACACTAATGAGGGTTTCCAACTTCCAATCATGGAAGTTGGAAACCCTCATTAGTGTGTTGCTTGCACCTGTGTTTACCCTGCATTTTCGACACAACATGGCCCCCGTGAGAAGGGTCTATTGGGGGTCCTTAATATGAAAGAGCTTGATAATCACTCGCATAGAGGGGACAATATATCTCTCTACCCCCCTCCCCCTCTCTCTCATCCATTGTCCCTGGGTATACCTCACTGAACCCCCCCCCCCCCCCCCCCCAAGTGTGTTCAAGATTCAAGATTCAAGATTCAAGATTCAAGATTTTTATTGTCACTCCATGGTACAAGTACCACGTGTGAAATTCTTGTGCAGTGGACTCCGTTTACGACATAGTACAAATAGGCAACAGCAATAAGTAATAGGCAATAAGAAATAGGCATCAATAAGCAATAAGACAGCAATAAGGCAATAAGAAATAGGCATCTTATAAGCAATAAGACAAGTCGGTGGCTTATACGACAGTGGCATATTCATTGCACATAGGTGCACATGTCATGTGCATACGTTAGACGTGTTCAGACATTCCAAATTCGACGTTTTATACATACATGTGCAAATAGCATGTACCTTATTAAACATACACTTAAATTTACAATTAAACGTTAGGCACCTTATTAAACATACACTTAAATTTACAATTAAACGTTAGGCATTCGTAATAGTAGCAGCTGCAGTACGGTACTGCGGTACGACTACTGCACTATTTGTGCATATTTAGGAGTCTCGTGGCCTGCGGGAAGAAACTGTTCCTCAAGCGATTTGTGCGTGTTTTTGGAACCCTGTATCTCCTCCCTGAGGGTAGCCGGGAGAACAGGCTGTTGTGGGGATGGTTTGTGTCTTTGATGATCTTCAGGGACCTCCTGAGGCACCGCTGGTTATACAGTTCGTGCAGTTCTGGCAACTCGTCTCCTGTTACGTGCTGGGCCGCGCGCCTCACCCTCCGTAGCGCCCTGCGGTCCATGGTGGTACAGTTCCCGTACCAGGCGGTGAAGCAGCCAGCCAGTGTGTGTGTGTGTGTGTGTGTGTGTGTGTGTGTGTGTGTGTGTGTGTGTGTGTGTGTGTGTGTGTGTGTGTGGGGCGTGCGTGCGTGTTTTCTGCTGTTAGCCGTGTATCCGCTTTAGCTAATGCATTGTGAAGATCATTGTAAATAGTTGCACTTTATTGAAGCAATATGAAATTCAGTAGGTGGCGGTAATGCACCAAATCTCTTTGCCAACCGCCATAAAACTCAATGGAAGAAGAAGAAGAAGAAGAAGAAGAAGAAGAAGAAGAAGAAGAAGAAGAAGAAGAAGAAGAAGAAGAAGAAGAAGAAGAAGAAGAAGAAGAAGAAGAAGAAGAAGAAGAAGAAGAAGAAGAAGAAGAAGAAGAAGAAGAAGAAGAAGAAGAAGAAGAAGAAGAAGAAGAAGAAGAAGAAGAAGAAGCGCATTGACTGCATCAAAGAGCGTGGAAGGAAAGAGACGACATTCCGGCCATTTTTGGAAACAGAATGCGCCTCGCAGTGGTCAGCTGCGGTAGCGCTGGCCCCTATAATCAGCCTCTCTAAACAGTAACTCAACGGGAGTTGAACCTCGGGTCCTTTTCATTAGGTATTTATCTTGAAAAAACTAAACAAAGAAAACGAAAAATGTTGCTTAGTTTCCACAATATGGTTGTTGTTTAACATCCCTGCACTACACCACTTCAATCAAGATTTGCAGTACGCCCGGAAAAGATGTGAATCCCCAAAGTTTACAGTGTTCTCCCGTTGAGTTACTGTTTAGAGAGGCTGATTATAGGGGCCAGCGCTACCGCAGCTGACCACTGCGAGCCTGTGCGAGGTTCTTTTGGCGCTGTCACGCTTCCAAAAATAAAAAATGGCGGAGGCTGCTGAGCGCTGATGTTGCAATATGGAGCTGTCATTTCTTTCCATAAAAGTTCTTTGATGATAATCAGATTCAAGAGCGCAATCATCGAGATTGGTTAGATTCTTCTTTTAATACATCCATGGTTAGATTGCACTATGAAGAGGATATCAAACTCCAGTAGGTGGCGGTAATGCACATACATATGTTTGCCAACCGCCATAAAACTCAAAGAAGAAGAAGAAGAAGAAGATCTACGTGACGTCACATTCTCACATTGGCCAGTGTACCGGAAGAAAACAACAGTGGTTAGCCGTTAGCTTAGCTGCAGCTTCCTCACCGTAAGCGATATTTTTTAGGCCAACATGGAGGACATGTTCATTAAACCAGGTGAGAATATCTGACGGCCTGAGCTGAAGAATGTGTTTGTCTGTAAGGCTAAATTAGCTGCTAACGTTAGCTCGTTACTGTCTGTGTCTAACGTTAACTAGTAGCTGTTAGCTTGGCTGCTTTGCTCCTTGTCTGTCGTGTTGACAGAGTTCAGAGCAAAGTCCATTCAGAGATGTGTCTCTGTGCTGCCCTGTTCCTCTGCAGAAAACACGGCTGCCACATTTTCCTAACGTTGGCCATTCTAATGTTCTGGGAAGTTCGGCATAAGTGACTCCCCACAAGCAGCAAACATGTCCAACATTTAAAGTTGACTGTTAACTTTAGAGCTGGCTTGCCTTTGGTTTCTCCAATGACCCTACAAGTGGAGGGCGTTAGTGAGCACAGTAAGTTAAACCGACCCAGTAAATAGAGATTTGATGTAGAAGTAGGCGTTATGTGGTGGCTCGACTATAATGCCGAATTTACCAGAAGAACCTCTCCCTCTCTCCCTCTCCCTCTCTCTCTCCCTCTCTCTCTCTCTCTCTCTAGTATATATATATATATATATATATATATATATATATATATATATATATATATTTATTTATTTATTTATTTATTTATATTTATATATATTTATATATATAATATATATATATTAGATATATATAATATATATATATATATATATATTAGATATATATATATATATATATAGGCTACACACACACACACACACACACATATATATATATACACAGCCTATATATTTCATTAAATCAGATTTATCCTGCAAACAAATTATTGCGACTGAAATTTAACACATTGACTGCCAGCCTTTTTTCAATGCTGTAGGTAGGTTCTGCCAGTTTTTTTTTTGAGGATTCTAGGCTCATTTTACAAGAGCCGAGGATTCTTTTCTGTTAGGACTTCGTGAACACCAATCATCTAAAAAGAACTAATAGAATGTGTGCTTTCTCTGTCTAAAAGAGTTAGTTTGTAGAGTTAGTAGTTATGTAAGCATTAGCAGTTGAATACAGCATGGTTTCAGCGTCAGAAAAAATATTCAGAGATAAACGGCTTTTTGTGAAATTCGATAGAACAGTCACTTTAACCATTAATTTTTGGCATCAGTAAGACCTAAACAATAGTTTTGAACAGTAATTTCCTCCATAACAGCAGGAAACTTCCCTCTGCTTCCAACTCCTCCCTCCGTGGGCGTTCTTCTTGGCTGCAGCGCCGTGTCACAAGCACTTTCCTACCTGTGCAAATGCACTTTCTCATACTCTCGACCTCTCAAATAAATTTCTGAATAGAAATTAAATTACTCTAAATTAGAGCGAAAAAGAAACAAAAAAGAATGGGTTGAAAATCCCATTCTAAAAGCCTTTTATGGCTGTTTCCAATTTGGTGCTATTTTGCAAGGCAAAATGGCCTGCTGCACCACAAGCTTGTCACCAGTCTCACTGCTTTGCTGCTGCTGTGCGGCTGTGAGCCTGTCTGCGCGGCCGCTCTTTGAGGAAGTCTGGTTGGACTCAGGGCCTAATATTTCAGAGATTTTTTTAATATTTCAGAGATTTTTTTTTTTTTTTTTTTTTTTTTTAGCCTTTATTTAACCAGGTTTGTCCCATTGAGATCAAAGATCTCTTTTACAAGAGAGACCTGGCCAAGAAACCGCAGCAACACAAAGTTACAACAAACAAACACATAAACACATACAATTGAAAAACATTAAAATGATCAAATAAAACATTTGCATACAGACAGCCTGTTCTCAAGAGATTTTACCATAGCCTTAAAACCATTTAAGGTTACTAAGCTATTAAGTTTAAGATCAGACTGCAGACTGTTCCATGCGGTGGGTGCAGAGAACCTAAAAGCTTTCTTCCCCAATTCAGTTCGGACTTTGGGAACAGAAAATTGTAGAGTGTCCTGAGAACGAAGATTGTAAAAAAATAAAACAATCTGCATGGAAAACAGGAAAAGCATGAAAAACACGGGATCGCTTTTATTTTGAAACGAAAGGCAGGTCAGGCAACCCCGTAACTTGATTCTGAGAGAGCAGCAGCATGGTGGTGAGTGATGACTGTCTGTCTCAAGCCCCCAGGAATAGCGCTGGGCTTTGAAGCCATTTGAACATGCTGGCGAAGCTCTGTATTGCAAGTCACATGACGCCATGCAGCCCAGAAAGGAAAATTCCCATCCACTTGCATGGGGACTCCGGCAGCTGTTAAACCCAGGGGAATTTTTTCCGGGTGTCACTCAAAGTATAAAACGACTCTTTTAATTATCAACAAATTTTTTATGGGGCATTTTTTCTTCAGAAGCCACTAAGAGCCGTATACGGGGGTATTTTCTTCTTGTAATACAATCCATGGGTGGGAGGGGTGGGAGACGTCATGGAACACGTCATGGCACACATGCGCACTTCGCCTTGGGCTGCATAGTCAGGAAGTAAAACCAGGAAGAAAAAGCCCCCATGATGGCTTCATGCGCCAATGAGCTACCTCCGTCCGAATGCATGGGTGGGCGTGGCAGGTCCCCTATCCAGTTCTTTTAATACATCCATGGTCTGTCTGCCTGGCGAGATAATTGAAGGTGAGCGAGCTGCGAGACAGTGAGCGAGTGAATGACAGACAGTGAGTGACACACACTGACAGATTTTTTAGCAACAACCAAGAAAGTAAGTGTCTAGTCTGTCTAAGTAACTTTGTGTGTTGTGTACGGCTTGGGTTGTGTACCTGTGTTTGTAGGTGTCATTTTGATATGAATTTGGCTAAAACAGTTTGTGTTTGTTAGTTACAATTATGTTGACAGGAGAGCTGAGCAGGTGGTGACATGAAAGAGAATATACTGAATAATGACATCACAACAGTATAATCCTAATGTTGATTTAAAATGATATATTACTCTAAATATGGCTTAAAAAGGGGGAAAAAAATACTCAATTTTTTTTCGGCGGGCGCCGCCGAATCCGCCTCCCCTTGCTGGACCTCCCCTATTTCAGAACCCTGGCTACGGCCCTGGTTGGACTCGCTCGCTTCTTGGAGTTTTGGTTGAGAGCTTTGATAAAGCTTTTGCGATTCTGGTCATATTTATGCTGCGTGTTTCAAAGTGTGTTCCATCCGTAATATATTATGCAAATTTGCAATCCCGCACTGCCAGCAATCAGCGCGAAAACGAAAGCGTTTTCGCCAATCCATTTTCATGAGAATGGCTTCGTCACACTGCTTTTTGCTTGCCTTCCTCCTTCCTTGTCGCCACTTAGTGGGTCGGTGGAATGGGTTGTACACGTTGTACACGTCCAATACTTATATAAGAGATGTAAAAGGGTTAGATGCACATCCCACCGTCAAAAAAAAAAATCGATTCTGACGACGTGTTAACACGTCGTTGGCAGTCAACAGCTGGATTCTGAAAACGTGTTAACACGTCGTTGGCAGTGAACGTGTTAATCTGGAGCTAAATAATTGTGTCTTTTGTGAAAATGAAATAGAAACTTTGGAACATCTATTTTTCCAATGTAATTTAGTTCAGACCTTCTGGAGAGATATGCAGAGGTGGTTACAGTCCAAGGAGATTGAGATACCCCTGTCGTGGAAATCGGTCAAATTTGGTATTTTTTTTAGAAAACAGAGACTTGGATTTTATGTTGAATATTGTTTTGCTACTAGGAAAGTATTTTATACATAAGTGTAGATAATTTAAAACTAAACCCAACTTGTGCCACTGGAAGAATGAGCTTAAGCTTCTGAGTAAGTCTCTGAAAGTCATGAAGGACAAGAAAGCTCTGAAGTTTCTGTCCTTGCTGGAAAGGCTTGAGTTAATCTGAGATACCCCTTTTTATTTAAATCTTTTTGGTTTTATATCCTTTGTAGTTATTTATTTTATTTTATTTTCTTAACAGTCGTCTTTTTGTCTTTGTTTGAATGCTTTACTGCTGGTTCTGATTGTTATATTGTGATGTATGATGTGCCTGTGCCTAGTTTGTTTGTATACTTTGTTAAAAAAAATCATCATGCTTATCTGGTAGCCCCGTTAGCGATATTTCTTTCCGGATTATGGCGAAGGCATAACCTGCCTCTCTCTGCCTCTGATTGGCCTAGCGTCAAACGTTCATCCAAACACATTCGCTTGGCTATCCTGCATCTGTTTCTACAGTCTGTGGTCAAACTCAGTGGGTCAGACAGACAGCAGTTACGCTTGCATGAAAGAAGACGCCACTGTGTCTTTATGTTTTTATTATAGTCTTTATCTATGGTTTTGGTTTGTAATGCTGCCGCTACTCTTGGCAGTGCACGTATGTAGCCTACAGAGAATTGATCAGGGTGATAATAAAACAGGGTCAATGTGCATTTACTAATTCAGCTCATTTTAACACAAGAATTACATGTATTTGAATTTAAAGTCCCTGGAAACCAGAAATATTTTTTTATTATTTAGCATTTTGAGTTCATCACAGCCACCTATGTTAATAAGCCACCAGCCAAATTTGAACGATGATGAACGTCGCAAAGTATATAAATTTAGGTTTGACAGTCATGGCAAAAGTCATGAGAATCAATTAGATTTTAGAGTGTATTTTCTCCCGCGGACTGTGTGGGCGTGTCCCGTCTGCAGCAGGTCTCCTCTCTTTTTCTCGGACGAGACCTGCTCGGAGGAGATCTCTCTCCGTTAACGAAGAGAGAGAGAGAGAAGGAAAGAGAGATGGAGTGTGAGTGTGTGTGTGTGTGTGTGTGTGTGTGTTAGGGATGGGCGCAAGTACTCGGGGCCTCGGCCTACCAAAGACGCGCTCCTTTCTCTGCTTTTGTACATATTGTGATATATTGCAATACTCTATATAATTTACTGACAATTAAAAAATAGAACTAAAAATACAACCCGCTGTGTGCACTGAATAACCAGGGATGTGATCTAAAATAGAAAAAAAAGTAATTTTTCATTTCAGCTTGACTTTAACTGTCTGTCTGCCTGTCTGTCTGTTGCCTAGGTAACCAAGAGCGTGGTTGGAACGACCCCCCTCAGTTCTCCTATGGCCTCCAGACAGGCCGCGGGCCGAGGAAGAGCCTCCTCACCAGGAGAGCCGCTCCTCCAGACTCCTCAGGTGAGCTCACTGACTGACTGTCTGTCTGCCTGCTAGGCATGGGTCGGTGTAAAAAATGTAAAACCGGTTCGATATTATTCTTCAAATCGCATCAAACCGGTATACTGAATTTTACCACTAGGTGTCGCACTTTGAGAAGTGCTTCCCAGCTTAGGGATAAATGCACTGTAGTGCCACTCCAGGCCACTTGGTGCCGATAATGCACCTCTAAGCTGGTTTGCCAACCACCAATAACTAAATAAAAAGGAGAAAAAGAAGAACGAATGTTGTCTGTTTATTAAATGAACCGTCAGCAAGATATATGGTGTCATATTCACGTGACCACATGTTCATCGTCAGTATGAAGTTATGGCCCTCTAAGATTAAAACTTGAACCGCGTTTCTCAGTTTGTTGTAGGCTACAGCTCAGGCAGAGCAACTTTAGAGAAATACATTCAACCCGGGGATCGTATGGATTTAGCATGGATTTTAAAGACTCCTTTTCTACTGTTTTGGACACCCATCTTAGCCAGGTGAGTGGTGGTGACTAGTGTCCTGTTTATATTCTTCACTTCAAAACAATTCACTCAGTGCGCTGTGCACATCACGAACACACAAACAACCTTATGGTTGCACGGTGAAATGTTGTCATTGACAAATCCACTTTTATTACATAATGTTAGATGTGGAGCATAGGGCTGGGCGATAAGGCCAAAATTGTATCATGATATGGTTTCTTATATTGATCGATCTCGATATTTATCACAATATATATTTATTACTTATTTATAATGTTCAATTTACAGTTTTACGATCAGCACTAACTTTAAGATCAGACCCCAAAGAAAACAGAAGGTTATTTATGGTTTATATATTTATTGTCAGAATGAACAGTTGACGACAAAACATTCAACAGAAATGTTTCAAACATTTTTGAGGTAGTAAACTTACTATCCACCTTATTTCTATCTAGCTGCCATGATGCCTTACATCCTAGTTCCTCATTGCGCGGCTCGCGAGACGCTGGCGGCTCTAAGAAATTGCAAAAAATTCCCTGCTCTCCCCAAATTTTCAATAAACCTTTATAGCATATTATTACAATACAACAATACTGGTGTTGACAGTAATAGAAGGTGCCAAATCATTCAAAACAATAAGCATTTTGCTTTTAGGAGTATTGTGCCAGCGTGCAGCGCTGTTCCAAAACGTGTCAATGTGTGTCGTTGCCTGGGAAACGCACATCCCATAATACAATTGTTCACATCGCATCTATAATAGTATGATGATACTTGGGATGCCATTGCGAACATAGATGTGAACAGGTTAGCTAAAACTTTAGCGTCGGCAGCGACGGACCCCACCGTTGCGGTCGGGGTACGTTTCGAAATCCCTCCAGGCCTGAAATATTTTCTAGGGGAAACTGGTATATATATATATATTTTATATATATGGTATATATAAAACACAAAAAAATGGTAGGGCAGATGTGCTTGGTTGCCTGGGCCTGACTTTGGGGTGGCTTTTGGTGTTTTGCAGTAAAAGTGGCTCTCCTATTGACTTTGTCCTGCCAGTGCGGCTCTCATCGAAGAAATAGTGAGGATCACTGCCTTACATGAAATATGGGTGCTTCTTCCAGTGTAATCCTTCCAGCCCCCTTCCACCGGTACGTTGCTGACACGGACACAACATAGCCCATCTGTAAAAGCTGCAGGCGAACGGAGCAAATCACGACCAGCTTGGCCAAAAATCTTGCAGATAAATATCCTGAGTTCAAAGAGCAACAGAAATAGCAGATGTGATAGATGACATTACATTCCCTCAAATAAGTAGTCAAACGAGTGTTATTTATTGTGACAAGCAACTTTTTTCCCAGCGTGACGAAACAGCATTAGCAATACGGGAAACACAACAAACCTCTTCCAAAAACAGACGAGCTGCAACGATCAGTCACGTTCTGAACCGGACCTTGCACCCATAATGATTTTACAGTGGGCCATTCAAAAATAAGGTGGATACTGTCTATTCTTTGAATACTGTATTCTTTGAATATTGTATATTGAGTAAATCAAATCAAATAAAAACTTAAATTTTTAAGTAGTGTGTATTCTTTGAACAATGCACATCAAGTGCCTTGTATCAAACATATCTCAAACATGTTAGAGGTAGTATACTGAACAGAACTGATTAAATCAAATAAAACAAAAATAAAAAGTCGCACAGTATTCTTTGAATCAAGTACATACCTTGTTTCAAACATCTCAAACATTTTAGAGGTAGCATACCATTGATTAAAGAAATGAAATGTTGAAGATGATTATGCTACTGTATTCTTTGAATATTGCACAAATGACAAACTTCACATCAAAGTGTCTTGTTTCATACATTTTAGAGATAGTATCAGAACTGAACATTGATTAAAGAAAATGAAATAAAGTAACTTAAAGCCCCAATCAGTAAGATTTTTGACATTTTTTACTGTAATATATCAGCTTTTTATTCACTGGACATGGTAGATTGACTTGTAACAGGGAGACCCTCGTCTTTATTTATCCCACACCGCCCTCCATTGGCCAGCACTGGGACTAAGCAGTTTGTCTGCCACGTCCCGTAGCAAGAAAAAGAGAAAAGAAAAGCATGCGCGCATGCGCTGTACAGCGTAAGCGCTGTCTGCCTGAAAGCAAGGAAGTAACTCGATTCGGATTTGCTACGAAAATGATGTTTCACAGAACTATGGATTATTATTTCATCACGTGGTGAGTACCCGATGTCACAACATGTACATAGAGCTTTCTGGCGCTGTGTTTTGTTGACTTTGAACGGCGATATCGTTATCGATAGTAATGCACGCAGAGGGCGCTTGGAAAAGTTACTGAATGGGGCTTTAAATGTTGAGCACTAACTGAGAGGATGATTATGCTGCTGCTAGTGATACTGTATTCTTTGAATACTGCATATTCTTGGCGACTTCACTGCAAGTTTCTTGCCAGAAAGACTATTAAGACTAAATTAACGAGTAAATTTCCCCACTGTGGGATTAATAAAGGCAATCAATCAATCAATCAATCAATCAATCAATAACCTGTCAACATTGGCTGGCTTTAAAGTGGCCCTATGGCAAGTTACAATGTTGCCACCTGTGCTGAAAACACGCTCTGATGGAGAACTGGTGGCAGGTATGCAAAGGTAGCGTTTTGCCAGGCAGCTCACTCTGGGAAAGGACGAGGCATGGACCTTCCACCATGCCAGGGGATTTGTCTCACTGTCCACGTCAGGCGTTTGCAGGTAGGTATTTAGTTCAGCTTTAATGGCCTGCTGCTCTGTGATACCTGATGTGCTGGTGTGGGATTTAAAACAAAAGCTGCCCGGTGTTGTCTTCTGCTTCTTTGCAGGTGTAGCTGCAGGTGCAGCCTCAGCACGTCCTCCCTCAGCTCCTGCTCCTGTGATAGATAGATAGATAGATAGATAGATACCGTAGATAGATAGATAGATAGATAGATAGATAGATAGATAGATATTAATTTATTAATCCCACAATGGGGAAATTCACTTCAAGCAGCTCAGGATCAGGATAGTTGCACACATACAGTAATTATAATACGAAAAAGGATGGCTTTTCCGGTGTGAATAAGATCTATTAAATGTAACACACCTATGGAGTTGGAATCCGTTGAAATTGGTGGTTCCTAGCCAGAGAAATCAAAGAAAATCCACTCTAATAACACACAATAAGTAACACAATGACAGAATGTAGGAGTATTTTGGTCATGGGTTTCATACACTTTCTGTAATAAAACATCTAAAGCAAAAATCTTATCAGATGGGGGCTCTGGGACATAATCCTATCAAATGGGGGTCAATGGTCTAATTTGGGTCAGTTTAGGGGTCCTTGACATGAAAAGTTTGAGAACCACTGTCTTAGAAAATGAAGTATTTTGGGGATTGTAACATGCAGTAGGACTTCTATTACAAATTGATGTGTGATTTCTACTGGCATAAATGAAGACATTTTATAGGTTGGTGTGAAAATCAACAGCTCTGCATCCCATGTGTTTATACTTTGTTTTTACAACAGTAAAACATTTGTGTTTCTTTGGTTAACACAGTAGTAAGTATTGATGCAGGTGCAGAATGAATAGATGCCAGCAATAACTGCTCAAAGACCTCAAAGAATCTACTGCATCTAATGTAAATATCAACCTATTGGCTGCAGCTTTTACAACCCCATACCGGCATGACTGTTTAAAGTGGCAAATAACCAAACTACAAGCAACATATATTTGAAATTTTAATAGAACTTCTGACAATATGTAAACACTATGTAAAATGAAAAATGGATGTTCAAAAAGCGTAGTTCAAAGTTCAGAGTTGTTTTAATGGGCATTGTCCAAGATGTAGCCTACAAAAAATAAAAAATGAATGCCCTTCTGTGTCATGGATTGTTTGCTGGAAGGCATGGTATTATCCAAGATGTAGCCTACAGAAAATGAAAAATGTATGCCTAGCTAATTCTAAGAGTTCAAATAGTTCTTCTATGTCATGGATTGTTTGCTGGAAGCCACGGTATTGTCCATCAGGTGAAGGGTACATGGCTCTAATCGCCTGCACAACACACGCTGGCAAAACAATATGACGATGCAATGCAGCAAATTCTTCTGCTTTTTGCCATGTCTCTGAGATGAGCATAAAGTCCAAGTTTTTGCTCACAAAATAATCATTAAGTATGAATGATTTATTTGCGATCGAACGGGCATTTAATAAACCAAAAGCAATGTGGTCGGAACCGGCTCGGCCAAAAGTAGAAGCCCGGTGTAGTGAACGCAGACACCTCAGTACTGAAGGCATTTTGCTGAATCGCTCGTCGCCATGACGGAATGTGGGAATTGGACCGGAAACAAATATGGATTTACCGCTGGCGGTGAGCAAGTTGAAAAGACGGATGAAGTTGACTTTTGTTTGCTCGGACTGGTGGCGACTGGTGTCATTGCAGCCTACATGCAAGATAATTTTCTTAACGGATGGAGGGAGTGAAGCAAGTATGAGTTTGTCGGTAATATCTGTTGTCGTTGCACCAGGGAAGCAGTGAATGATGACGTTTACAAAGCGAAGATTTTTAATGATGGAATCGCCGATAAGGCATACAGTTGGAGGGAACAGAGGAGGCAGTGGGGATGGATGTGAACTGGAGACTGTGGGCGGGGTGAGAAACTTGGGGATTAGAACTGGACCGGGTGAGAAAGCAACAGGATGCTTTGGTGGGAGGGGGGGCTGAGGTGGAGGAGGGGATTCGGTGGGGTGAACCGGTTTTGTGGGCGACAAGTGAGATGTCGAGCGGCCCGAGGGGGCGGGGGTGAACATAAAAGTAGCGGGCCGGATGAGGAGTGATTGTTTTGGGGGAGAGTGGAGAGGAGGGAGCCTGGGCATGGGGGGTGCGGGGCGACCCAGGATCCTGTGACGTTAGGGCCGAAAACCTGTTTGAGGTGGAGAGCTGCAGGGCTTCCTGAGGAGGGAGGCGAGAGATGGGTTTGCCTCCATGTCCAACAGATGGCCACAGGACCTCGGTCAGGGCAGGCGTGGAGCAGATCGGAACCATCGACCTGTCACCCTTGGGGACCTGGTGATCCGCTAGGGAGGCTGCTCCTAGCGAAGAGAGCGTTGTCTCGTTGTTGAAGTCATCACAGCCAGTGATGATGAGGCGGTCCACGGTGACCTCCGAGTCAGAGTCCAGCTGGGCAACAGGTGGAGAGATGGACCGGGACGCACACTCTGAGCAAGGAGTCCAGGAACTAGAGACCGACCGATATGGTTTTTTCAAACCGATACCGATAACGATACTAGAGGCAGGAAAATCACCGATAGCCGATAAGGAAACCGATATAGTGAATTTTTGAGCTGGAATGAAAATATACCTTTTTCTATGTGGATTGTGTACAGATTTTGCACCGATATGAGCATATGACTATGCAAACTGGTACAGTAAGTTACAGATGGCTGCTTTCTTAAACAAATTACTTTATTGACTGCTGAGTGAGAACAGAACACACCAACACATTGGCATCACAGTCACAATTTCTTGTTCTTGAACTTACAAAGGGAATAAAAAATAAAATGAGACTCATGAGGAAACCTGGCTCGCCTCATACATAAAAATACTGTAACCAACTGACAGTGCTGACATTTCAATTTTTCAAATAATAAATTAAATGGCTAAATATTAACACCATTAGGCCTACTGTGCACTGTTCAGTTTCTGACATTTCAATAAATAATAAATAATAAATGAAAATAAATGAACCGCTTGCTGCGGTGCTGGTGGATGCAGTGCTGCTGCTTGCTCGAGTGGAGGGGCTTGCTGCGGTGCTGGTGGATGCAGTGCTGCTGCTTGCTCGAGTGGAGCGGCTCGCGGTGCTGGTGGATGCAGTGCTGCTGCTTGCTCGAGTGGAGCGGCTCGCGGTGCTGTGGCTTGCTTCAGTGGAGCGGCTTTCTGCGGTGCGTCTTCTGAGTTTTTCTGCCTCTTCCGGAGCCAGATTTTGGCTGTACTTAATGTTGTGTAAGACAGAGGGCGCTCCTTGTAGCGTGGATCAAATATGCAGGCCAAAACCACTTCTCTTCTTTCCTCCATGGCTGCAAATCTCCTGTTCAAGCTTTCCAGCATCGTGTGTAAGGTCGAATTCCATCTTGTTGGTGTTGCCTGAAGGATGGAATGACCAGGGGCGCCAACCTCCGCCTGGATTGTTTCACAGTTTCTGTTTGGCACAGATTGAGTGACCGAAGTGGGTGGCACACCTCTTCAGCCGGGCAATGAGATCCACTACCGCCCTCTGTGATTTAAGGGCATCCTGCACTACAAGTTGGAGCGTGTGGGCGCTACAGCTGAGGCCCGGCATCTCCACCACCCTCATCGCTTTCACCACGTTGGCCCCGCTGTCACGTAGTACCAGCAGTACGCGCTTGCTGTCAATGTCCCACTGCTCCAGCATCTGCAAAAACAGCTCACCTATGTACTCGCCGGTGTGGGATCCTGACATCGCCTTCACATTAAGTACGATCTGTACTCTTTTCCACTCTTTGTCAATATAATGAGCGGTCAAACTCATCAGTGCCTCAGTGGTCCCTGACCAGCAGTCTGTTGTGAATGCTAAGTCTGCTCCAGCATTTTCAACAGAGAGAAGCTTTTGGATTGTTTCCACTACTTGACGATGGACTTCAAGCAGCTTCTCTGTGCGGTAGAACTTCTCACTTTTTATGGTGTACCTGGGCTCTAGGGCAGCTAGAAGCCTTCGAAAACCAACACCTCCAATGATGGCGTATGGCTGTAGATCTGTCGCAATCATCTCCATCACCAACTTGTCCACCTTCTTTGATCTTGGATCTGCAGGGGCCCATTTAGTTAATCTGTCAAACATCTGTGTTAGTGTGTTCTGCTGCATTGTTGCTGCATGCTTATTTTTTTGTAAAGCTGATTCAGCTGCTCGGAGTGCCTCAGCTTCAGCATGGATCTCCTGGTGAAACACTTTCAGGTGGTACCACATGTTGCTTGTGTTCTTGTCGCAGGATTTGCTAGATCCCTGGCTTATCTCTGCTGCGCAGGTATTGCAGGCCACTACATCATTGGCAGTACTCCCAGATCTTACTCCTTGGCCTTTTGTCAGCCATCTGTAAATAAGTGATAAAGGAAAGAACAACATTTAATTATTTTGAGATAAGTCATTAACTGCTCAGTGTTTATATATTCCATGCAAAAAAGTAGTTGCAATGCAGAATGTCAGTGGAGTAGAAATGTAGGCTAGAAAATATGTCCCTCTGACATGTACAGTAGTAGCCTACTTAAATGTAACATTATTAATACATTACATTCTCCTATATTCTCTACTCGAGGCTATAATATTTTAATTAAATTCCAATGAGAAATGTTATTTCATGTATTATCAAAAACATGGCATGTTGTTTACCAAAACTTCGCTGTTTATATAATGAAACAAACAGTCATAAAACTGCCAGTCCACAGTCAAGATATAACTATTGTCAGCACTGCAGTCAAGAATATAATACACTAACCATGGTGGTTTAATTTGCACTGCATTGTTTTCTGAGCTCGCAAAATACTACGTTACGTTATGTAGCTTAGGGGCCGGCTGGATCATTGTTTACATGCACTGCGCACCACATTTAACTATCTTCTCAAGAACTGCTTCAATACTGCCAGTCCACACACAGTCAAGATATAACGATTGTCAGCACTGCAGTCAATAAGATATTATACACTAAAGGACCTTGCACACAGAGTCCGAATTGTTCGCTGCGTTTTTTTAATCCGTCATCCGGAAAAAAACGTCACGCACAGATACCTTGCACACGGAGTCCGAATTGTTCGCTCCGTTTTTGAATACGTCATCCGGAAAAAAGAAGTCACGCACAGATACCTTGCACACGGAGTCCGATGCGAATTATCCAATATTCGTTGCGAAAATTCGCAGTAGCTACAGGTCAAAATGTAGGCTATATTTCAGGATGTCAGTGGACCAGTTTGATGTGCTGTTAGCAATACTGGAACCACACATTAAAAAATATACCACCAACTACCGCGATCCTATTGATCCAGAACAGCGGCTGGCAGTGTGTGAGGTGACACACGCTCTCTCCCTCCCTCTCTCTCTCTCTCACACACACACACACACACACACACACAAACACACAACATAGGTCTATGCAAAATCATAGAACGATTAGTCCATTCTGTTGATTGCTAGAATGGAGAGAAAAAATAGCCTATAGGGCCGAAAGTTCAATTCACCACGAAAAGCAGACTATTTCAACCAAAGTGATGTGTCTCTGCTCAATTTCAGCACCGCGGAATATTTACCGGCCCAGTCAAAATGTAGCTATTGAAAAAATATCGATTTAATCATTTTTGAAAGACCTAACATATTTTTAGCAAACTAAATATACAAACTAAATATACAAACTAAATAAATTTTTGTTGGTGTTTATTTCAAAATAATTATCTATGCACTGCGTCTGTGCTTGGAGCACAGTGCAAAGGGAGCGAGGCAGGCCTCACTGTTCGTTAATTAATTAATTAATTCGGTCTGGGCCTGCCAAAACGCATTAAAGCTGTGATTAAAAATCTGGGTTATCCACCAAATATTGATGTGTGAGGTCCTCCTAAGTTAAAACATTAGTATTGTGTTGTTTAAAAATGAATATGAACATGTTATGTTCGCAGTAGTTTATAGAATAAAACAAAATTGTTCATTTTACTCAAACACATACCTAGTAAAACCAGATAAACTGATAATTCTGCAGTGGTCTCTTAATTTTTTACAGAGCTGTATATTATATAATAGCTATATAATTATTGTTATAATTATAATATATTAATTGTAATTAATTAATTTATAAATAATAATAATAAACATTATAATAATAATTAATAACTTTGTTTATTGATTTAATTTATAAATAATGATTATATATATATATATATATATATATATAATGATGATTATATATGTTCTTGTGGCTTTGTTAAAATGATCTGGCCTATTTTTACAGCATGTTTTTGCTGACAAATAGTTAAAATGTGACATTGACTAAATAGCTGTAGTAGCCTATAAAGATCGTTCTGCCACATATAGGCTAGTCTACTGTAGTTAAATACATGTTATAAATAATGAATGATGTTTACATGAAATAAAAGAACAAAAGACCAATGAACGTTCCCTGTTTATTCTGCATTCATAAATACAAAAAACTGGTCAGAAGAGCAGAACCTGAAGAATACAGTGTAAAAATTCATTTTGACATAGGATAGTTTCTCTGGGGGAAGCCTCCTCATGCTGGGGGCCAAGCTGGAGAGGAAGGTGGACACCTCATCTGTCTGCAGCTCCTGCGAAGCCTCACGCTGCTGTCGATCCATCTCTCGCTCCCTCTCACTCGTTTCGTCTCTTGCTTCTTTCCACTGCATGTATCTCTCCAGGCTGTCTTCACTCTCTGTCCGCTTCTTTTTTTTTTTTGCACCTCGGCTAGCTGATGCGGCTGAACTGTCCTTCCTCTCTGCCTCATGTCGATGATGCTCTGTCTCCACACTGCCATTCTCCCTCTCTGTCTGTGTGCTGTCCATGGTCTCATCCATTTCATCTTCATCCTCCTCCTCGTCGTCATCGTCATCCTCCCGAATATTGCTATCTGTCCTGTTGAATGAAAGTAACATGGTATCTGTTTTAAATAATTATACTGTGCGGGCGGGTATTCGATTGCACTCTGCTAAACTATTCATCATTGCTGTTGTGCAATTAGGTTACCTTCTCTTGGTGGTGGAAGACGCCACAAAGGACATTACTTCCATGTATTTCCACTTCGATTTCTTGTTTAGCCGCCTGTCCACTTTTCCCCCGTTCCTCTCTCTTGCGGCGGACATAGGTGTCTCGCAGGTTACGCCACATCACTCTCAACTATACAAAACAATGCAAATTATTAGCTTAGCTGCCTAGCGCACAAGCACGCCTGTCTAATCTTCCATACATCAATTGTTTTGCAATCAATACCTACCGTCCCGCATTCCAAGCTGGTCTGCAATCACCCGCCACATTCTGTCTTTTAATTCCGCATCTCTGTACTCCTTACTTCCTTGGCTTTATCATAAAGTGCTTTGTGCTGGGAGACGAAGTGAATTAGCTTCTCAGACGCCATTTTTCATTGTGAATAGCAACACTACGGCGGCTCTGTGTGGTCAAACAACTCTCAAAACGCTTTTCATGGATGCGGAAAAACGCAGAAAATCGAACCTCGTCCGAAAACTTAAATGACGGACGTAATTGTCGGACTCGGTGTGTCAATGATGATTGACACAAATGAGGTCGTATTTTTATTTTTTTCGTGCGTCAATTTCGGACGAAAAAATGGACTCTGTGTGCAAGGACCTTAACCGTGGTGGTTTAATTAGCACTGCACGTGTTGTTTTCTGAGATGGGAGAAACAAACTACTACTAACGTTAAGTATGGTTAGCTTAGCGTAGCTGCTGGCTTGATCATGGGGTGTACATGTGGCAGTGCGCACCTAACCTGGGGAAACAATAGAAGTGCAGCTGCCCTGTGACCTCGTGGCGCACTCTGCTGGACAAAGTAAGCATTAACCTTGAAAAAAGCTAATTTTGAAGGTATATGTACATTTTCTGTTATCGGTCCTATCGGCGACATTAAAGCCGTTAACGATAAGATATTAAACGCGCATATGACGTCATATCGGCTGCGGTCTCTACCAGGAACTCCTCCTCAGCTTTGAGCTGGTGGAGCACGGAGATTCTCTCCTCCAGCTGGGATATCCTTGCATCTTTTTGGTGGCAGTCCAGGCAGCAGGGTGGAGAGAGTGAAGGCATTGCGTGTGTGTGTGTGTGTGTGTGTGTGTGTGTGTGTGTGTGTGTGTGTGTGTGTGTGTGTGTGTGTGTGTGTGTGTACAGTAGAGTAATATTAATGATGTGCAATAGCAGGACAGTGCTAGGGCTAGACAGGAATTCAGGCAGGGATCGATCACTTACCGGCAGAGGCCCGTATAACCGGGCCTGCTGCGATGATATTGCTTCGGCAAGTGATCATGCATCCTCATCCAGGTCATGCAATCCTCCCAGTTGGTGTTGTTCAGCTGGGCTGTGGCCTGGTGGAAAGCTAGGCTGTAGCTTGGTGGTAGCTGGGCTGAGACCTGGTGGTAGCTAGGCTGTAGCCTAGAGGTGGCTAGGCTGTAGCCTGTGGGTAGCTGGGCCATAGCTTGGTGGAAGCTGGGCTAGCCGGGTGATGGCTAGGCTGCTGGGGCCACAGCAGAGGCAGTAGGCCGGGGTTTGGTGAATCCACCAGATATCAAATGTAACAAACACCATCCAACACTTTTGGTTGAATTTCCACAAAGACTGTCAGATAATGTTGAGTAGCACACTGAGATTAAAAACTAGTAAGATTTAAAACTGTAGAAAATGAAGTTAAAACAGGCTGGAGTGTCAAGAGCTCTCTCTGTGTGCTGCTTGTCTGCAATTGTATTTCTTCTTCCTGTTCAGCATGCCGGCCGGCCGGTTGCATTGTAAACATCGATAAACTGGAAAGTATGAATGAAGTTTGGAAACATTCAGCAGCTACACTGCAGCGAGTGTGGCATACTTCAGTTACATGCTCATAGTGCTGCGAGGACCCGATGGCCATGCCGACCGGGTGGTCAGCATAACGTTAGTTACGTCGACAGTGTTTTGTCACTGCCAGCTGGGTTGACAGATTCTAGCTAGTAGGGCTGTGCGGATTCACTTATCTCCCGATTCGATACTATCACGATACTTGGGTGCCGATTCGATATATATTGCGATTCTTAAGTATTGCGATTCTACGATTATTGCGATTGGATATTACGATTTATTGCGATTTTTTTTATTTTTTTATTTTATTTTTTCAGTTTGTTTGCTTTTTTACACTAGATTAGAACATGGGAAAAGTTGAATCATACACTAGAGACTGTATATTATATCATGAGTAGGGCTGGGCGATATAGTTAAAAACAGGGGCGGACTGGGATCATAATTCATTCCAATTTGGGTCGTTTGAAGCCAGATTTGGGCCATTTGAAGCCCAATTTGGGTCGTTTGAAGCCCAATTTGGGTCGTTTGAAGCCAGATTTGGGCCATTTAAAGCCCAATTTGGGTCGTTTGAAGCCAGATTTGGGCCGTTTGAAGCCCAATTTGGGCCGTTTGAAGCCCAATTTGGGCCAAGTCCAATTTTACAATGAGATGCACCCACTTTAACCCTGAAGTGTAATTATTACTTCAGACTAACTAAACTAATAAAGTAATAAAACCACTAATAAACCAGTAGGCGGCGCCTGGCCTGCTGTTCAGTGAGTGGCCTGACTGCGGGCACCCAAAAAATTTTTTGTTGCAATTATCGATTCTGGAATAAAAGATCGATTCAAAAAATCGTGACATTAAAAATCGCGATACTTAGGTGAATCGATTTTTTCTCCCACCCCTACTAGCTAGTCCGACCGGCACACAGCCAGTGCTCGACACTGCTCGTTAGAAATTTCCAAATAGGCGTTATTCTGATAAACTGGTCACGTAATTATTTGGATGTTACGTTCTCATCCGAAAAAATATTAAAACTTTATAACGATTTGTTTGTTTTTGCTTGAAAATTGCTTTTTGGCAAGTCTAAAAATGATAAAGGTAGGAGTAATCTACTTCCGGGTCTAAAACAGAAGCCTCCTGATATGGGCAAATGATAAGGTGAATACAGTGATTAATCATCTTGTCCCTGATTGGTCCCCAGGTCCGGGAACCCCGCCCCCTGCCCCTCCCTCTTCCAGCCCTCTGGCTCCGCCCCCATGTGGACCACCCCCGCCCACTCTGCACCGAGGTAAGAGAGCAGAGGATGACTAGAGTCCTAAAACCTGGAAATGCGTTAGCATGGGATCGCTTGTCTCAAGGTCAATTGGTTTTTTAATGGGGTTTTGGCTACATCCCTGGAATAAGGTCTGTGGTTAACAAAAGTTAATGAAAAAAGAGGTTTTGTTCAGTGAGATAATCAGTGAGATAATCTCAAATGAACACCACTTTATGATTTTTGAAGCATTTTCTGGTTTCTGCCGATCACATTTATTTCATTTTTGAAGATTTTCTTGCTGAACACAAAGATCTAAGTATCATAAACCTTTGTTAACTCATTGAGTGCCAGCGACTTTTGGAGAACGGACGCTCCCAGTGCCAGAGTTTCAGAGCGTTTTCAGTGATTTCTCGAGGCCCACAGAATATTGTGTGATATTACTATGTAAACACCGAACACGCAAAAAGAACAAGAAGACTCTATTGTATCATCAGCAAAAAAAAGTTTATTGATACCATTTTCCGTTCTTTAGTTATCAGCCGGAGAAGATAGGTCAAAAAAAGCAAATACAGGCATTTCTATCTAGAAGCTGAGATATTCAGCCTTTTGTGAAATGCAGCATTTCAAGCACATTCACTGACTCTAGCTAATATTTTCTGATGTAGTGACGTGGTGTAGTTGTGTGCTGCCCTGGGTGCCCCACCCCCCTCTCCCCCCCTCAGCTACAAACTCCTCCCCACACTAGTAACACACAGCCTCACGCACCCAGCGTCTATTTTCGGACTGCTTTTTGTGCGCCGCCACCCAGGCAGCGCGACAAGGAAATGCCAAGCCGGACTGCAGGGAAAGGGTTGGCACTTCGGCATCGGGTGCTGCCTTTCTGGCGGCTAATCGTGTGAAGAAACTATGCAGACAGACAGACAGACAGAGGCAGAGGAGCTCAGTTGTGTGCGCAGATTGACTGCTGTTGCCAGGCACCGTCAGTTGCAGCCAGAGCAATCTACATGGCTCTGGGCTGCAGCATGAGCGCTTTCTCTTTGATCAGGGGGCTTTTTCAGGCTATATTTCGGACATTTCTCTAATCTGGAGAGCACTGTCGCCACCTAATGAGTCCGTAAAATAGGTTATACAGCTTCAATAGCTACAATATTTGTACAGGACATACATAAGGCTTTGATCCACGTCCCACCGTCAAAAAAGGCAATTGACGAACATACTCGTCCTTGGCACTCTACGTTACTAAACGAAATGACGAACATACTCGTCCATGGCACTCAATGAGTTAAACACAGACCTTATTTTGTGCAATAATCCAAAATCCAATCCTTTTTGTCGAGGGAACCCAGGGCGACACCACTCTATTTAGAATGCTTTATTTTTACATTACACACTTGCTCTTAAGTCATTTTCACACTGTCGCCAGCGGAGGCATTATGGATCCGGGTTGTCCGTCTGTCCGTCCGTCCGATGTTTGTTAACGCGATATCTGAGGAACGCCTTGACGGAATTTCATCAAATTTGCCTCAAACATCGACTTAGACTCAAGGATGATCTGATTAGATTTTGGTGGTCAAAGGTCAAGGTCGCTGTGACCTCTTGAACGCCATTTTCAAGCTTGTTAACGCAATATCTCAGGAATGCCTTGACGGAATTTCATCAAATTTGCCTCAAACTTCGACTTGGACTCAAGGATGAACTGATTAGATTTTGGTGGTCAAAAGTCAAAGGCCAAGGTCACTGTGACCTCTCGAACGCCATGTTCAAGCTTGTTAACGCGATATCTCAGGAATGCCTTGACGCAATTTCATCAAATTTGCCTCAAACATCGACTTGGACTCAAGCATGAACTGATTAGATTTTGGTGGTCAAAGGTCTTAGGCCAAGGTCACTGTGACCTCTCGAACGCCATTTTCAAGCTTTTTTAACGCGATACCTCAGGAATGCCTTGACGGAGTTTCATCAAATTTGCCTCAAACATTGACTTGGACTCAAGGATGAACTGATTAGATTTTCATGGTCAAAGGTCAAGGTCACTGTGACCTCACAAATGCCATTCCCAAGTTCATTAAAGGAGAATTTCGTTTTTTTACACCACGGTCCTTATTTCCAGCTTAAAATATGATGTTTTACTCACCCAAATAACTTTGGTTTCATTCGGATGTCCACAGAAGATTTTGAGCTCGGAGTAGCATCCTCAAACAGGCTATAACGGGCGCACCTCCCCCGGATGTGCTTCAGAAGAAGCAGTGAGAAGCGCTTCTGTTAGATAAACCACAGAAGAAGAACATAAGCACTGTAAGCCCATCCGGAGCAGGTCAGAGTTGACTCGTCTGTTATGTTGTTGTTAGCTTAGCAGCCTAGCTTGGCATATAGATATGATCTGATGTCAAGATTATGGACGATTCAATTCAATTGCCGCTCATGTGGAATAAGGCCACATATCGACAACAACAAACAGCAGCGGGAGATAAAGCGGGAGGTGTCATCTGTGATGGACACTCGGACAGCAAACAGAGCAGGCTGTCGGCACACCCATAATGAACCGCGATGTGACAGAAAATGTGTTATTTACAGAGCGCATGCACCTTGCCCCGTTTGCGCCTGTTATAGCCTGTTTGAGGATGCTACTCCGAGCTCAAAATCTTCTGTGGACATCCGAATGAAACCAAAGTTATTTGGGTGAGTAAAACATCATATCTTAAGCTGGAAATAAGGACCGTGGTGTAAAAAAACGAAATTCTCCTTTAAAGCGATATCTCAAGAACGGCTTGATGGAATTTCTTTCAATTTGGCTCAAACGTTGACTTGGGGGCAAGGATGAACTGATTACATTTTGGTGGTCAAAGTTCAAGGTCACTGTTACCTCACACACCCAATTTCCAAGCCCTGTAACCAGTGGTGCTGGAAGTACTTTTAGGTAGGGGGTGAGGTAAGGAAGGGACTCTCGGTGCTGCCCGCAAGGGCAGCGGCGAAGAAAATTTGATGTTTTTTGGACTTTCATCCATTTAGAAGAATATTTAATTTTAAATTAACATTAGGATTATACTGTTGTGATGTCATTAATCTTCTCCTTTTCTCACTCACTTTCATGTAAGCACCTGCTCTCCCTTTAGTCGTTTTACACTACAACAGACAGCAACACAGGCATAAACACTGAACTTATTATTATTATTATGGAAAACCAGATTATGATGAAAATCAAACACTTTTGAAGAGAGAGCGTATGAAATAAGATTAGCAGAAGCACAAACTGTTTTTTAATGAATTTTGTTGGTGGTATACACAAGACAGCCAAATCCAACAATTTCGAAAATCCCATTTCTTGCCACCAGGGGGTGCTGCAGCACCCATCTTCCAGCTCCCTTGCCTGTAACGCAACATCTCAGGAGCGCCTTGACGGAATTTCTTCCAATTTGCCTCAAATGGGGATTTGGACTCCAGAATGAACTAATGGCGGAGGCATAAATCCGCGGTGCGGTCGTTCTTGTTTTTGTTTTTAGTTATGGCTTCCTGTGAAACAGTACAGAAACTCTGCTTGTCATGGTTATTGTTTTGTATTTGTAAAGCTTAGCATGTCGAAAACTCAAATACACTTTGATGTTCCTCGTGTCCTCCTAGCTCCTCCTCCTCCCTGTATGTCCACGCCCCCTCCCTCGCTAGGGACAGCAGTGTCTCAGAGAGACCCTGGCAGCAGCCAATCAGAGAGCGAGCCTGATGTGGAGGGTGTGGTCTCCGTGCTGGACTTGACACTGAGCGCCTGTCGACGAGCTGCTCCGGTAATTCTGCTGCTTTTTACCCTTCACACACAAACACAACTCTTAAAGAGCGTGGTGCAGGTTAATAAAATATGAATTTACATTTTGGGCTCATGATTATTACAAAAATCCCCCAAAAAACAAAACGTTTTTGTTACAGGCCCCCAGGGCAGAAATATGGAGAAAAAAGTGTCATTCTAAATGGGTGTGACCAGTGTGCCAAGCTATGGGTCGGGTCAGGTTGGGTCTGGTCTGGTCTAATTAATGTTGAGTTGTTCTTTGTTGCTGACTACATACAGACATTGATACAACTATTAGGGTACTTCTATGGCACTGAATCTATGCCGATCTTTCGGAAAAGACTAAAGACTCACCTTTTCAGGCTCCACCTGGGCCCTTCTTGATCTAACTTCTTTCTCTCTCTTTCTTAAAAAAAAAAAAAAAAAAAAAAAAAAATCCTAAACTAAAACTCGTACCACTGTTCCTTCAGGATTTGTAGTTGTCATAGACTGTGCTCCATAGTTGATTGCTCTATTGCTGACAAAAAGTGTGTTACTGTAAGTCGCTTTGGATAAAAGCGTCTGCCAAATGACGTAATGTAATGTAATGTAATGAATCATAACGCAGGTTCGACATTATGATGTTGTGGACCTTTGCTTGAGGAAACTTTCTCGAACTGGACCTATCTGAATTCTAATTGAATTGAATAGCCAGGCCGGAGGCATTATGGATCCGGGTTGTCCGTACGTGCGTACGTCCGTCCGTCCGTCCGTCCGTCCAAAAACGCGATATCTGAGAAACACGTTGATGGTATTTCATAAAATTTGCCTCAAACATCGACTTAGACTCAAGGATGATCTGATTAGATTTTGGTGGTCAAAGGTCAAGGTCACTGTGACCTCTCAAACGCCATTTTCAAGCTTGTTAACGCAATATCTGAGGAATGCCTTGATGGAATTTCATCAAATTTGCCTCAAACATCGAATTGGACTCAAGAATGAACTGATTAGATTTTGATGGTTAAAGGTCAAAGTTCAAGGTCACTGTGACCTCACACACCCAATTTCCAAGCTCTGTAACGCAACATCTCAGGAGCGACTTGACGGAATTTCTTCCAATTTGCCTCGAATGGTGAATTGGACTCAAGAATGAACTAATGGCATAAATCCGCGGTGCGGTCGTTCTAGTTTTCACCTTAATAGAGAGCCGCAGTAACGAGTCCGGAAATCATCGATGCTAACAGCCCTGGTTCTTCACAGTTTTCGCCTATGGGAGTTTTGAATTGGTTTTTGGCGCGATGCTTCTAATAATCTCTCTGAGCAACACTGGCTTAATCAAATGCGAACCAGTGTTTAGTAATATCATCTTCACACACGAGGACCACTTTTATGAGTTTTGAAGCTTTTACATGCCGTTAAACGGGCGGCTAGCTAGCAAACGGCTAAATGAGACTACACTGTTGAGTCGATGGGGATATATACGTCAATAACGTCACCACTTCAAAGGGCGAACACGGAAATTCTCTTTCCCTCACCTGGTTCAGCCCGTTCAGCCCGGGGTAATCAGCGCACACATCCAACAACAGTCCTTGAGTGCTGACGTGACGTGGAAGCCTATGCGACAGTGTGTAGTTCTGGATTAGCTTAGCTCGAGCATTTTACTTCTAGGGCTCGCATTTACGCTTCAAAACTCATGAAAGTGGTCCTCATGTGTGAAGATTATCCGACGGAACTCTGGTTCGCGTTTGATTAATCTTGCGTTGCCCAGGAACCGTATTTGAAGCATCGCGGCAAAAACCCATTCAAAAATCCCATAGACAGAAACAGTGAAGAACCAGGAAGTTCGGGACTTCCGCATTCTGCCTACAAAAATACGTCATCCCTGCGGCTCTCTATATAACAGCTTTTTAGTCATTGGAGATGGTACAGTGACTTATAACAGAGAGAATGTCACCTCTATTGGTCACACACCGCCCTCCAAAGGCCTCTCCTGGGACTGAGCATTTTCATGCCTGCGTCCCGGTGGCAGCCTGGAGGCAGCATGTGCAGCTTTAAACCGTTTGAACTTTCCTCATCTGACTCTTATAATTCTCATGTTGATCCAGATTCAAATTTCTTTTCTTCATTTGACCCAACCAAGATTTGTAGTTCCTATAGTGAAACTCAATTTAACAAACTCAGTTTTTCAATGGCTCAAAATACTTTTTCCACTTTTCACCTAAATATAAGAAGTCTTTTAAACAAATATGTACAGCTGAAGCGCTGTGTTCAGTAAAACAAGGAAGTAACTCGGTGCGGATTTGCTACGAAAATTACATTTCACGTAACTATTATCTCATCATGTGGTGAGTGCCCGATGTCACAACATGTACATAGAGCTTTCTGCCGCTCTGTTTTGTTGACTTTGAACGGCGATATCGATACCGATGCTATTGCACCCAGAGGCCGCAGTTTCTCCAATAGCAAAACTTGGAAAAGTTGCTGAATGGGGCTTTAAACAATAAACGAGGGATCAGCCGATAAGCATTTTGGTAAACAAACGGCGTCACTGGGTGGAAACGGTGACAAGACCCTATGGAGCCAGCCGTGAGTCTCTCACTCTATGCTCTTTACATTTTAAAAATTGCGACAGTTCACACAACTTTAACTAAACATGCATATATTATACATCAGACTCTTGAGCTACTTCTGCTCTCACTCAAAATGTCAAAATATAAGCAATGTCATGTATAGTTTTTGAGATATTAACGTTTGTGTGGCACAACTCATACTAGTTAACATGCCGCGGTTCCGGGTGTTTTGCGCTGTCGTGACGTCACGCTGATTCCTCGTATAGTGTTCCTTGAAACACGCCTATTAATAAGGTAAAAAAAAGTAGCCTACAAATGGCGTATAGAACATACAAATAAATAGAGCTAATATATTTATATTTTTAATTTGTCTTTTCTGGCTATAGTGTCCTGCCTGGAGGGTACAGATGTGATAATGTGAATTCTGAGTGTATTTCATTTAACTGCTTTGTCCAATCCAAATTGCTGGCGCTGTTCAATGGCGACCCGGTTTTGCTCTCCGACTCTGAGAGCGAACCAAGCAGAATTTCGCTCGTGATACTTGTACCATGAAGTGACAATAAAGTTGATCTCATCTCATCTCATGTTTGAAAAGTTTGTAGATTTTAAAATTAAAATGCATCAATCTGGTGCACTTTGACCGCAAAATGTAGAGGCTAGTAGAGCTATGAAGAATTACACACCAGTGCTGTGTGTGTGTGTGTGTGTGTGTGTGTGTGTGTGTGTGTGTGTGTGTGTGTGTGTGTTAGAGATGTAACGGTATGAAAATTTCACATCACGATTATCGTGACCAAAATTATCACGGTTATCGTAGTATCACGGTATTCGTAAAAAACTGCTGAAAATGTTCAAAAAGTACTGAGAGACTCACTGAAATCATTTTACGACGTTTTATATTGAAAACTCAGACCCAAAAAGGATTGATACACTCACTGAAATAATTTCTCAGTCTCAGTCTCCCAGATGCACGTTTGCATCTGCGTGCGTGTAAAAATTACACACCACTAGTGCTGCACGATTTGGGGGAAAGGTGCGATTAGCGATTATGGTGGACAATATTGCGATTGTGATTGCGATATAATAAACAAATGGTATCTAGGGATGTGCCAGTATCAGTTTTTGACGGTATGATAACCTTGGACAAAAATACCACGGTTTCACGTATCGCAGACTAAAATACATGAAATATATTAAAATTTAAAATATATTAAAACTAAATAAATAAAACCATTTGAAATAAAAATTATCTTTCAAAAAAATAAAACATTTTGAGACATTTGCCTGTCCCAAACATGTAAAAAGAAACACCAGAAAAATAGAAACTGCAGCACTGTCTTACAATGGATTATATTTCTGGAGAGTTTCCGATGTTCAAAACAGCATATGCGCGCGCGGGTGCGTATGTGCGCGAGCGTGCATACTGGATCAAAACAACATCGATCATGAACTTTAAACCGTTTGACCTCTCCTCATCTGACTCTTATAATTCTCATGTTGATCCAGATTCAAATTTATTTTCTTCATTTGACCCAACCAAGATTTGTAGTTCCTATAGTGAAACTCAATTTAACAAACTCAGTTTTTCAATGGCTCAAAATACTTTTTCCACTTTTCACCTAAATATAAGAAGTCTTTTAAACAAATATGATAAATTTACCCACTACTTATCTTCACTCAAGCATGAGTTTTCTGTTATTGCACTATCCGAAACCTGGCTAACAGAAGATTCAAAGATTTTTTTAACTTGCCAGGGTATAGATCGTTAAACTTTCACCATGTGAGACAGAATAGATGTGGAGGCGGAGTATCCTTACTTATTCATGGTGACTATGAAATTAAAAACAGACAGGACCTCACTCTGAAATCTGTGACAGAGGTCGAATCTCTCTTTCTGGAACTCTCTGGTGTCCCTGGTGGCAAAAACATTATTGTTGGAGCTATTTACCGACCACCTGACTCTGCCATTAAAGACTTCAATGAAAGTCTGCTCAGCTCACTGGACATAATAAGCAAAGAGAATTAGCTCTGTTTCATTTGAGGTGACTACAACATTGATCTCTTTAAAAGTCAGATAACTATATTGGTGACTTCCTTAATATCCTATATTCAAACTACCTGTTTCCTCTCATCTATAAACCTACTAGACTCTAGTAGAGTAACACAATCTTCAGAAACCTTCATTGACAACATCTTAACAAACTCTTTGAATGATGGGATCAAATCTGGTGTGCTGTACTCAGACCTGTCAGACCACCTTCCTATTTTTCATTTCTCTCCAACGAACAGTAGGGCTGGGCATGCTCAGAAAATGGTCTATAGAGCTATCATGAGCAAGTCAAATATTGAGAATTTCAAGAAGGTGCTTCCCGGTGTCTCATGAAGTGACTTATATAGAGAGAGTAATGCTGACTTTGCATATCAGCATTTTATGAAAATTATTAACTCCTCGTTTAATGAATATTTTCCTCCTTGCAAGTCTACTAAAACACACAGTCGGGACCGAAACAAGCCTTGGTTTACACCGGACTTGCAGAAAAAAAAAAATCGTATAAAAAATATATTTCACATCCCACACCATCCTCACATGAAAACTATAAATCTTATCGTAACAATTATAATCACTCTATTAGATCGGCCAAAAAGAAATATTTCAGTGAGGAATTTATTAGGTGCTCAAATGACAGTAGAACAACCTGGAAAGTATTTTTTGTGAAAGAGTTTTTTGTGAACATTGGGAGCAAACTAGCAAACAAAATTCCTGCTTGTCAAGGTAATCCACTCGATTTCATCTCAAGAGATTTGCCTCCTTTTTATTCTTTCGAGCCCCCAGACACCCAAGAAATAAGTGACTTGATTGATGAACTAAAAATGTCGTCTGCAGGTCACGACAAAATCTCTGCTTTTCTCGTCAAACAGGTGAAGGAGTCCGTTTTGCAGCCCCTTGTCCACATTCTCTCTCTGTCATTAAAAACAGGCATCGTGCCAAATGACCTAAAAGTCGCCAAAGTTATCCCATTATTCAAATCAGATGATCCATCCAGCTTCAACAACTATAGACCTATACCTATTTTACCATGTTTTTCAAAAAATTTAGAAAAAATTGTTTACAAACGGATCCTCTATCATTTAGACTCCAATTCTATTCTCTATAAACACCAGTACGGTTTCAGAAAAAATCACTCCACTTATATGGCTCTGCTTCACCTAACCTCTGCACTTGAAAATAACGGATTCTGCTGTAGTATATTCATTGATTTCTCAAAAGCTTTCGATACTGTTAACCATGCTATTTTACTGGATAAATTGTACAAATATGGTTTTCATGATGTCACTCACAAATGGTTGAAAAGTTACATTTCCAATAGAAGTCAGTTTGTTTATGTAAATGGATGCTTTTCGGATAAAGCTGAACTGCTCTGTGGGGTGCCTCAAGGATCAATCCTGGGGCCTTTGCTTTTTCTTATTTATATTAATGATATGTTTAATGCCTCAAATTTACTTTCTCCAATAATGTTTGCTGATGATACAACTCTCCTTCTCTCCCATTCAAATTTCCGTTTGTTGATCAAAGAAGCAAATGATGGCTTAACCGCATATGCCTCATCGTTCAATCTTAATAAATTATCATTGAATATCAAAAAATCTAATTTTATAATTTTCAGTGGGAAAAAAAATACTCTGAAGATTTATCTAAAATTTCAATTAATTCTATAGAGATGCCGAAGACATCATCTACACGATTCCTTGGAGTGTATATCAATGAAAACTTGAATTGGAGAGAACAAATCGACTGGGTCTATAAGAAAATTTATAAATCTCTTGGCATAATAAGGAGAATTAGCCACCTTGTTACCACTAGCTGTCTTCTCACCCTTTACTACAGCCTAATTTACCCCTATCTTTCTTACTGTAATCTAGTATGGGCAAGCACTTTCCAAACTAATCTGCACAAAATATTTCTTCTTCAGAAGCGATTTGTTAGGATCGCATCGCGATCAGAGTCACGCGCCTCATCTGACCCTCTATTTCAGAAGCTCCAGATTCCTCACTACCTTCATAAACTCCTCTCTGTCCTCTGGTCTTGTTCCGCCTGCTCTAAAGACTGCAAGAGTCAAGCCTCTGCTTAAGAAACCCTCCCTTGACCCTACTGCTATTCAGAACTACAGACCTGTCTCTCTTCTCTCATTCCTTTCCAAAACCCTCGAACGAGCAGCGTCCGAACAACTTTCTCTCTATCTCTCCCAGAATGACCTCTTGGACCCTCTGCAGTCCGGTTTCAAGGCTTCTCACTCCACTGAGACAGCTCTTCTTGCTGTCACAGAGGCCCTTCACACTGCTAAGGCCTCATCCCTCTCCTCTGTCCTTGTCCTCCTTGACCTGTCTGCTGCCTTCGATACAGTCAATCACCAAATCCTTCTTTCCACTCTGTCTGACCTCGGTATTTCAGGTTCTGCACTCTCCTGGTTTGCTTCCTATCTCTCGAACCGCTCATACCAGGTCTTATGGAGAGGGTCCGTCTCCAGATCCTGCCCTCTTACCACTGGTGTCCCCCAGGGCTCAGTCCTGGCCCCCTTACTTTTCCTTCTCTATATCAGATCTCTTGCCTATGTGATCTCTTCTCATGGCTTCTCTTATCACTGCTATGCTGATGACACCCAACTTTTCCTTTCCTTCCCCCCCTCCGACACTCAAATCGAGGCTCGCATCTCTGCATGTCTCAAGGACATTGGCGACTGGATGTCTGCCCACCACCTCAAGCTCAACCTTGGTAAGACAGAGCTACTCTTCCTCCCAGGGAAAGACTGTCCTCTCACAGATCTCTCCATCTCCATCGACAACACCACTGTACTGCCCTCCCAAACAGCTAAGAACCTTGGGGTGATCCTCGACAACCAGCTGTCTTGCTCAGCCAACATAGCTGCGACAGCACGCTCCTGTAGGTTCTCCCTCTACAACATCCGCAAAATCCGTCCCTTCCTCACAAGAGAAGCGACTCAACTCCTGGTCCAGTCACTTATCATCCCTCGCCTGGACTATTGCAACGGGCTCCTGGCTGGCCTACCTGCCACCGACATCCGACCGCTTCAGCTCATTCAGAACGCTGCAGCCCGTCTGGTATTCAACCAACCCAAATTCTCTCATGTCACTCCCCTCTTCCGGGACCTCCACTGGCTTCCCATCTCAGCTTGCATCAAATTCAAGACACTGGTACTGGCCTACAGGGCAGTACACCAGTCAGCTCCCCTGTACCTGCAATCTATGGTCAGGTTCCAAACCTCTCACCGCTCCCTTCGCTCCTCCACCAATGCAGGGCGCCTCGCTCCTCCTTCGCTACGGGCGCTCAAAAGTCGCTCATCCCGATCTCGACTCTTCTCCTCCCTGGCACCCCAATGGTGGAACGAGCTGCCACCTTCGGTCAGGACTGCTGAATCACTGCCGATCTTTCGGAAAAGACTAAAGACTCACCTTTTCAGGCTCCACCTGGGCCCTTCTTGATCTAACATCTTTCTCTCTCTTTCTTAAAAAAAAAAAAAAAAAAAAAAAAAAAATCCTAAACTAAAACTCATACCACTGTTCCTTCAGGATTTGTAGTTGTCATAGACTGTGCTCCATAGTTGATTGCTCTATTGCTGACAAAAAGTGTGTTATTGTAAGTCGCTTTGGATAAAAGCGTCTGCCAAATGACGTAATGTAATGTAATGAATATCTATAATATAAATACTTTTCAAATATGTCTTTTTATTTATAAAATCCATTCTAGTGAAGGAAATATTCCTGTACAATTCAAGACCTACTTTATAAAGAATTCCTTGTCCCACGCATACTCTACTCGCCAAACTTCGCATCTTCATCTTCCCAAATTTCTTACATCCAGAGGTCAATTTTCTATCAAATATAGAGGTGTGCAACTATGGAATAATTTCATCCATCTGGCAAATATGTCTTCTCTAAAAAATTACAAAAAAAGTTTGAAGGAACATTTGATAATTACATTGTAAACTCCTGTATTATAATGTATCTTCTGTAATCAGTGTTTGGTATTTTAACCTGTACTCTCAAGCTTTTACTATACACTCTCTCTCTCCCCTGCACACGCATGCGCACACACACGCACACACACACGCACACACGCACACACACACACACACACACACACACACACACACACACACACACACACACACACACACACACACACACACAGTGCTGTAGTGGTAAAAAAAAAGTGGGTAAACTATACTTTTGACTCGAGGCAGCTTTCTCACGCGGCACCGGCAGTGTTATAACGGCGGATAAATAAGCTTCCGTGACCGATATACAAGACAAAATATGAGAGTATATAGAACAACTTAATCTGAATCATATAGCCCTATAAGGTATATCAGGGGGTTCCCCCACATTTCTGAGTAGCCAGCCAGATAGAAAAAGCAGCTGGCTATGGGATGGGCCTTGCCCCTCAAGGGGGGTCCGGGGGGATTCTCCCCCAGAAGATTTTTTTTTTACATTTTAAAGTAAAATTCATCAACCTGGTGCATTTGAGAGCAAAATGAACTACACACATCTCTAATGTGTTGTGACTTTACAAATAATTAGGCCTAAACAATCAATATAAAATGTATTTATTGAACATTTGTTGAATTTCTCCAGGTATGAAAAGTTAAATTATACAGTAGGTAGCCTACTTTAAATGACCTTGTATGAACCCAGTATATACAGTTTGAAGAGTAATATAGTTCTCTCTCTCACACACACTGTACCTGTGATTGTCAGCTTCAGCTTTATAGCTAAAAGTATGTAGACAGATTGAATCTGTGATTCTTGAATACCAATATATAATTCAAACTGTCCACAAACACATTGGGCAAGGATAGGTAGACAACATACTGTACATGGAAATAAAAGTGGTTCTGCCACTCTGGCCACTAAATTTTAGTCAGCCAATATTTATTTATACAGATCTCGGCACAACAAACACCAGTATGTTTCTAGATAGTTTTCCACATGGTCGTATTATATTGGCTTTATACAGTAGCACCTGGACTATTCAAGTCGACTCGCACGCACCTAATGTTACAAACTTTACTTGATCAGAGGGAAATCAATCATGTTTCTTACACCAGTGATTCACTCTTCAGTTGTAAAACGGTGAGCCTATGATTTTCCCCACTCCGGAAACACATTTTTAACCAACCTTACCTATGTTCAGCTCTCCAAATGCGCATTGCGCATCGCTGGCACAATGGCACCGTTAAGTTGTTTGAAGGGAGCGCTGTCTGGGCAGGCAAGCACAGCTCGATAAAGGCACCAACGTGACCGGGGCCGTGTACCTTTCCCGCGGAGCGCTCCACAAAAATAGGCTACGGTTCACGGAGATCCTGGTCAGTGCCATGCCCATGTGTAATCTTTTTTCTTTTCTTTTGGTGTGTGACGTGCTTGGCGTGGTCTCCGCATCAACGGAGTTTACGCGAACGTGTTAAAACTCGTGCAATAATAAGTGTGCATAAACGATTTAAACATGTGAGTAAACGATCTTAAAAGGTGCCTAAACGCTGCAGAGCATTGAAAAAGGTACGTAAACGCTGTTTACGTGCGTTTAGCCACCACTACAGCCCTGCACACACACACACACACACACTTACACACTTACACACTTACATCATTCACATCATTCACATCCTACCTATACTTCCTTGACTACTATGTAATGTATATTTTTGTTTATTTAGGTGGAGGTTCCCTATAAGCCCCCTGGGCTTTTTTACCTCTCCCTGCACAGTATCCTTTCTATTGTACAGTTGTCATTGCTGTGTATATTTTATTGTCTTGTTTTTACTGTGCGAATAAATAAACTAAACTAAACAGCACATAGGAGATGGCTCAGACTGCAAAGTTAGTTACATGTCTGTCCAGTAATACAATGATACACCCCGTTTATTTCTTTTGTAGTGACAGATGGCCTTAAACACCACACTCACGTGATGCTTCTTGAGAGAGAGGCGAGGTAACGTGCATCTGCAGACTTTATCGAGGGACCATGAAGGCATCATGTGACAGGCTAGCTAGAAGCGTGGAAGTGCTGCTGCAGGCAGCTGCGACAGTGTTTTCTCTGCTATCAACCTTGTTAATCTCGCTATATTCTTCATCACAGCGGGTCATTACCCACTGTGCACTTAAACGTGCACTAGTTCTGCATAAGCACCTGCAGCTCTCTCCTTATTTTACTGACTTTCTCATTAATCACACGGCTGTTTACATGCTTTTCTCTGAACGGCTAGTTATTAGCATAGCTAGCTGTTAGTGATCATGCATGTTCTCTCTCTCCCTCTCGGTAAGATGTAACCTTGCTGCGCATAACGTTACTTATTTGTTGGAGTGCATGGGAGAAGTCTCCCGCTAGTGTTGATGCCCAGTGTGATGGCAGAGAAAGGTGTGTTTGCTGCGTCGCGTGTAACGTTAGTTAGAGGCACACGCACACAAAAAGACGTTAAAAAAGTAACATTTATCGCACCCTTTTGCGGTTATGTAATCGCAAGTGCTGACATTGCGATTGCCAATAGATTAATCGTGCAGCACTACACAGCACATTAATATCCTCTTTACTGTGCTGTGGCTGTGATTGGAATGTTGTTGTTCAGCCAAGACAATATTTAAGCTATAAGCACCAAAACAGGAGTTTGTCCGGCAGCCAAAAAAAAATCCTCCTAAATTTGATGATTATTATACATAATATGTACAACAGTGATGTTCCCTTTATATTGGGTTGTTTTATACAGAATAGGCACCTAATATGGATCATTAAATGGATGTGGCAAATGTAGGCTATGTTTCTCCATATTTTGTGTTAGGGGTGGGCGATATGACGATCTTAGATCGTTCACGATCAGAATGGCTCCACGATCTGACTTTCCAGACAGATCGTTAGAATCGCGCTACATGCAGTGCACATTCTATCAGTGGCATTTCTATGTCTGAAAGACGCTTCCAAAGTTTTCCTCCCCTCCCCCTTTTCACTTTGCAAAGTGCAGCAGCATGGACGAGACAATACGGAGGGGCAGTTGGTTTGACACACACACACACACACACACACACACACACACACACACACACGTCACACACACACGCACGCACACACACACACAGACACTTAACCAGGACTTGCCTTGACACGAAGGACCTCACGTCATCCCGGGGAGTTAAAAATAGCGTCAGGGACGATGAAAATTAATTTGGGGACGGAGCCGGGACGATAGCCGAAACACACGCTCTGCTCGTTACAATGAACACAAATGCAACCTTTACGACACGCACACACACACTAAACAAACATGCACACTAGGGGTCGACCGATTATCGGTTTGGCCGATTATTATGGCCGATATTCAACATTTTGCAGATTATCTGTATCGGCATTTTCATTGGCTGTTTGCTGATATAATAATTTAATAAAAGAAATCGCTAATTTGCGGCTGCTGCACCTGGAAGGGAGCCTCTCCTACAGTAGTTCCCTCTGTGTGATCTGGAGCAA
Source organism: Poromitra crassiceps (assembly GCF_964638095.1). Taxonomy (NCBI): domain Eukaryota; kingdom Metazoa; phylum Chordata; class Actinopteri; order Beryciformes; family Melamphaidae; genus Poromitra; species Poromitra crassiceps. The sequence continues at coordinate 122,157,593 of NC_139623.1, forward strand.
TGTCCTGCCCACAGCGCTATCTGATTGGTTAGACATCGAGCAATAGCCTATCAGAGGGCTGCTCGGAGATGAAATCTGACACCTCAGTGCTCCAGCCTGCACACTGCACAGACTAGAGGCTCATCGGCCGTCTGTCTGAGCTCTGCTGCCTGTACTAGTTGGCTGTTGCGACTGTGACAGTCACAGTGTTAAGGTAAAGCAGCAAATATTGCCATGCCGAAGTTGTACTAAAGTTAATGTACATAATAATTACCTACGCTGACATTGCAAAAACACCACGATCTTATGAGCGATTCGTATGAAGCGCAGCCTCGCACAGTGCAAAGTGTGGACATATGTCTATGTGAGAGAGATGAAGCAGAATCATTGAAAATGCGCGCATGCACTTTGTTGCAGTGATGCGATAACAAGATAACAGAGATTATTTGTGTACTGATAGCATAATATATCTTTGAGTAACGTTGGTGCCTGCAGTGCTGTGCAAGTGCAACTCAAACTTATCACCACCGCTGTTGAAAAGGGCAATAGCCTAGTAACCTCACAAAGCAGTGTATGGGGCACTAGTTTTTAATTCCATATAGCGTGTCCACGGTGTAGCGTCGCTCTTTTTGAATCAAATGGCCATGGTTGTCAGTAGCGAAGCTGTTTTATTGATCCAGTCGCGCTGCGTGTCCGAAAAATACATTGGCAGGCATGTCTGGGCAAGCTGCAGAATGGACTTTTTTTCTGTTCTCTGCCTGTTTGGAACAAGGAACCGAATAAACTAGGACGAGACATTTCATCAGCGGACTCTAGAATGAAACAAGGAACCGAATAAACGAGGATGAGACATTACGTCAGCAGATGCACGGATGAACGTGTTTGTTTCAGTATTCTCCTTTGAGAGCCTGGGGGTGAGGTTAGTGTCAGGTGTAAGCGGAGGGAAACCCTCTATTATTTTGTTACTGTAGTGAGTCGGTGTTAGTTTGTTAAAAGTATAAGTCCACAGCTTTAATAATAACAAAAAAAAATACAGTTGTAAAAAAAAAAGTCCAAACTTCTCAATTTCAACATTGTTCTTTATTTAGCACATTATTTATTTAGCACCAGACAAAAAAAAACTCCTCCCTACCTCTCCCCTCCCAAACCAAGAGTTGTAGCAGCAAGGTTAGTTTAGTGGGGTTGGGGAAATGGGGGGAATAGTACTTAGGGGCAACTGATGTCCAACACAGCTTCCAGCAGGGCCTGGTCTTCATCTTCAAAGAGCTCCCCAAGTGCTGAAAGTTTCTTCTGCTTATTGAGTGGTATCTGAAAATAAAAAAAAGCCATTGTGATCCATCAAGCATTATTTGTGTTATCAATAGAAAGAAGTGTCAGTGCTATGCACATCTTAACACATTCACTGCCAGCCGTTTTTTCAATACTGTAGGTAGGTTCTGCCAAGGTTTTTTTTTGAGGATTTTGGCTCATCTTTCAAGAGCCGAGGATTCTTTTCTGCTAAGATTTTGTGAACACAAATGATCTCAAAAGAACTAATAGAATGTGTGCTTTCTCTGTCTAAAAGAGTTAGTTTGTAGAGTTAGTAGTTATGTAGGCATTAGCAGTAGAATACAGCATGGTTTCAGCGTCTGAAAATTTATTCTGAGATAAATGGCTTTTTGTGAAATTCGATAGAACAGTCACTTTAACCATTTATTTTTGGCGTAAGACGTCAGACATCTAAACAATAGTTTTGAACAGTAATTTCCTCCATAGCAGCAGGAAACCCCCCTCTCCTTCAAACTCCTCCCTCCGTGGGTGTGTCTCTGGTGGCTTTGCAGCATTTGTCACAAGCGAGGCTCTGCCTGTCTGTGCTGCCTGGCTGCTGGCGGCTGCTCTTTGTGCGAGTCTGCATGAGTCGTTTCGGTTGTGAGCTCAGCTGCAAAGAAGCTGCTTGCGACTGTGGGCTTTCTGCCGGTGTTTCAAAGTGTGTTGCACGCATAATCTATTATGCAAATTTGCAATCCCCCACCGCCAGCTCCCAGCGCGATAATGCACGAAAGCGAAAGCGTTTTCGCCAATCCATTTTACAGTATGAGAGAATGGTTTCCTCCCGCGTTCCCCTGCAGTTTTGGCTTGGCTTTTTCTAGTCTGGAGAGCACTGTCGCCACTTAGTGGGTCGGTGCAATGGGTTGTACACGTTCGGTGGCTCCAATATTTTTATAGGAGACGTGGGGGGCGTTGATCCACGTCCCACCGTAAAAATTTATTTTTTTTTAAGACGAGATATCTCGTCATTGGCAGTCAACCGTTGGATTTTTTAAGACGAGATATCTCGTCAATGGCAGTGAACGTGTTAATAGAAATGACAATTTATTCTTAGTAACATAGCTTACACTATGAATAACACACCCATTATCACTCGTCATTATGCAAAATAATAATTTACCTGAACCAGATCCATCGCTGAGAAGAGGATGAATCGTGTCTCCTCCTGTGCGGCTGTCACTGGCACATGGTTACCTAGCAATGAAAGCAAGAGTGCAACGTTAAATAACACGTCTCACGGTCGGTGATACGAGCTGATGATAATTATTATAGAACGTTAACAACGCTAAGCTATAAAGCTAACTCAGCCAAGATAGTGAAAAGCCCCGTTATCTAACAACCACAACGGCAGTGAAACAACTTATCCAGCTAACGCTAGCTAATTAAATAACGTTACCTGATGTTGTAGAAGTCGATGCCTCTCTCAAGTTCCGTCATCATCTTCCTCCAAGACTTCAGCTAACGTTACAGCTGATGAGCTGAGGAGGTGCAGCTAACGTTAGCTGTGGTGCGGTATCTGCTTCATTCACCCTCAGGCTATCTAAGACGTTACAGTCTTCAGCATTTAGCTAAATATATCTTGTGTTTGACCATGCTTCCTCAAGTTTGAGGTGTTTCCCTAGTCAGCTTTGCAATTCACATCACAAATGTTGCAGCCAGTGTTGTCTGAGTCTATCTTGGTAAAGTGTAACCACAGCTTTCGGCTGGTCCTGTTTTGCTTTCAGGACCTTCAGGTAGAGTGACGTACTGACGTAACGCGCTCTCGCGTGTTGCCTTAAGGTTCCGTCGGAATTTCTATTTTACCCACTCTCTTTCTATTACTCAGATGCGTTCAAGTACCGAAATTTGGTACCGTTCGTTTTTATGTGAGCTGGTACGGGGCAGTACCGACGTAATTCGGTCGGTGCCTGTAAAATTACCGAGTTCGGTACCCATCCCTAACGAGGTAGGCTAGAAACGGGTCCCAAATGGCAGAGAATTTCTTAAGTGAGTCGGTCCTCAGGAACCTAAGTCTCTCCATCCGTATAACAGAGGTCATATCCGTCAGCCACAATTGAAAAGAGGGTGAAGAGGGGGACTTCCATTCCTTCAGGATTAGTTTCTTGGCAACAGGTGTCCCCTGTGTCAGACTGTTGCACAGCTGTAGGGAAGTTTAGAGAAGACTCCGAGCAGCCGAAGATGGCGAGTTCTGCCTCCGGCCGAAGGGTTATTTTGTAGGCCTTAGAGCAGTGATACTCAACTGGCGGCCCGCGGGCCGCATGTGGCCCGCGGGCCACACAGTGGCCCGCGATAGAATTGTAAAAAAAAAAAAAAAAAAAGCACCTGAACGCAACATGCAAGATACCCGCTGAATAAGTGTCCAAATGTTCATGTCATTCTGGCCAATACTCCTGCCCAATACTTATAGCATTTCAGTCTGGAATATGGAATATCTTTCAATAATCTATGATTTAGCTGCTAAATTGTCAAATGCCGCCGTCTGCTCGCTACCCAGGCACTTATGTATGTACTTAACCTAACTAACTATCTGGTGTGCACAACATTGTCAGACTAAACTCCGGCTGACACCCCAAAAACCTACAATCCGCTACAATCTGATTGTTTATTAACTGGTCAAATATTTTGGCCCAGAATCCCGTTAGTGAAGGGCAGAACCAAAAGGCATGAGATACTGTGCCCTAGGGTTGTGCCGATTGGCGATCGGATCGTATGCCGACTCAATGGCTGAAATGACGATTGATTTTCCCTAGCCGATCTCGATCGCCCCCGCCCCCGTGTGTGGATGCTCCCTGAGAGCAGAGATGCGACGCAGCAGTTTGACTGATCAGAGTGTGTGTTCAGACCAGACCATTAACAAACGCTAGTAGCCTACTGCATTCAAACATGTTTCTGATGTCCGCAACGAGCCCTGCCACCAAAATCTTTAATTACAAATCTCCCTGCCGTCGTCCGTCCGCCGAGCCATCTCATCTCATCCTCCACATGCCGCGCCGCCTGCCATGCAAAACTACTCTCTGCTCAGCTCCATAAGAGTAGCGTTATATGTAGATGTAGGCAGGCACAATGACCGATGAATAAAATGTTGTTATACCGTAGTTTTGCGCAGCTGTCAGTCAGAGGCTGTAATTAATCGTCCTACCTGTCCGTCATGCAGTGCTGCGGGAGGATGAAAGCAATCCATTCCAGTCTGTCCAAACTTAATACCGATCTAATCTCAGTATGAGATGCAGGGAAATATATTATAGTAGCCGATGTGTTTAGAAGAGCATTGTCACGTTGTCCAGACAGTCTTGCTATAGCAGGGGTCACCAACCTTTTTGAGGTCGAGGGCTACCTGAAGGGTAGAGAGTCATGTGGGGGGCTACCTGTTGAAATTTGCTCGATTTACCTTTAAATAATGAGTATTATGCATTTAATCGAGACATACACTCTTTTCTTTCACTGTTGTGAAGAAGAACTCTTCCTCCCACTCCTTGAAATTGGTAATGTTTTTTCTTTCGCTTTTCTGCCATTGTTCTTGCTTTCCATCATCTAGCTTAGCCAACTGATATAATCATTGGCAGCTGGCAGTCGCACTGTCGCAGAGTGAATGACGTAGTGACGTAACGTAAAACTAAACTTTGACCCCAGCCCAGGTGGATCAAAATAGTTAATCAATAATTAATTATACACAGACAATAAATTATACACAGACAATAAACCTTTTTAAAACGTATGCATTGTTAAACCAATTATTTTCTACATTCGTGTGTTATTGTGGGAAGGGAGGAGAAAAACCAATAAAAAATACATTTTTCTGATTATATTTTTTTGTTTTGTTTTTCCTTTCTTTCCCCTGTGTCTGAGCCTGTTTGTCTGTTTTGTCTTGTTTGTGTAAAAAAAAAAAAAAAAATCTGAACGTGGCCTGCGGGCGCCACAGCGCCACCCCGCGGGCACCGTGTTGGCTACCACTGTGCTATAGTATAGCGTTATATTTTACATGTGTGCTATATTAAACTGCCATGAGATTTGTTTGCGGAGATGACGGCGGGGATGAAAGTCGCTGTGTGAGGGGAGGCTCACTTTTAAAAGTCTGTAGGCTACGTGTGTCTATGTGCTTTGGTGTGACAATATCACTGCATCTCATGTTCAGTTTAACATATTAGTATCTTATCAACGTTACTCCGAGCCGATGGTGAGCAGGCAAGGCAGTGGAGAACGAGAGTGGTGCAGTTGTCAAACATGCATACAAATCTAGAGATGAGGTGCTTGGAGTGAGGAGGGCTCAGCAAAACATTGAAAAAAGCATGTTCACTGGGGAGCGCTTCAAAGGCACAAATCTTGGATCGAACATAATTTCTGATTTGCAGGAATCTCAGCCAGTTCGTGCCGGGCAACTCAAACTTCCTTTTCAGAAGATCAAAGGATGCAAAATGACCATCTATGTATAGGTCTTTGATGGAAGTCAGACCCTTCTCACTCCAGGCATGGTAGTTTCTATCTGACCAAGGAGGCAAAAAAAGTAGGGGTGCACCGATCGATCGACACGCAATCTGTATCGGCCGATTTGGACCTCAAATATGTGATCTGCTGTTTCCGATATTCCTTTAATGTTGCCGATCGCATAGCCGATCATGCTGCACGTGAGAAACATGAGGCAGCCCATTTTCATGTCTTCAATGTCTATCGTTTAACTTTCATATTGTGCTCTAACGTTTATATCATTGTGTTGCAAAGCACACGCTTTGCTTTCGTCAGTGTACTCACCTCCATGCACACACCGCACCAGACTGTCAACACACCCCTTGCGTCTTTGAATCACACAAATCAGCTGGTGATTAGAGCAGCCTCAGCAGAGAGAAGTTACCTCCAGTCCTCCCGCCTACCGAGGCATTTGCATGCTGTTAAGTCCGTGTGTATTAAAGTCCCAGATTGACACGGTGGTAGTCGGGGTAGTGCACGCGCACACACAGACAATTTCCACGCAAGCATTGATGTTCCCGCGGGCACTTTGAAGGAAGCGAAAGTGTGCGGCTGAGTATGTGGATGTGCGCTCCGTTCAGACGGACTTTCTTCCTTTCTTTGAACATCAGTTGAACATGTTCTAATCCCCTTCTTCCATGTGTGCGTATATGACCAACCAGTAAGTCATTATTATGTTAATATTCCTGTATTGCATTCCCTTTTGGTTTTAGATCGATCTACCTGCAATCATTGCAATAACGTTTGTTGCGTGCATTTGCCGTTTGATTGTCTGTTGCGCTAATTAATGCCACTACTCAGATGGAGTTTAGCTGGTGTGTAGCTTGTGATTCTGTTGTTTCTCCCGTCATGTAACCCTGTCACCATTATGTAGATCGCACTCATAGTGCTGCTAATTATAACACTGTAACTCGGCCTCGATGGGCGGGTCGTTTTGATGTTCGTTCGATGCGGATCCCAATGTATGACGGTTATTGTGCATAACCCCGGTTCTATGAGTGGGAGCTCTTTGGCTTTAGTCATGGTTCAAGACTGGTGTTTAAGAGTAACTGACTTACAGTTTACCTAATTATCATTTATATATTATTAGTTGTTAATTATCACTATAATTGGCCTATATAACAGCAAGCTTGGTTACTGACCTGTTTGTATATTTTATTGCCTCCTTTTTCCAGACCACACACAATCCTACTATTCCTGTCATAATGCTGTAAAGAGCCTATACTGCTGTACTGTACTGAAGAGAACTGACAACTAAACGGTTGAACTCCCATCTGTCTCCTGCCTCGTGTTTTTACGGACACCCCAGGGCGTATATATATATATATCGGTGATCGGTAATCGGTAATCGGTGATCGGTCGATGATCGGTTGGGCAGATATTTCTCATAGGTGATCGGCAATCGGTGATCGGTGGCAAAAAACGTGATCGGTGCACCCCTAAAAAAAAGAGTGATTGAAACAAATAGGTGTGGATGGAAACATCTGGTAGACTCAAAGCTTTCCTAACTTGGTTTAGAATTCTGAGGGAGTTTCTCACAACAAAACCCAATTTCTGAAAAGTCCCTGGCCTCTCCAGCTTGGAAAATAAGATGGCTGGCAGAGAGGAGTTGACAATTGAGCTGGCCTCCATTTTCAGCCACAGGGAGCCACTGAGAGCTAAATTGTCAGGGGTCCCTTGCCGCCAAAACATTAAAGCCCTAACATATCCAGCCCAGTAGTAGTGCCTAAACATTGGTGGGGAGTTTATTTTTGATATAATCTGTTCCCATCACACACTGGACGATTAGAATCGGTACCCTACACTTACAGATTTTGGTGCCAACTGCCCACAACTGCAGACTAGTGTAGACAAAGACAGACTGGGAATCCTGTCTAAAATTGGGCATATATTCTTGTAGTGTAACCTCATCTGAAACTTGGATGCTGATTCCAAGTTTTTCTTTTTCTTTTTCCGGTCAATTTTTTACTTAAAGCAGGACTAAACCCCACAGATTTCTGGCAGAACGGCATGCTGCTTGATCTGAAAAAACCTATGGAAAACCAAGAAACGAACGTCTCTTCTTGTCTCACTATACTCTTTGGCTGTGCTCAAGTCAGGATTTTTTTCCCGGAAATCGACGCCATGACAGTTTCCCCGAAACATCACAAGACAAAGTTATGAGAGCTACAAAATCTTTATAAATATCAACAACTAGCCAACGCTGGTGGCCTGTATGGAAACAGCGTTGCTCAAAATGGTTGAAAGTTATATACATTTGGTCATTCAGTGGCGAACTAGAAATTGACTCCCATGTAGTGTCTGTAAGTATCGTTAAAAGAGCTTGGTGACGCGAGCCTCGCAGCACAGCATAACAGTCAGGACAAACCCCCCGCTCTCAACACGCTCATGTAATCACAATGAGAGATTTCTCTACATTATTCCCTTGTCCAACTTGTCATATACACCACCATGAAGTCCCTTTTTAATTTTCGTTTCTCCCTTTTTCGTGATTCTTGTCAAAAGGTGTAGTGCACCTCTGCTTTTCCTCTCGAGCGCAGAGCTGCAGCGGGGCGCAGAACATTCTCCCCCTCCCTCCTCCCAGACCCCGGCTGCTCAGTACAGGCGAAACAGCCTCCTGCATGGGTCGCTCTGTAGCCCTCACAAAGCAACAATAAACAAACACAAACAAAAATCGCTAGTGTGCGATTTTTCTGCACAATTTTTTCTGCACAATCAGTGTCTGAAATTGGGTACAGGATTGCGGGAATCCCGCATCTGTTTGCACGAACCGCTGCATACGACTGGACAAGCCGCTTTTCACAGACAGGCGCACAGCGTCAGTGAGGCTGCAGGAGCTGAGTAGCCTATAAGTCGGAGCGAGGTGAGTGTCACTTCACCATGCCTTCTCCTCCCCGTCAAAAGTGAACCAGGAAAATACATTTTAGGCTGTAGGCTGCTTTAGTTTAGTTTCCCTCTTTTTTTTGTTTCTGTTTGACATCTGCTAGACTAGGTGCATGAGTGAAAAAGGGGCACAGAAGAGTCCTCCTCTCTCTCTTCTCTCTGCACAATCGAAGTGGTTGAGTGGTTCTCAATGTGGGGTCCGGTGACCACCAGTGGTCCTTGAGAGGATTCCAGCATTCTCTGTTGTCTCTCAACCTAATATATATGGAATTCTGGACAAAATCATGTCTAGGCTACATAAAATAAAAAATAGATTTGCATCTGAGAGACCAAATCTCATCATATGGGGGTCCAATGTGAACTAAATTAGGGCTCCTTAGTATGAAAAAGGTTGGGAATGATTTACAGCAACACAATGCCATTTCCTTCCTTTTATGATTATAGTGGCGTTTATTGATAGTATTGTGTTACATCACCACATGGCCATCTTGGTAGGAAAATAACAGGCGATTGTAATCAATTAACAGGTGATTAACTCATTCACCGCCAGTTTAGGACTGCCAATATTTAGCACAGGCCAAAGATTTTCATAATTGTTGGTCATCTTTCAAGACCCACAGTAAATTATCTATTAGCACCAGAGTGATTTGCAATACCTCAAAATGAAGATGTACGTCTCTGGGTTCACCAGGAAAAAAAAGTGAGCTTTTAGCATGTTCTGTACTCTACTTATAGCCATTTATATACACCCTGTTTTCTACCCAAAAGGTCTTCCTGAGAAAATAAACAGGAGAAAAGGCAATTTTTGTAAAAGGGCACAATCTCAGGCAGAACTCACTCTCAATTCTTTTATTTTGAACTGTATTGACATCAGACATGTAAATATTATTCGTTAGGACACAAATGACAAAAAAAAAAAATATATATATATATATATATATACACATGAAGTGCTTTTTTTTTACATTCAACAATACAGTTTACTCGGTGTGAGTGAGTGTGCAGACAGACAGACAGACAGACAGACAGACAGACAGACAGACAGACACACCGACAGACAGACAGACAGACAGACACACACACACACACACACACACGATCCCCCTTTTAGATTTCTAACCCCACATAGGATAAGCAATAACCACGCCCTGTGGCGCTGGGATTGGCCAGGAGCAACACTGGAGGGCACGCAGCCCAGCGATTTCATGAACCAACTGAATAGCTCTTGAGAAAGGACAGCGGGCTGCTGTGACTGCCGCTTCTGCCTTGTGCCTTGCTGTTGTGTGTTTATTTTGTTTATGTTCTGGTCCACCCGTCCTCGTCCATGTCTCCCTGTCATATCCTTCCTGAAATCGTTCCGTTTTCCCCTCGGCTATTCAACACGTCCTCACCGCCCTCGCAAACTGATCGATCATTTCCTCATTCCTCCGATGATCAAACACATCTCTTGATTACTTTCTCCCGTTTTCTCCCGGCTGGCACAGAGGAAGGCGACTCCAGCTCGTGCAGCGCGCCGAGGCGCGTTTCAATGGCGTTTCTCCTGTCTGCACAAGGAAGCGTTACCCGTTTTCTGCTTTTCCTCTTGCTCAATTTCAAAACAACAGCTGCGGTATGTG
>NC_139623.1:122168039-122305902 GCF_964638095.1 Poromitra crassiceps
AATCTCAGGCAGAACTCACTCTCAATTCTTTTATTTTGAACTGTATTGACATCAGACATGTAAATATTATTCGTTAGGACACAAATGACAAAAAAAAAAATATATATATATATATATATATACACATGAAGTGCTTTTTTTTTACATTCAACAATACAGTTTACTCGGTGTGAGTGAGTGTGCAGACAGACAGACAGACAGACAGACAGACAGACAGACAGACAGACACACCGACAGACAGACAGACAGACAGACACACACACACACAACACACACACACGTATCCCCCTTTTAGATTTCTAACCCCACATAGGATAAGCAATAACCACGCCCTGTGGCGCTGGGATTGGCCAGGAGCAACACTGGAGGGCACGCAGCCCAGCGATTTCATGAACCAACTGAATAGCTCTTGAGAAAGGACAGCGGGCTGCTGTGACTGCCGCTTCTGCCTTGTGCCTTGCTGTTGTGTGTTTATTTTGTTTATGTTCTGGTCCACCCGTCCTCGTCCATGTCTCCCTGTCATATCCTTCCTGAAATCGTTCCCGTTTTCCCCTCGGCTATTCAACACGTCCTCACCGCCCTCGCAAACTGATCGATCATTTCCTCATTCCTCCGATGATCAAACACATCTCTTGATTACTTTCTCCGTTTTCTCCCGGCTGGCACAGAGAGAAGGCGACTCCAGCTCGTGCAGCGCGCCGAGGCGCGTTTCAATGGCGTTTCTCCTGTCTGCACAAGGAAGCGTTACCCGTTTTCTGCTTTTCCTCTTGCTCAATTTCAAAACAACAGCTGCGGTATGTGTTTGTTCACGTGTTGTCTTAGATGCTAGGGACATGATACTATGTCAGAGGCTGGGTAAGTGTTTTGAAATACGCCCTGCAGTAATAAAAACAAAAACACGTCAAACACGTCATTGGTGGGGAGGGCTATTTCTGATAACACGTCAAAGACGTCATTGGCGGTGAATGAGTTAACAGGTCAAGTGACACAAACAGCCAATGAGCTGTGTGTATTGTAGCGCTATATTGGTAAGAAAATGCTTGTGATATCATGGGAATAGGCTTGGAGTTGTGAGGAGTCAGGAAAGGGTACAGGGGGAGTAGGGGATTTACTATCTTGAAATCCCATAGTCTTTGGGTACAATGTGACGTCAGGTTGTACCACATTTTGTGCAGTTTTGAGGGCAAAAAAAACAGTGTTCAACCCATAGAGGGCACTTATGCGGCTGAAAATGATACAAATGGTACAATGGCAACAGTTTGGTCTCAAATGTGGAAATTCTGACCAGAATTCTTCACACACCACCCCCAAAGTCATTGGTTAAAAGCTGAAGTGCTGAGTGACACGCACTACAGGATAATCTTCCCAGATTATCTTCCCTAGAATCTCAAACATGCACACACTACAAGATTTGTAAATGTGGCGCACCACGCACTACAGGATATTATTAAGATTATCGGCAGGATAATCACCTTGACGCCCCGGTCCATACTCGTTTTTGGGGTTCCAGCAGTGACCAAAGCGCTCCGCCCCCACCTCACCTCTCTCTCTCTTTTTCCCTCATTTTCATGCCCGTCTCGCCAAACAAATGAATCTCACGGTAGTTAGCATGCGTGTAAACAACGCGAGTCTATTGTCTGTACAAGTGAGAACACAAACACATGGGCTACCAAAATATATTCCCCTGCTGCATGCCATGATGAGATCGGCAAAAGTTTGGATAGACTGGATTGCTTCCTGCAGCAACAATGCCTTTTTCCCCCCACACTGCCTGATAGACAGGTAGGACAGCCTCTGACTGGCAGGGTCTCAAACTACGATATAACAACTTTTTATTCATTGGTCATTCATTGTGATATAAATTAGTGACATTTTCCCCCAAATCCTCATGGTTCTGTGCTGTTGGTATTTGGTAGCCTATCTGATGCCTGCAGTGCAGCGCATCAAATGAGCCGCGTCAATTAACGATAATGACGGGAGTCTCGCGCAGCAGGCAGAATGATGTATTCGCGCAGATTTTCAGTCCTAAATATCAAACATGTTTGATATGATCGGGACGGCCCCGATGAATGAGGCTGTGAGCAGATCGGGAGGCTTAAGATTGGATCTGCAAACAGCTCACACTACAAGATAATCGGTGCCCGAACGTCGGGCCCGACCAAGCTTGGCAAGCTGCCAGGCCAGATTTCTCCTCCGATTCTCGGGAGGGGGTGAATCGGGCATAAATCGGCCCGAAAATCCTGTAGTGTGAGCCAGCCTTAAGAGAATAGGCGGGTCTTGCCAAGTGAAATCCAACTCCGGTGGATTCATATTACTATTGCTAACATTAAAATGAGAGACGACAAACAAATGGCGATATGCATGGACTGAATACGGGTGGAGTTGGGTCAGTCGCCAAACCGTTTGACAATTGGTGTGACAAATGAACCTGTTTGCTCTGCACTGTCACACATCTGCAGAGAGAAAGATTTCTTTCCACCGTGAGGTAGGCTGGCTCATCCCAGACACTGGAGCCTTGTGATTTCCTGTATCACAGAGGTTATATATAACGTTACATCTCTGACGTTACAGCTACTTTGATCTGGTTCAAACAATCATAACGTGCAAACGCATATCAGTTTGCATCCCTGATGTTTACAGCCTGGTAAAAAAAATCAACTTGCAGACAGTCAACAATGGCACCCAACCAGCAGGGGGCCCTCAGAGTGAGTGGTTGAATGCCCTTATTGACTGAAACACTGCCCTCACCGTGCCGTGCTGCACCGGCACCTCATAGGCAAGGCAAAGAAATCTAGTGCTAGGTCTGTAGCTAATTTCACTGTTCATGACAACTATACAAGGACAGGGGGGTGAACTTTTATATAACACCCGTTTATACAGTCTGTGGCTGCAAAAAAATCTGATTGTACAGTATGAAGTCAATGGGAAATGACCCTACTTCTCACTTGATCTATGACCTCAGTAAACACTTTCCTAAGGAGTTTATGCCTCAATCGGTAGGTTCAAGTCTTCTTCAATACAGCGTGATGTTCATTTAGTAAATTATGGTCCCATTTAGAGTCAAATAGACGATAAAGCAGACTATGCTTTGGGGCGTGATTGACAGGTCGACTGTCCAGTGATTGTGCAGCTCGCTGATCATGGACCAATAGCAGGCGGCGCTGCGGCTCGGTGAGAAACCCCTGATCTCATGCTAGCTGCTTCTGGCTCCAAATAACCAAGATGGTGACGGACAAAATGCCAAACTTGAGGCTTCAAAGCGAGAGTCCACAAATCAATTAGGTGACATCACGGTGGCTACGTCCATATTTTTATACAGTCTATGGTGACGACTGACCCTGTGACCTCTGTGTGACCCCTCTGTGGCCTCTGTGACCCCTGCAGGCTCAGGTGTGTGATGACGTGGAGAAGAGGCTTCGTCTGCTGGAGGTCACCTGGAGATCAGGAAGACTCTCCCTGCCCGTCAGACGACGAATGAACTACCTCACACTGGGTAACCTGTCTGTCTGTCTGTCTGTCTGTCTGTCTGTGTTTTGGACTTTACTCTAGTCAGTCTAGCCGTACCGCTGTTCATGCCATTCTCTTTGTCTCTGCATACGTACTCTGCCTCCTCTCTGGATTTCTGCCACACTTAATAGCGCTGTGTCTCTCTTCTCAGTCCACAGCTCTGTTTCTCGCCGCACCACCTGACCACCCACATCCCTCCTCTGTTACTTCAAGTAGGACCTTCTTCATTGCTTCCCGAGAGTTGGGTCGATTTGCGGTTTTGCCTGTTCGATCCGGTGTAGGAGCTTAAACTGGTTTGATTTCATGCCAACCGGCTGAACCGACATGTTTCATTATGCCAGGTCCTGGCAAATTAAAAGGAAGCCTCAGCAGCCAGCGCCGACGGCATCACACGGCTAAATCCAATTTGTATTGCATTAGTAATAGCAACATGACAACGTGATTGATCTAATGTTTCTTAGTTATAGTTTGTTTCTAAATGGACTAACGGAGTCACTGAGAGTACTGCTGAGGCGAAGTCAGCAACATGAACGAAGGAGATCAAATTTAACTAGAGGGGGATGGGGGGAGATGCACACAGCGCACTGACAGCCTAAGCCTTCTACTTCAACACAAACAAGGGGCATTTGCCAATGGCACGAAATATAAACGGGACAGTGCTACAGTGTAGAGGGAAGGCGTGCACTGAAGCAGTCACCACTCACGTGGCTAAAGATATGGTGTCCTTCAGAACAGTGGAAAAGGAGTTTTTTAAATCCATGTTTTTGACACTCAACCGTCAATATGATCCACCAGTTGCCATCCTTGAGCTGTGTTTTTGTTATTATTCAGTTGTTCTGCTTCCTTTATTTAGTGTTATTGGTGGTTGGAAAACCAGCTTAGAGGGGCATTATCACCACCAAGTGGACTTGAGTCGCACTACAGTCATTTATTGGTTCCACTCGGGAGTGCACGTTCAAGTGCGACGCCTAGTGGAAAAATTCGGTATACGTGTTAGGTGCGGTTTAATGTATAATATCGAACTGGTTTAAAAAAATTTACACCGGCCCTCCCGCTTGCTGTCCACATTCCTCCTCTGTTACTTTAAGTAGGACCTTCTTCATCGCCTCCCACTTAGAATAGAATAGAATAGCCTTTATTGTCATTGCACAGTTCCCCATACAACTAAATTAAGAGTGCTTCAGCTGACATTGCATTAAAATCAGACGTTAAAAAAACATTAAAAACATTTAAGAAAAGCAAACATTAGAACAGATGAGGACACAGGACACCTAGACGGGGGGCAAAAAATCAAACAAAACAATAATAAAATACTAATAAAATACTGCTGAGGTAGTAAAAGAATATTGCACGTTTGATATATTGCACATGTTCAAGTATTGCACTGAGTGGGAGTTAACGGCTGCTGCTGTTTAGAGTCCGGATGGCCCATGGGAAGAAGCTGTTTTTCAGTCTTATTTGTTCGGCTCTTGATGCTCCTGTACCTCCTGCCCGAGGGCAGCAGGCTGAGCAGGTGATGACCAGGGTGGAGGTGGTCACGGGTGATCCGCTCTGCCCTGGAGAGACAGCGGGAGCTGGCTGTGTCATCTAGGGAGGGAAGAGGACAGCCAGTTATCCTCTCGGCTGTCCTGATCACCCTCTGTAGCCTCTTCCTGTCAGCTGCGGTGGAGCCAGCGTACCATACTGTGATGGAATACGCCAGTACGCTTTTGATGGAGCGGTAGAAGGTTACCAGCAGCTTCTCCTCCAGATTGTTCCATCTGAGTACTCTCAGGAAGTGGAGTCGCTGCTGGGCCTTCTTTACCACCGCTGCAGAGTTGACTGACCAGGCGAAGTCCTCAGATATGTGTGCCCCCAGGAACTTAAAATGGGGGACCCTCTCCACACAGTCCCCATTGATGTAAAGCGGGGCAGGGGCACTTGCAGTCCACATCCCTCCTCTGTTACTTCAAGTAGGACGTTCTTCATCACCTCCCACCTGACCACCCACATCCCTCCTCTGTTACCAGTGTTGTGCATGAACGCGCTCTAATGGCTCATTTCCACCACATATAACAGCACAGTACAGCTCTACTCGACCTGGTCTTACTCGGCTCTACTTGATATAGACTCTGTTTCCATAGCAAGTTTACTTGCCTCAGCCCACACCTGGTCGTCATAGCGACCGCATATCTGCCCTCCGCCCATAGCCGAAGTAGGCTATAACATATAACGTTAAAATTTAATCCATACACAGAACTTATAAACTGTTTATGAAATACTGGTGCCTCTAAATGACCTACAGTGTACATGGGCAAATGTGACAATCGGCCAGGAGAATGGATATCACTTTGTTGTTAGTCAAACTCACATGCATGCGCTGCGCGAGGGACGGGGGTTGCGCTATAGGGACAAGTAAAGCCTCTACCCCGGCGGTCTCTCACCAGACAAGACCGCGGCTTCACTAAACCCCCGCCTGCGGCCTAGCGGAGCCGACGCTGCACACAACTACAAGGGCTTCCTGAGGAGCGGACTTTTTCTCTCTCAAAACAATTGAAAACCACCGCCATGTTAAAGCTGAGTAAGGAGATCGATTTTATTTCACCAGAGTTGAAGGCAGCAATACAAAAGACTGATGGAAATAACATAACGGAAGAGAAGGTAAGCCCCACTAAACTGGTATGCAGCATTGACAGTCAGTAGATAGAGTAAACACGATTCTGCCTGACCAATCAGTCGTCTACAGTGTTTTCACGTCACCGTATGGTACCGGGTCCACAGCGCTAGAACCTCAACAGAGCAGGGACCAAAACTAGCACGACGCAACCCCGACTGTCCACGTTTTTGATCGGTGGAATGAGACAAAAATGCGAGACGAGCTGGGCGGGGCCGCGCTGATACCAGCAGTGGAAATATGCCATAAGAGCAAGCTCACTATTTTCATGAGCGGTGAGCTGAGCGCACCTTTTTGCAAATCCATGAGCGTACAGTGAGCTATGCTCACACCTGGGGGGGTGAACGGCCCTATTATCGTTCTTTTTCTCGCTCTCTTACCTCGATAATTACCCATTGTATACGTGCGTGTGCTAATTTACAGAGGAATAAAACCGGTTTTCTTTTCGCCAGGCTGCTGCTGCTCTCTACCCCACCCCCACCCCCACCCCTACAAATTCAGGCTGCACGTAGCTAGTTCTAACGTAGCTTAGCGCGCTCTCAATCAATCAGCTGATTCTCTGCGTCTTATACATAAAAGAGGAGGGTGTTTCATTCTGGAGTATAGAGTGTGTGAGGCGATCGGTTGAGTTGTACAGTCGCCTCGACGCGAGACTCAGCCTTCAGTCTTCATTCTGAGTCTCGACTTGCAACCCTTCATTCCACTGCAGGCTCGGCTTATGTCGGCTAAAATGACAATAAAACTGTACCCACCTCCGACACAATGTTGTTATCCAAGATTTGGGTCCCATGGTATTCCCAAATATTGCGTAGTTTCCAAGAGCCCTTATTCACATGCCAGAGCCAAAATGTAAACAGTGCAGTAGGCTACTACACCCTCCCAACCACTGAGCACCCAACCGATTCACTTGATCCCATTCCCAACAGTTGCATGTTATACTGTGGAATCCGCTTAAAGTGATGATTATACTAAAACGATCTATATAGATGTATAATAGCCTATAGAATAATAATATAATTAATTACAACATACAATACAATATATAGCCTACCATAAGTACCAAATAAATATGAATGAATGAATGAATGAATAAAGTTTATTTCGCGCCACATCACAAAAAAACAAACATGCGAAACAAAACAAACATACGATAACATATAAGATACAATACAAGAATTAGGCATATATATCTATAGGATATATCATTTAGAACAGCTGCCTGTGACTAACTGGACTGGGGGGGGGGGTGAATAGCTATGTAGGCTACTGTATTGTATTTTTAATTGAAAATTGTATATATATATATAATTGTATATTTTTTACTTTAGAGCAAGATAAAATACCGTAAATTCCGGACTATAAGGCGCACCGGTCTATAAGCCGCACCTTCAAAGTTGACTATTTTTTTCTTATATAAGCCGCACCGGTCTATAAGCCGCGGGTGTTTTGATGTTTAATTACCATATGTAAGGCTTCGTGCACAGAGGGGATTGTCGGGAAAGAGATGGCTGTTTGGGGAAGCTCCCATTTATTAACATTTCAACAAAACAAAAGTCAGGTCACTAATCCCCAGACAAAATCACACATTGTGAGATGCTTAAAAATCACCATCGGCGGGAGCTTTACTCCCCAGCCAAGAACACAAGTGAAATTCGTTCTCTCGTGACCTGTGGTTCTCAACGTGATGGACGATTCACCTTTCTTGTTAACAGTCCTAGTGAGAGGCAGGTCGAACGTCAAAGGCACTTCATCCATATTTATGATCTGCTCCGGTCCGATGGAATATTCCTTGATCTTTCTTTGTGTGAATTCGCCGAAGTTTGTAATTTTCTCCTGGTAGTCGGGAGGGAGTTGCTGACACAGTCGTCCGCGCCCTGACGGACAGTCCCTTTCGTCTCGGGTTTGTGCATGATCCTTTGCTGCTGCTGCTGTTGTTGTTGTTCCTGTCTCGCTACTGTCTCAGACATGGGCGGCTTTAGCTCAGGAGGTAGAGCGGGTCGGCCAATGACGCAAGGGTTGGCGGCTCGATCCCCGCTCCCTCCCAGCTGCTGTCGCTGTGTCCTTGGGCAAGACACTTAACCCTCCTTGCTCCCGATGGTGTGTAGGCACCCTGCGCGGCAGCCTGCCGCCATTGGTGTATGAATGGGTGAATGTAGACTATCTACTCATTGTAAAGCGCTTTGGATAAAAGCGCTATATAAATGCAGACCATTTACCATTTACCATTTACATGGCTTTCAGGCTCAATCGCCGCCATCGTCGTAACACAGCCAGTTCTCCATCTTTTGAAGCATGATGTTAGATTACAACGAGCTAGTTGTGTGGCTTAGCCTTCCAAAATGTTGCTGTTAGTTTTTTAGAATGTAATACATAGAATTGGGAATGTTACATTAAATTTCATTCAGACTGTCTTTCAGGCTCAATCGCTGCCTTTTTCCCCCCGGAGCGAGGGAGGAGGGAGGGTGTTTTACCGTAGTGGCTGAGAGAGAGTAGTGGCACAGTGCTCCAATCAGGTCGCGAGGCACATTTTTTGCAACATCATCCAATCAGGGTCTCGCTCTCATAATGTCTGTCTTGCTCTCGTTCTGCCTCATACCAACATCCATAGATTTTGGAGGTTCCCGAGTGGCCGTTTGCTGGAAAAATCCATAGATAAGCCGCACCGTTATATAAGCCGCAGGGGCCAAAAAAGGCCAAAAAACGGGAAAAAAGCCGCGGCTTATAGTCCGGAATTTACGGTATGTCTGCTCTTGTTGAAGCTTGGGCTAAAAGCTCCTGAATTTTACATAAAGATGTGTTTAAAAAGCTTTTGCGTGTTAAATGCTATTGTGTGTTACGTTTTCAGTGCTGTGCAATGTGCCTTTTCTCTGGGGAAACAAGAAGTGAGCTTGAAATGAACTGAGCTGCTCATTTTTTGGGACTGTGAGCTATAGCTCAAAGTTCAAAATATGAGCTATGAACAATCTGCATGAGCTGAACTTTGAGATAGCTCTATTGAAGTGTGAGCTTGCACAACACTGTCTGTTACTTCAAGTAGGACTATCTTCATCGCCTCCCACTGGCTGTCCACATACCTCCTCTCTTACTTCAAGTAGGGCGTTCTTCGTCGCCTCCCACTTGCGGTCCATTACATTACATTACATTACGTCATTTGACAGACGCTTTTATCCAATTTATCCAAAGCGACTTACAATAACACATTTTTGTCAGCAATAGAGCAATCAACTATGCAACACAGTCTATGACAACTACAACTTCTGAAGGAACAGTGGTACAAGTTTAGTTCAGGTTAGTTTTTTTTTTTTTTAAGAGAGAAAGAAGTTAGTTCAAGAAGGGCCCAGATGGAGCATGAGAAGGTGTGTCTTTAGTCTTTTCCGAAAGATTGGCAGTGATTCAGCTGTCCTGACCGAAGGTGGAAGCTCGTTCCACCATTGAGGTGCCAGGGACGAGAAGAGTCGCGAACAGGATGAGCGACTTTTGAGCCCCGTAGTGAAGGAGGGGCGAGGCGTCCTGCAAGCCGTCCACATCTCTCCTGTTACTTCAAGTAGGACCTTCTTCATCGCCTCCCAGTTGCCGTCCACATTAGGGGTGGGAATCACCAGATGCCCACGATACAATACTAAAACGATACTTGACTCACGATATGCTAGTATTGCGATATATTGAATATTGCGATATTTCGATATATAACTCGATATAACTCCTTTTCCTACCTTTTCCTTGACCTCACCGGAAGTAAAACATGCAGTGTTTTTTTGTATTGTTTTGTTTTTGCCCCACACGTAGGCTACATTGTTAAGCTTCTCTGGACTCAATATGCCATTGCAGGCGCGGACTGCAACATCGGGCGCTTCGGGCAGATGCCCGGTGGCCTGGCATGGCATGGCCTGCAAAAAAAAAAAATGTATATTAATACTTGGCGTCCAAATATCGATACAATATCGTCAGGCAAAATATCACGATACTATGGTGTATCGATTTTTTCCCCAACCCCTAGTCCACATCCCTCCTCTGTTACTTCAAGTAGGACCTTCTTCATCGCCCCCTATTTGCCGTCTGGGGTCCTTAAAGCCCCAATCAGTAAGATTTTTGACATTTTTTACTGTAATATAAGAGCTTTTTAGTCACAGGACATGGTAGATTGACTTTACATTACATTACATTACGTCATTTGGCAGACGCTTTTATCCAAAGCGACTTACAATAACACATTTTCTGTCAGCAATAGAGCAATCAACTATGGAGCACAGTCTATGACAACTACAACTTCTGAAGGAACAGTGGTACAAGTTTAGGTTAGTGGTACAAGGTTGGTTAGAGTTTTTTTTTTTTTTTTTTGTGTGTCAGAGAGAGAACGAAGTTAGATCAAGAAGGGCCCAGATGGAGCCTGAAAAGGTGAGTCTTTAGTCTTTTCTGAAAGATCGGCAGTGATTCAGCAGTCCTGACCGAAGGTGGAAGCTCGTTCCACCGTTCGACTTGTAATAGGGAGACCCTCGTCTTTATTTATCCCACACCGCCCTCCATTGGCCAGCCCTGGGACTAAGCAGTTTGCTGCCAGCGTCCCGTAGCAAGAAAAAAGAAAAAAGAAAAGGACGCACGCATGCGCTGTACAGCGGAAGCGCTGTGTTCATGAAAACAAGGAAGTAACTCGATTTGGATTTGCTACGAAAATGATGTTTCACGGAACTATGGATTATTATTTCATCACGTGGTGAGTACCCGATGTCACAACATGTACATAGAGCTTTCTGGCGCTGTGTTTTGTTGACTTTGAACGGCGATATCGTTATCGATACTATTGGACCCAGAGGGCGCAGTTTCTCCAACAGTAAAACTTGGAAAACTTACTGAATGGGGCTTTAAGGCTGTAACCACGGGGTACTTGAGGCTGTGTTTGTCTAACCATAGTTGAGGGTTTATTTGGAACAGGTTTTTACACCTGGATGCCCTTCGTGACGCCAATTCAAACGGGATTAATTTTCTGTAGGTTGACTCCCTTAGCCTATTCCTCTCCGAGGTATCCACTAGGCCAGCCATCCCCAACCAATGATACTTTATTTAATCTGTAATCAATTATTCATTAAGTAGCCTATTACAGACAGCCCCCACTTTTAGTTTCTGGTTTACGTGTGGTGCTGATGAACAGCTCCTTTTATCCACAAAATAAAAAGTGCCCTGAGAACGCATTATTTGGCCGCCATACTGTTTATGGTCGGATATAAGCCGCCAACATTTTTGAGAATTTGAAGTGGGCCATGAGCCGGAAAAGTGTGGGAACCGCTGCACTAGGCAGTGCCACTATTTAACCCATAGGTGGGGACTGGTTCATGTGAACCAGGGCATATCCACACACCGGTGGGCCTGCTAGGGCCACACCTCCTCCGACTCCCTTGTAGTTCAGCCAGGGTCCAAGACGTACCGGTTACCATGTGCAGCCACAAGGAGGCACTGCAGAGTTTGCAGTTAGACAGGTGATGTACTGGCAGGGAGAGACTGACGCCGGGATTGCACTGGTTGCATTTGCGTTGCGTTGCGGCTGTTCTCCGGTTTTGCTCCGTGCTCTGTGCTCCGCCAACACTAACCGGCTGCGTGCAGAGCACGTCACGGCTCCGCTCCGCCAGACAGCTAGAGTGACGAGATCGACAGGTTCTCACGGTGAAATCGCGCGAGACAATTTGTATGTTGGATAAATACAACGACAAACAGGCAGAAGATCATTGTTCCCAACTGGAGGAGCAGAGGAGGGGTGGACTTGCTTGGTGTTGTCCTTGTAAAAAGGATGTGTCGTGTCATATATTATTTTGTGGTTTTCCACTTCAATGATGAACTTTTCCTCATACATGTTTGTCCTCTGGCTTGATATTGAATGCTGTAAACACCTCTGCCCTGTTGATTTCATGCCTGGCTCCGCCCAACTTGCTGCGGCTTTGCTCCGTCATCCGTGAAAAATAGAAGCCTTGCGTATCTTTTTCGGAGAGCTCCGGATCGTCGGAGCTGGGACGGAGTAGACATGCAACGCAGCGGAGTAGGTGGGAGTTGACACAATGATTAGAGTGGAAACGTATCGGCTCCGATGCCGTACCGCAGCGCAGACGGACCGAACACGGACCTAGTGGAATGTAGGCGTTACGCACTCAGCTCTCCTGTTTGCGATTCCGCTAGCCAGCGGTGAAGGTTAAAAGTGAGAGGTGACATGCACGGGACACCTCACCAAGACACTACATGCTTCACAACAACCCCACCTCTTACAGTAGACAACAGTACTGTGTGGTGTCCAAGTTCTCTAAGCCCCCCCCCCCCTTTTCTCTCTCTCTGATTCTCTCCATAGAGTTGAAGTCTGGTCGGTGGGACACTGCCGATGAGATCCACCGCTCTCTGATGGTGGACCATGTGACTGAGGTCAGCCAATGGATAGTGGGCGTCAAGCGGCTCATCGCCGAGGCCCGGAAGCTCCGCCCAGAACTGTTGGATCCAGTCCAGGACCCCTCAGATCCAGTCCAGCACCCCTCAGATCCAGTCCAGGACCCCTCAGATCCAGTCCAGCACGACTCAGATCCAGTCCAGGACTCCTCAGATCCAGTCCAGGACCCCTCAGATCCAGTCCAGACCTCTATCTCCCGGTCCTGACTCCGGTCCTGACTATGGTTTCTCTTCACTCTTTTCAAAATTTGAATCTTTTCTTCAAAGAAGAATTTAGCTCTGTTCCAAACTGTTCCCTAATCAGTCCCTCCAGGATTTCACTGAGGTTTTTTTGTGATTGTTCGGATCATAAATGCTTGATTTTACAGCGGCTTTTCTCAAAGGTTGCAATGCAAATTGTGTGAAGATTTATGTGATTTATTTGCTGTAAAACTGTTTTGCCATTTTTGTCGAGAAATCACAAGAATTTCAAAAAATTGCAACCCCCGCAGATATTGTGGAGAATGTTTGAATTTGCTATAATTATTGTGATCGCAAAATCTCAATTTCCTGGAGGGACTGCTTATTACAGAAACCAAACAGTTTGTATGTCACCAAAATTAGATGTCCTCCAGTTTGGTGCATAATCCTACCAATGTCCAGCAACACGAGCGATCAGCGCACGACCTATTTGAAAACATCAAATCATGGTCATGGATAGGCAAGGAAAACAACTTGGTTAAGGTAAGGGTTTGGTCATGGTTAAATAAGAAAAGTCAAGTCAAGTCAACTTTATTTATATAGCACATTTACATACAGCGGCAGCCGAACCAAAGTGCTTCACAGGCGGGGGAGCAAAGTGCACAAATATAAATAGGTAAAGTGCAAAAATACTAATTTGAAGGCAACCTAATACAAAGTGCATATATGATGGCAATTAAAATCAGAAAGATAAGAGACTAAAACAATAAGACAATAAAACGATAAAAGCCAGGGACCTAACAATGGCTAAGTGGGTAAAATGTGGTTAAAGACTGAAACATACAGTACTTCTGCGTCCGCCTCGACTTGGACTTGGCCGGCGGCAGCTAGTCCTATATAGTCGAACGTCAGCTTGACGAGGGTCGAGGGGTCGCACGGGAGTCCCAAGCAAAATTTTCAAAGATTTCACTAGGATTTCAATGACTATAAGTTAGCCAAAGGAGAGTATGTAGTGCATATACTTGGTAATAGCTTTCGCTCTGTCCTGTTATCTCTTCATCTACATTATATTATACTCACGCTGTTCGCGTCATTTGCATCTAGTCATGTTTTCGAGGAGCTGCATGCAGGCTGCGCTGGCAGGCTCGTCGTCCGCGGCGAGGGGTTTGACGAGGAAGTATGTAAGGCCTTTCACGCTGGGGATCAAAACCGGGTCATCGGAATCCAAGGCAAACATATACGCCCATTCCACCATCTCGACCACAACACCCTTACTGCCCACCATTTTCTTTAAGGCACCTAATGCCTATATCACCCCCTGCTGGTTATGAGAGTTTTATATGAAATCATAGTGTGTATATATTACGGATAAACGATATGTTTTTTTTCAACCGATACGATAACCAATAAATATCTGCTGCTTCTCCTGGCCGATAACCGATATGATATTCCGATAATTATTATTAAAATATATATGCCGAGGCGATTGAGCCAACGCGGATTTTCCGGTGCAAACTAATGATTTGAAGCCTTTAGACCGAGATTGATGGATGAATGAAGCTCGTTTGTGTTTTTTGTGAAAACTAGCTGGCAGTCGAAAATTGACAGTTTCATCTTTTTTTTGTTAAATTTACCTTATTTGAAAGTACATCGTATCTCCGCGCCCGTTCGTTGTAGAGACTCGTGAATAGCATCGCTGGAATCGGCATCGAAAATTGACTCTAGATCTCTAATCTTGTCGTGATCATGCCGTTCTAAGATCGTTATATGACGCTTTGAGGTACACGCAAAGCAGCGAGGCACAGTAAATCCGATGCCCACGAAGGAGCCTCTCGGGCGGGGGAGGCGGTCAGAGCGTCATCCGTGGAGGCCAGTTCTGTGCTCTCTCGCTCATGGCCTAAATGGCGTCGTTCAAGCGTGTATTTTCAGCCGGATGTTCAACTACGGATATGAGGTAGGAGGAATGGAGTCAGGAAGGGATATGGATCGATAAAAAATAAGAAAATAGTTAATTATAAATATCAAAAACAAGTACTAATATCAAGATCCATGAAAGTTAAAAAAAAATGCAAATTTGCAATTCTCAAAAGATGGAAGATGGAAGAAAGTAATTCCTCCGTGAAAAATGTGACCAATCCAAAGCTACGATAATCCCACCACCCCGCCACCAGGTGGCATTCATGGAAAGGGGAAAAAATCATATTTTGTGTTTTCTACTGAAAATTTTATTGTACAGTAAATACAGTAAACTGGCATTTGAGGGGTTAAAATTCAGTAAGCATGAAATGTTGATATGAGGTATGAGAGATGAAGTTACCAATGGATAAAAATCAATAAAAAAAAAAAAAAAAAAAAAATTAAGACTATCAAAAATAAGAACTAATATCAAGGTCCATGTACACGGACCAGTGGACGGTTAAGGGTTAGCGGGTTAGCGGGGTACAAAAGTTAAAGTCCCTGGAAACCAGAAATATTTTTTTATTATTTAGCATTTTGAGTTTATCACATCACAGGAACCTATGTTAATAAGCCACCAGCCAAATTTGAACGATGATGAACATCGCAAAGTATATAAATTTAAGTTTGACAGTCATAGCAAAAGTCATGAGAAAGAGAGAGAGAGAGAAGGAAAGAAAGAGAGATGGAGTGTGTGTGTGTGTTTGCGCGTTGCTCGGCGAGAGGAAGACATCTCTGCCGCTGCGAGTGCACAGCGCTACTGTGTGTGTGTCAGTGTGTGTGTGCGTGCGAGCGTATGTGTGATTCGATTAAATCTTATGACGTGATAAGATCATGCATTTTAGCACCGCGCGCACCGCTCTCTTCAATGAGGAAATGGAAATCCAGACCTTGTAGAAAAGTGTCGATTTTTGGGGTTAGTGTTGAAAGTAATGTAAACCACTTTCTGAGGCACACAATTACTCACATAAGACCCTAAATTTAATAGAAGGTTTTTGTGGATTTTGGTTTCCAGGGACTTTAAGAAAAAGATAGATGTGTCTCAGAGAACAGTACAGATTGACTGAGTTTGAGTTTGATCAAAGGTTTAAAGTAGCTATGACCAAAGATTTCCTGCAGCACTAAAATAACTTATTTTGGACTTAAAGCCCCATTCTGTAGTTTTTCTATTTGGGGAAACTGTGCAGCCAAT
This sequence comes from Poromitra crassiceps, assembly GCF_964638095.1. Taxonomy (NCBI): domain Eukaryota; kingdom Metazoa; phylum Chordata; class Actinopteri; order Beryciformes; family Melamphaidae; genus Poromitra; species Poromitra crassiceps. The sequence continues at coordinate 122,183,948 of NC_139623.1, forward strand.
GCTACACTTCCCTGTTTGCATGTTCCAAATATCAGCCTGATTTGACTGTTTCTGCTTGTACTCTCTACTCTGTTGACCTTTCAGCAGTGTTTATAACGGGTTCACTGGAAAAAATAGCTCCAAATATCCACAAATGTTGTTGTCTCGTCTTGTTTCAGCGAGACAAGTAGCTAGGCACACTCCTAATCAATCGTCCTATACGTACTTCACAATAAAATTATCCTGTTAGTTTATCAGCAGAAAACTCTTAATTTGAAGGAGTCAAGTCAAGTTTATTTGTATAGCCCTAATTCACAAGCATGTCTCAGAGGACTTCACAGAGAATATGTCTAGCTAAATCTAGCTGACACAACAATAGCAATTACAGTAGTAATAATGAGAACATGGTTGAACAATCATATGATAAAGAGAGGGAGAAAGGGGGATGGAAATGTGGGGGAGGAGAGAGCAGGGAAAGGGAGGAGAGCGGGTGGATGTGGGGGAGGAGGGAAGGGCAGGAGGTGGGGAGGGAACAGGGAATGTTGTGGGAGGAGAGAGCAGGGAAAGGGAGGAGGTGAGGAGCTGTGCAGGAAATGGAGTTAAAAGTTCCAGGCAACTTGACACTGTCAAGCCGCCATTCTCCCTATCAGAAGTCACTGTACCATCAAAATGTTAAAAAAAGTTGTTATATTAAACCTCCCCTCCAGTCAGCTTTTCCTACCTGTACAACCATTGATGTTCTATGAAAACGTACATGTGCGTGTCAAAGAACTCTATTTTATTTTATTTGACCTTTATTTAACTAGGTAAAATCAATTGAGAACAAATTCTCATTTACAATGATGATCTGGCCAAAAAGAAACAGTGCAGGTAAGTCAAATGCATCTAAACATCAATAAATACAATGTACAAGAGAGGAGAGGTACAGCTCAGCAGGTACAGCTGTCGACTAACGCATCCAGCACTTGAACAGGGCAGTCGCTTTCTTTCTCGCTCTCCCTTATCTCCCTTCTTTCCCTCTGCCTGCAACAACACCCAGAGCAAACTTGCATTCGTCTACTCGAAATGACAAATATGGATTTATTGGATTTACTAAGCTGGTCTCTCAACGCAAATCAACTAAACTTTGAGGAATGCGGGGTCCGGGGAACCCCCACCCTCTGCCCAGACGGATCTTTCGCCGCGGGATACGGGAAGACAACAGCGATTGACCCTAGGCTGTGACGTCATGAAAATTGAGATGGGCGGTCAGTGAATTTGAACTGTGAAAAATGGATTATATCTGGATCCACTGATCTGCAATAAGGAGAATATGAACTAAGTTGGGAATCAGAGACTTGACACCTGCTGTTGACTTTCTGGTCTGTGTGACCCTGGTCTGTGTGACCGAAAGGAATTCCAGGCAACCAAAACATTTTATCCTAATCTGGACTCTCGTACTGCCAAGGACGCAGCTCCTGATATTTCGTCTGCAACTGAGCTCCCCCCCCCCCCCAAACCCCCCGCCTTGTTCCCTGACAGCTCTTGCATCATCCCCCACCACCCCCTCTTCCTCCGATATACATCCATCTGGCGCTGATGACAGCGAGCCACTTGCGTTGTTTGAGGAGCTAGTGCAACGGTGGCGCTGCGCACGCGGCGACCCGGCTGAGGGCAGTAGATGGTCCTTTGGAATCTGTACATAATGCAACAAATGTTTATGTATTGTATAATATTGAAGTGCGCCTTTATTACTTTAAAACTAGTAATAATGTATCTCAATTCTGAAGTGTGCTGTTATTACTAATCTCAAACTAGTAATGATGTTGTAATTATCCACTACTGTCTGATGTGAACCAAAGTGCCCTTCTGGGACATGTATTAAACTGATTGATTGATTGATTGATTGACCTGTTGCAGATGATGTTTGAATGCATTAAGTGAGGTGAAGTGTGCTCCAATCGTTTGCTGCAGCAAAATGAAAGGAATTGCGGCCAAAGACAGTGTGGACTTTCAGGATGATCAGCATGATGAAGTCACTGGATCCGGGAAACTGAAACTGAAACTGATGCTCATCAAACCGAACTTCTCAGGGTGACTTAAAAATCGTATTTAAAGCTGGAAATAAGTTCCGCGTTGTAAAAAAACTGAATTCTCATTTAAATTGATAAGAACCAAAGCTAATACCTTGTTCCACTCATTATTCAATTGTAGCATAATGACTGTCTGTTCTCTCTTTGTTCAACTCTCAGAGCGGAAACAGTTAGTTTAGAGCCACAATATTGTTATAATATCAACAACCAACCAACATATATCAAAGCTGGTGGGCTTTATGGAAAGAGCGTGACTAGAACTAGTCAACAGTTAATCAAACTCGTCATTCAGTGGCGTTTTGCTACCACCTAACTAACATAGCTGCTAGCTAACGCCAGCTATTTACTGTATACAGTACGTATTATCTGAATACCATATGTCAGTCGTCAGACCACACTATAATGTCTGACGCATTCACCCCTTTTTACCAACAGCTTATTTTTTAGGACTTTGAGCCCAAAATAATGTTGCTTGTCAACAAATGCCCAAATACAATGGAGGGGGGCTTTAAGGTAAAAATGTTACATAGCAATTATTAAATGCAGTCTAATTTCCTTTCTTTTTTATTATTTTATTATTGTTCAGCTCTAGTCAATTTGACAACTCATATGATGGAGTTCCACCAATCAGGTGTGATGTAAGAGCGCTCTATGCAGTAATTGTCAACTTCATTTTAATGATGCTGATGATTCTTTAACTATCAAATGTAATCTAAACGTAAACATAACATGAATCTATAAAATAATGTTTGTGTGGTTCTGCAGCACTGAGTCTGCTGCAGCTCCGTCTGGGCATTCTGAGAAGACTAACAATAAATTGTGTATGTTAACAGTAACAAAGTACGATTATATCTCCATAACATTGTGAATATGAAGAATGAAGACATGCAGAATGTTTTGTGTGAGAGTGTACTTCAAACTAAGACATTGGTGTTAAGCGCATATTAAAGCTCCCATCTGGCTCCATCTGTTGAAACCTCCTCACTCCAACATGCTCCATTGTTGTCTGGGTTTGCTGTTTATTTTTGAAGCGTTTTCTGAACATTTTTGACGATCACAGTTATACGCTTCAAAAGTCCTAAAAGTTGTCCTCATTTGTGAAGACAGTGTTAATTCTGACAGCTAATTTTGAGTTAGTTTTAGTCATAGTCTTTTGTCTAAAATGCCATTTAGTTTTAGTCATATTTCATAATCTGTCATGTCGTCATCAGAAATGTTTTAGTTTTAGTTGACTAAATATAAGATTTTAGTCGACTAAATCTACGGTAGACTTAGTATTATTTAAATGCTTCTCTAGAATTTCCAAACTCATTAGAAAGATCTATTAATATGGTATTATTGAATGGTATTCTGAATGTGCAATACAGACACAGATTAGGGTTAGTTTTTAGTTGTTGACAAAAGTGTCAAAAGATTTCCTCATAGTTTCTGTCATCACAACTTTGTTTTTATTTAGTTTTAACGTCTAGTTAAAGTCAGTCACCAAAGTCAGTATTGCTTCGGTCCCTTAGCAAAAATAAGTGTATACAAGTGTACATTAGTATACTTATTTTAAACTTAAAATGAGAGAGTATACTTTCAGTTTACTTTTTATATACTTATCAAATATATACTTGATACTTGATTGAGATACACTTAAGAAAAGTATAAATACGTATTCTTGCCTTATACAGAAAGTACAAGTATACTTGGCTTGTAGTTGATTTGTTTTATTTGAAGTATAGCAGTTCTGCATATAAAATGGAAAAATCAGGATAACACAATAAATCACAGAGGCTTATTTCCATTATGGTCCCTTATAGTTGATAGATTATAGCCTATTAAAATACAACACAATGCAAGGCATAGCATGTGAAAGTGCAATCTCTTATTCCCAACATGGTCCCCCTGTTAAGAACAGGACATACAATACAATCAACAGCATTTAACAAAATAGTACTGATGACTGGTTTTGCAATCAGGAAGAGTTCTGAATCAATATCTGATATCATAATATTGTACAGTAGCAAGATCGTCTGTCTTTGCATCTTTGTTTTTTTCTGCCTTTGTTTGGACATATTTTGACGAACGTTGCACGCGATGCTGCCTGCAGTCTCTCGGCCCTGTCAAGATCATCAGCATCTTCCTTCATGGGAGAAATGTGAAAGTCAGACTATTAAAAAAACAAGACAGTGTAATAATGGGCTGCTTTCCCTGTGCAATCTTTAGCTATGGATAGAGCGAGTTGCTTACGGCGTGGCCATCAGGCCGAGCCGTCTAGAACAGGGTTGGCCCGTATGTCTGTGACATCATCAGTGACATCGAGCAAAGGTCGCCGGCAAAACATTTGTGGCCGTTTGAAGCCAGATCTAGAGGAATATCTCATTTTAAATGAATGATTAGATGGTTGTGATCTCATGTTTCAGTCTTAACTAGGGATGTCAACGGTTAACCGTTAATCGATTAACCGTCGCTAACGTCTTGTTCGGTTATTGCTGTCGGTCTATCAGTTAATATTAAAAAAAAAAAAAAAAATTTTTTTTTTTTTTTTTTTTTGGTCTATTTACTCAATGAGCTCATGCCCAAACAAGGCGTGTCTATTTAGATGCTGAAATGTTAATGCTTTTTGTGTTAGAAATTCTAACACAAAAAGAATTTGTGTTGAAATGTTGATGCTTTTTGTTAATGCTTGTTAATGCTTTTTGTGTTAGAAATTCTAACACAAAAAGCATTAACATTTCAGCATCTAAATAGACACGCCTTGTTTGGGCATGAGTTCATTGAGTAAATAGACAAAAAAAAAAAAAAAAAAAAAAAAATAATATTAAAAAATTATGAATTAACCGATAGGTTAATCGATTATTAGCGTCGGTTAATCGAAAGTGAAATTAACCGAAAATTGACATCCCTAGTCTTAACTATCAAGATTACATCAACCTGCCATGGGACTACAGGTGGAAACTAGCCCTTGGGCTATAACCTGGCATGTTTACTGTACGGCTGTACTGTTCATTAATGTGCAATGTCCCATTCTTTAAATAAATGAATCTGAATCTGAATCTGAATCAATATTTGCTCCTTTGCTAGCTCACTCCCATCACCACCTGCTCTCCCTGCAGGGCTTGAAATTAACTTTTTCGATCACCAGCCAATATGGCCACTAGATTTTAAAGTTACCAGCCAATGTTTTTCTTAAAATAAACCAGAATACGAGTGCCACTTAGTTAATTTAAGCATAAGTAAGCACTCAGTAAGTGGTGCAGCGGTGTGCGCAGGCGGGGAATGCGTTCTGGCAATAAAAGTTTGTTTATGTGCAGATGTTGTTGTTGCTGCTATTACCCTTCTTCTTCTTCTTCTTCTTCTTCTTCTTATCATTATTATCATCATTATTATTATTATTAGTTGTAGTATTACTGTATCTTGGTAGTAGGTCTGGGATTCCCAAACCCTGTGTTGAGGGTCACACAAGAACTAGTCTCGCTGGCCAGCCTCCTCTCCCTTCCGTCCGAGGAGTCTGGTGCCGCAGGTCTCCATAACTGGGATAAACCCTCCCCTGCTCTACTCTGCTCTCCCATTTGAGCGACTGTTTCGGTGGCAGCCGGATGTCCGCTCCCGGCTTATTACAAACTCTGTCATTGGCTCCGACCATGTCAATCAGAGCGGCTTCCGCTCCCTCCTCCCTGTGTGTCGCTGTAAATAGTGCCCTGCCGCCGCAGTGAAAACAATGTCACCTATTGCAACTATAAAATCTCCTGGACTTCAAAGAATCACAACAACCAGTGTAGTTACGGTACAAAAATATACAATGTTTTATTCAACAGTTAAAATACAAAAATAAATCTATCGCAGCCATTTATCAAATCACATGAGCACTTGCAGTTTCAAATATCTAGGTTTGCTTTCCTGGTCGATTTAGGCCCTCTGAGGACGCGCGTCATGAACAGATCTAACACAGCACAGCACACAGATTCCCAGCAACAGGAATTAACATTGCACACTCCACTGCAAAGACAGACATTTCATCTGAATACCACTGCACACCAATATATTACGGCAGACACACTGCATAAGAATATTATTTCACCCTGTTATATTATGGCAGGCAACTGCAAAAGACCACTTCAAACAGCACAGCAAACGGGACACAACGTTAACAGGGGGGCGATCTTAGGACGGGCAATCCCACAGATATTGAGTTGCAGTGTCACGTGACCTACAATGAGCGCGAGCTACATTAGCAGCGTTAAGCAGAAGGAGAAAATAAAACGAACAACAAAAAGAGAAAAGGATTTAAAATGTCCGTCCCAACTCACATTAGACGTTCACCCTGTTCCTTCAGTGAGTTGGGATAATATAAGTGGTAAGAGTACTTATCAGAGCATAGTAGGCAGGCTGAGTATAGCCCTCAACAATGGATCCCGGCTCAGCAGGCTGGAGCGACGGCGGGCAGACGAGCAGGCCCGGGCGCGATGGCGGCGGGGGTCGAGGCGGAGAACGTCCACACGGCCACAGGTAACAGGCGGGCGGAGAACAACAAGCAGGCGGCGGGCAGACGAGCAGGCCCGGGCGCGATGGCGGCGAGGGTCGAGGCGGAGGACGTCCACACGGCCACCGGTACCAGGTGGGCGGAGAACAACAAGCAGGCAGCGGGCAGACGGAGGACAGCAAGCAGGCAGGGATCCGGCACTCTGGCGGGGGACCGTCGGCAACACCAGCGTAGATCAGAGTCACTTTAAAAACACAGAGCAGGAACACTCAGCAACAAGTTGCGCCCATGACACGCCACACACTCACTGAGGTATAGGTCAGATCGTCCCTTTGTGGCGGGATTAGCGAGCGTTGTGTATGGGTGTCTGGTCGTCCTGTAGAGCAGCTCAGCAGTCTCAGCACAGCAGTAGATTGGCGTCGATCTGGTCCGGCCGGCTCCTCACGTTCACTTAAGAGACACAGAAGCAGGAATACTCAATGACATAGTCGCGTCCAAGACACGCCACACACTCACTGAGTGAGAATAGGTCAGACCGTCCCTTTGTGGCGGGCTTAGCGAGCGTTGTGTGTGGGTTTCATCTCGATACGGCCAGCTCCTCCAGTCTGCTCTCCCCGTCGTCTCCTTCTTCCTGGGTTTTGTCTTGCCCCCTGGACGGTCGGCGTCCTCCTTATAAGGGCAGGCTGATCACTCGCGTCCCGGGGCAGAGGGCGGATCACCTGAGAATCAAGTCAGCGAGAGAATACAGTGCCCCCCTGGACAATAATATACACCACACACCAAAAAATGTTTCTGGCTGCAGGAGCCCAATCTCTCAAAGTCATAAGCCACAGTTCCACTCGCGACAACAACAACGCTAACTAGCTAGCAAGCTAACGGCAGAAACCTACACGCTAGCTCATTGGTACACGCTGCAAAGACAAGTTGGATTGTTTGAAACTATTTTCCAAGGGCACTGCCGGTAAGAGCCGCCCATCGCAATCCCACTATGGAGACCTGCGGCGCCAGACTCCTCAGACGGAAGGGAGAGGAGGCTGGCCAGCGAGACTACACAAGAACAAAAATGCACTCTTGAAACAAAACAAAACAAAACAAATTTGAAACCAAACCAAGTTCATTTAACTTTTTACTTCAAACTTCCTCAGAACAGTAATCTCTTACACATTAGATTACTTTTAAAGTCGAGCTGAACCCAAAAATGACTTTTCTTTTCTTTTAGTTCAAATACCTGGGTATAGAGACAGTCTGCATGTGTGGGAACTCCCACAAAATGTTAAACGGCTGGCGCGCGAGTGGGGTAAAACCGCCGATATATCTCATGGGCTGACTCACCAAAAGACGGTGCTGCGGCTCTAAACTACAGGTTTGGGGGTTCTAGAGCAGAACACAAGACGTCTGCTCAGATGTGCGTTTACTGCGGTGGTTAAATCCCCGATCCTGTCTGCCTGGGCTGGGCTAACTTTGCTGAATGGATAGAACGGGGGTTTTTACCCCACCCTGACCACGCCCCCAGCCAGGCTGAGCCAGCTAACCCAGCGTCTATTGTGGGCGTTCCTAGAGCCTGTATGGGCGTTCCCAGACATGCCGACTGTCTCTATGCAGTGCACCTATTAATAATGTATGCCAAAAAAAAATCACAAACATTTTTCTTTTTCACTTTTTCACATCAAAAGTTCATTTTTCAAGATTTCATTCATAACAGTAATCTACAGTTTGCTGACGTCACCTAGTACTATCAAATGTCTACCCCATTTCAACCAATCATATCACGACACGGCAGCTGTCAATCAAATCTTCATTTCAGGATAATTTTCTCTTCCAAATGAAGAGATCAAATCCGATAAAGCAAGCTGCAGGGTGTCAAAATCGGACTGCAGATTTGAAAAGGCAATCTCGGCAGTGGTAGGCAGCACAGGCATATCGTATCATCAGCATACAAATGGTACTTACAAAATGTGAACTTGTAGTAGTAGTGAGGTCTCCAGACCATATTTCAAGCAGAAGGCCACTCACGCATAATCCGATCATCCCCTGACGACAGTCAAGTTCTAGCATAATGTGGTCAGTCAAAAGTCCTAGTATGACGTCTGCTATGACGTCAAATATGACGTCAGTTAATCCTCATATATATAGCAAGGGTTCTACGTCACCTCTCTCTCTCTGGCCGATCATAGCAGCAGTAGCTTCACGGCAGTCCATCTCCCTTGAAGCCGGCCTCCGAAGCGTTGTTTTGCCCCACCCACCTCCCCAGTCCGCCACCAACGAGTCTTGACTCCTGATCCCCCACGGGGGGGGGATCTCCTAGCCTATGCAGGTGCCCTCCTCTTGCCTCAAGAGCAGCGCCACTGGCCAATGGAGTCAAGCGCCAAAGTATTTGCCATGCATGCCGATTGCTAAATAAAGTTTGTCTAATCCTACCAACTGGCCTCTCCTGATTGAATTATTTATGTGGACTAAAAAAAGTATGTAACACATTTATGTGTGATGAATGGTTTACACTTTAGATTAGGGGATGCAGAAAGCCTTGTAAATTAATTGTAAATCATTTACACATAATTTATAACAGGTGAGGAACACTTTATTTACTAAATGTTTATAGATGACTTAAAATGCATTTGTGATATGTTAACATAGCATTTATTAATAATCTACAAATGTATATTCATGTTTTGTAAGTGATTAGTTCATCATTAACTAAAGGCTTATAAATGACTTACGACTCAACGTTATTATAAAGTGTTACCAAACAATCTAGATTTTGGATTTTAGGGTGAGCTGTCCCTTTAAGGCCAATTCAAATGAAAACAACGGCACAGCAACTTGGTCTGCAGAGCTCCATATCAGAGTCATACTATTTCTGTCACAATGAAAGGCTCACACCACCATAACCACAGTTGCAAATACTGTTTTGTAGACTACTCCAACAAGTGGTACAGAAGAATAAGGGATGAAGAGACGGAGTGCCACTACAATCAGGGAAGGAGAGGATGCTGACACGCTGACCATTGCTATATGTACGGTCATATTGACAGGGGCTGATTGGCTATTGAGGATGGGGAAATGAGTCGAGACACATCATAACCGACGTCACTGGGAGACACACATCATAACTCGACGTCACACTTGACTTATGCTGAGAGCTGATGGCTACTGTGATATGAGGTAACAAGACTGGTCTCCATCTTGAAACTAGGTCAAGAACATAATTTGTTACAATATTTCTTTCAGTACTTCGGTCCTTGTTGAAGTCATGCACCTGTGATGCCTCCACCATATGCCAGTTATCAGTCTTCTTGGCTAGTGGCTAATGTAGAGGATTAACCCCTATAAAATATTATTTTAACGTGCAGTCCTTTGATTAAGTGGTTTGTGACAATGTATGGAAGATAAAAATGAATGGTGTGATGAATCAAATACAAAATTAAATGAACCTAATATGATAACCTATTTGATAAACCCCATAAGCAATCTTAATAAGTAACAACCTACAAATATTAATAAGTGAATGTCCAGAATGAGAGTCAAAGCTAGGATTAGCCCATTTATTTTACATTTGCTAGTTAGAGAAACATATTAGTTTTTTATCACAAGACAATGATTTTATTTTATTTTATTTTATTATGGATATTAAAATACAACACAATGCAAGGCATAGCATGTGAAAGTGCAATCTCTTATTCCCAACATGGCCCCCCTGTTGTTAAGAACAGGACATACAATACAATCAACAGCATTTAACAAAATAGTACTGATGACTGGTTTTGCAATCAGGAAGAGTTCTGAATCAATATCTGATATCATAATATTGTACAGTAGCAAGATCGTCTGTCTTTGCATCTTTGTTTTTTTCTGCCTTTGTTTGGACATATTTTGACGAACGTTGCACGCGATGCTGCCTGCAGTCTCTCGGCCCTGTCAAGATCATCAGCATCTTCCTTCATGGGAGAAATGTGAAAGTCAGACTATTAAAAAAACAAGACAGTGTAATAATGGGCTGCTTTCCCTGTGCAATCTTTAGCTATGGATAGAGCGAGTTGCTTACGGCGTGGCCATCAGGCCGAGCCGTCTAGAACAGGGTTGGCCCGTATGTCTGTGACATCATCAGTGATTTACGACATCGACCAAAGGTCGCCGGCAAAACATTTGTGGCCGTTTGAAGCCAGATCTAGAGGAATATCTAATTTTAAATGAATGATTAGATGGTTGTGATCTCATGTTTCAGTCTTAACTATCAAGATTACATCAACCTGCCATGGGACTACAGGTGGAAACTAGCCCTTGGGCTATAACCTGGCATGTTTACTGTACGGCTGTACTGTTCATTAATGTGCAATGTCCCATTCTTTAAATAAATGAATCTGAATCTGAATCTGAATCAATATTTGCTCCTTTGCTAGCTCACTCCCATCACCACCTGCTCTCCCTGCAGGGCTTGAAATTAACTTTTTCGATCACCAGCCAATATGGCCACTAGATTTTAAAGTTACCAGCCATTGTTTTTCTTAAAATAAACCAGAATACGAGTGCCACTTAGTTAATTTAAGCATAAGTAAGCACTCAGTAAGTGGTGCAGCGGTGTGCGCAGGCGGGGAATGCGTTCTGGCAATAAAAGTTTGTTTATGTGCAGATGTTGTTGTTGCTGCTATTACCCTTCTTCTTCTTCTTCTTCTTCTTCTTCTTCTTATCATTATTATCATCATTATTATTATTATTAGTTGTAGTATTACTGTATCTTGGTAGTAGGGGGCGCTGCTAGTAAAGGAGTAGAGTGTAGAGTGGGAGATCAGAAACGAAGAAGAGTGTAAACAAGCACTAAATACACTGATGGACGTTCCCTGTTGAATGCATACGTGTTAGTGGTCATTCCAAGCACTAACATAACACCCAGTCTGTGCAGTCTGCAGGCACCATCATCTTTCTCTTCACTTCATATCTCCTGCCTGAGGTAGTGGCCGGCCAGACAGACAGGCACAAGCCCGGTGCTCTTATTTTGGAGGGGTTATGGAGGAGGCGGGACATCCCATTGCAAGCGATCCCCCTCATTGGCTGATTACATTTGTGGATTTTATCTGCGCAACAAGAGTGTCAAAACAATTTGTAGACAAATGCAATGCATTCCACACACAGGCTGTGATGTGCAAACACCAATTCAACAATTGAAGACCTAGCATAGCGATCCACACACACACACACTGATGTGCAAACAGATTTGAGACTTGAACACTGTGCATTGCACATGATTTGTATGTGTGTCTGGAAACAGTGGTTTGAAAATACAAGTTAGACTGTGTTTGTTTGCAAATTGTGAAGAGTGCATTTGTAGAAAATTACACCATAAAACAGCGGTACAATAGTGTCAAAACTCTGAAAACAAATGCGAAACAATCTACAAACAGAAATTCTGGTTTTGAAATACAAGTCACTGAATTCTATTTGTGGATCATGATGTGTGTGTTTGTGAATTTTAAATATATTTGTGAGTTGTGTTTCACATTTGTGGATCATGGTGTGTGTGTTTGTGGATTTTAAATATATTTGTGAGTTGGGTTTCACATTTGTGGATCGTGTTATGTGTTTACAGATTGTACTATCTATTTGTGAATCATAATTTGTCCATTTACAGCTGATCTGACACCATTTTACCCCCATAGATTGCCGCCCGCCGCCGGTAACTTCTGCGTCCGCGCAAAATCTCTCCGGGGAGTTTAGCTGGCCCACTGACTGACTGACCCCTCCCTGACCTGACGTGCGGCTATCATGCTCTGTCACGTCAGTGACGTGACAATGATGGCCGCACGTCAGGTGGTCAGTCAGACTAAGATCAGAGTAATTAATTAAATTTGCACATTTTAAACATCCTACACATCCTACACACACACACATATTGTCTGGCAGAGACCTTATAATATGCTGCTGCGTGTACAATATATTTAAATAAATAAATAAATCAAAATCCAACAATTTCAAAAATGTAATCTCTTGCCACCAGGGGGTGCTGCAGCGCCCACCGCACCGTACTTCCAACGCCGTTGGTCCTATACCATGTGGGCATGTCCTGTGGTGTGTGTGGATCGCGAATAGCTCTTCACAGCCACATGAGGTGGCATGAGCGCACCAAGCGCTAAATACCTCTATACCCCTGGGAGATATGAAGTCATCATCGATATCGATGGACTGCCATAAGCAAGTAAGGGCATGTCCTATACCCTATCCCATTTCTTTAGAATTAGAATTAGAAATCTGTATTGTCCCCAAATGGGGCAATTCGGTTCAGAGCAAGCCGTTCATACATTAAAAAACAGTAAAACACATAAAAACATATACAGCATGACACAACTTCAAATGTGTGCTGAAAGAGAGAGAGAGAAAAAACAACAAAACTACAATCTGCCTTGATCCACATATCTAAAACTGCACGTAGCCTACGAATTCAACCTGCGGATCGCCTCAGGGATAAAAGAATGGCGGGAATCTGTTACTGCCACATTTTGGGAGGCTGAACCTGAACCTGCGGCCTGACCGGAGGAGGCAGAATTCCTCGAAAAGAGGATGCAGGGGCTCCTGAAGAATGTCACGATTCTTGGTCACTCTTTTCTGATAAATGTGACTGAGAGCATTTAGGTCAGTGCCAGTGATTTTAGCGCACACTTTCACGACTCCATTTAGCAGGTTCTTCTCTCTCTGATTTCGGTTGCCCGAACCAGCAAATGAGAGCAAAAGTAAGAACAGACTCAATACATGACGAGTAAAACATTTTCATAAAAGACTTCTGCACATTAAAGTTGCAGAGCTTTCTTGCCTTCACATTAGGCTCAAAGCTAAGCTCATCATCTAAGATTATGGCGCATTCCTTTATCGCAAAATAACTGGGATGTTGAGGCTAAATGACGTCGCATCCGTTTTGTTAGCGTTCCATTTGCAGAAAACTTGAGCTGGGAAGTTCACTGTTCATTGCTCAGATCCAGTCGCTAGCCAGGCTAGCCATTGTTAGCAATAACAATTGACAACATGGCATTTTGCGGCATTTTGCGCATACAAACAATGCAGCCTCATGTCCACACAGATATATTGTATGTTATGCAGTGCTGTGTGTACAGCTGATTTAATGAGAGACAAACAAAACAGAAGTGCTAAACAACATTACTACGATTATAACTACTGTTGTTACGCGGCGCAGCCATCTTGGATTTTTGAGGTCGGGGCTGCTGAGGCTCCTACGAGTTTGGAATGGGAAATACCAGCTCTGGTGACGTCACCGTCCCAGCTCATGACCTTTGAAGTCGCAAGATTACCAGTTCCCAGTTATAAAGGAATGCACGATTACCCCCAGATACTTATACTGCTTAACCACCACCTCTACTGGCTCACCATTGATGAGGGGAGGTGGGGGGGCAGCTCCCCTGCGAAAGTCAATGATAATTTCCTTGGTCTTAACATTGAGTTTGAGAAAGGATTCATTGCACCAATCTACAAATTCATTGACAATTGGGCCATGGCAAGTCTCAACTGCCTCATCATTCTCTAAAAGGCTCAGCACAACACAATCATCAGCAAATTCTAAAATAAAACTAGACCCGTGACGACTCATGCAATAATTGGTAGGCTATATAAAATGAACAGCAGGGAAGAGAGCACACATCTCTGTGGTGACCCAGTCGACGATTCAAGGAAACCAGAGAGGACCCCATTTACTCTAGGTTGCTGTAGCAACCTGTGTTGTTACCATTGTAGCTACCTACTAGCTAACAATGCTAACCGAACATGCTGAATGCTGAATTTCACACAGAGCGAAACATAGATCACAGAAACACATATTAACGTTAACATTACATAATTAAGACATCAAATGTTGTGTTATAATGTCAATAAACGTCTTTATAATACTGTAATTATGTGATTACCATTAACGATACAAGTTATTTTATGTGGCTATGACGTCAACTGGGACAAAGCGGAGCTCCGGATGATACCCGAATTTCCGATCTGTAATTCCGGCCTGGACGACCGTTCAACTTACTTTTTACAGGTCGGAACCCATCTTTTCCGGCAGTCCGAGTTGTCATGAACGTGGTAGTACCTTCCAGGTGTTTGAGCACTATAGGTTAAGGAGGGTGGAGGTGGCATCCTCTACCCCTCTCTTAGCTCTATAAGCAAACTGAAGAGGATCAAGTTTATCTACAGTCAAGGCAAGTATTCTGTTTCTTACAATCCTCTCAAAGGGCGACAGGGCGGTAGTCATTTTCATGACTTGGGAGCCTTAACTTTGGCAACTGGCAATAAATAATATAATAATATATATACTATACTATAATAACATATATAATTATAATATAACTAAATAATACATCCATGTGAAGAACAGGCAGAGTCACTCTGAGCGCCTCAGTTTATTTACAGAAACACGTCATCATACACAACAGATGCTTCCGTTACACCGTTACTCCAAAAAAATACACAACCCTGTTACAAAAACACACACCCCCACACGCAGGCTCTCTCTCTCTCTCTCTCTCACACACACACACACACATTCTCTCTCACACACACACCACCATCAGCACGTTATACACACTTGGCATGCGGCGTTATTGTCCAGTTAACACAGTACAGCACAATATCATCAGCGTAGAAAAAGCATTAAGTGTGGAACAGAAGAGAAGAGTAGAGTGGAGCATTCACTTCCCGGTAGGGATGGGTATTGTTTTGTATTTTTCCAAAACAATACATTTAAAACAGTAGCGGGGCCTAAATGGTGCCTGAACAGACTTTTTTAAGCAAAAAAAACATTATTTTATTTTTATTTTTTGCTTTTGCAAACACAAGGAAATTGAACAATATATAAATAATAAATAAATAGTTACGATAATGTTAGTGAAGGTGCATGCAGTGGTTTCGGAATAGCGGAGGGTGGATATTTCAATCAGCCACTCAGGCACGCCACCTAAACGAGTCCCCTAAATCTGCATTGTAATTCGGTACCGGATGGTAATACCGGCCGTAAAGGAACCGGTGCCATAGTGGTACTGGGTTTCGGTATCCAACCCTACTTCCTGGAACGACCCGGTCCCAGGACCATGCCACACACCAATCAATTCCAGATAGATTATCAGTAGGCCTACTGTGGTCCCATCAGGTGTGTTTGTGTGTGTGGAAGCAGGATTCATTTGAATAAGAAAACTGAAAATATGGCACGAAAATGGTTAAATGTAAAGATATTGATTATCATGATCAGTCACTTCAATCCAAAAGTATCAGTATCAGTAGTGTTGTTAGAATTCCTCACTGAAACCAATGGATACTGCTAACCACAAGCTAACTCACAAGTTTTTTTTGACGACCTGTTAGCTTGTGGCTAGAAGTGACCCCAGGTTTCAATGAGGAATGCTCACCAGTGGTTTTCAGGGGACTGAGGTTTCAGGGTCTCAGGAAGTGAGTGATGTTTTAAAGACACAGGTTTCCAACCCGACCTGCTCCCCTCTTCTGCTTCAAATTCAGCCATTTCATCACTTCGTCATCTGCGAAAGAACCAGGAATCAGTTCTCAACGAGGAGCCAAACACACTCAGACCTTCTGTCTGAGAGAATAAGGGGACCGGATTTGAGCGGATCTGGATCTGACGGCTCCTCAGGACCGAAACGGACTTCTGGAAGTGGAGCCAGAGTTGGAAAGCGTTGCTTTGGACTGAAGTCAACAGAGAAACACTGAGCATCATCACACGCATAAACATCTGGTAAAAAGACAGGAGAACATCAGAGCATCGGATCGCAGCAGTAACAAGTCAAGTCTAATAGTGACCATTTGTTTCAAGCAGAACACCAAAAATAGTTCCAAGTTCTAAAAAGAAGACATCTCTAATAGGTCCAGGTCTCCATGGGTGGAGTTAATGGGGCCAGGCCCCCCCCCAGTCGTTTTTTTTTTTTTTTTTTTTTTGCTCACCATTGTAAATCTCCATCTCACTGTCTGGCTGAATATTATCATACAATTTATATCCACTTTGACAAGAATCACAGGTATCTCTTTGCTAAAGCTGTGACAGGGGGGCCTCTGACAGGGCCTTGCTGCAGCCGCCCCGTCCCTCTGGAATGCCCTCCCCAGTCACATCTGTCAGGCCAAAACTCATTGTCTTTCATACTCATTATGTCATCTTTCCAAAAAAGCCCTTTTCACTGTTGCTTTTGACCTATAATATTTATCTCTCTCTCCCCCCCTCTCTCTCTAATTTTATTTTAATATTTTCTCTCTTTATTAAAGTTGTTTTATCCTGTATTTGTAAAGTGTCTTTGAGCACAGTCAAAAGCAACAGTGAACAGTGAAGCACTATATAATATACATTACATTACTAAACATACAATAATGAGTATTTATGTTCAGTAATTGTACTCATATTCTAATATTTATTATATTTCCATTCTTATACTTATTAAACAATAAGTAGAGAGAGACCATGATGATGCCAGCCTTAAAATGAGATATTCCTCTAAATCTGGCTTCAAACGGGCAACATTTCAAATGTAAAACGGAAAAAAAATTGGCCAAATGTCCGTCTCCTGCAGAAGTGCCCCCCCCCAAAGCTAAAAGTCAAACTCCGGCTATGCAGGTCTCAGTCCAGACCCGGTCCTGAACACTTCCACCGCTCCTGGTTTCAGGTGGCAACCATTCACTCAGTAGGATCTGGACCCAGGCCCAACATCCCAACTGAATCAGGATCCATCTGAACCTGGTGCCACACTGCAGCTCTGAGATCTGATCTAAACAGCCTTCAGCCAATCAGGAGAGACGAGATGATGCTCTGATCTCCCGATATGATTCGATGTGATCCGAGATTCAAATTTTCCGGCAATGCCATGTGCTGCTAGAATGTAAACAACAATTTAACTCTTGTGCCTCACAAGCAACCTAAAAAGGGCCTTTCAAGTTTTTTTTCTCAATCATTTTTGGCTGTGACTATAGAATTAGCCATGATATATGGCACTAATTTCTCATCAAAGTGGTCCTTTGTGAAGATTATCTTGCTGAACATACACTTTTGTTAACCATAGACCTTATTTCATGCATTTAATCGAAATTCCCATACAAATATCCCATTGACTTTTACACGTATGAACCACTGACCTAAATAATATGGACAGAGCTATCCCATTGATCTTGGTCTCCCGTTCAGAGTTGAAACGTTGGCCGTTCTCGATGTTTCGTCAGCAGAGTGGGAGGGAGTGCAGCTCACATGAGATGGGGGTTTCCCAGAGCCGCAGCTCCACCTCCTATTGGTCCGTGATCGCAAGCTGCGCGATCACTGGACAGGCGATCTGTCAATCACCTTTTCTCTATCATCTATTTTACTCCAAACGGGCAATTTATATAAAAAAAATTACCCCCCCTACAGTTGTTATGAAAAGGTGAAATTATCTATATAGACCAAAACCTCGTTTTGCCCCTCACTGGAAAGATGTTTAATCCTGTCACAAAGTCGGCCATTTTAACATGGGGGGGAATGCCTACTGCCGCCGACGACTAGTGGCCATTTGAGGAACTACGGCTTTTCAATTCACTTCTGCGTCATCAGAGGGAAGCTGGGGAGGTTGGCCACTGGTGTGAACCAGCAAGTGCAAGGACTTCTGGGTAAGCCTACAAAAATACGTCATCCTTGCGGTACTCTATTGAGTTTAAATTGATCGTCTTGTCCCTCTTCAGCAGTTCGGCATCTTGTTCTTTTGTTGTGAGGATTGAATCTGTGACCTTTCTATTACGGAACGTTGCTCTAACCACTGGACCAAAAACACGACTGGGGCGTGAGAGGAATGCACAGCATGCACTAGCTCCACAGATGCCCGTTTATACCTGGTGACATTGCAGTTTGATTCCACACAATGCTAGTACTGGAAGTTTGATTGAACATTAAAAAGCTCTTAATATACAAACGCGATATAGATAATATCATAAGAATCTGATTTTACAAAGTTATACATTCTCCAGATGGTAAAAAGCTTCTTAAAGCCTCTGAGACGGACAGCGGCTCAAAGTCTGAGAATATCAAGTCAAAAACGACGGCACCGTGGCGTTTCGTTAGCTCGCGGCTAGCAGGACGCATTGTTGTCAATGAGGAATGCTAACAGCGGTTTCCAGGTAAGCAGAGAGTTGGAAAACCGGTGGCCGAAGCTTCAAAACGCGACAGAAACTGAGTCAGAAGCACAAACACAAAGTCCCGCATGCAAAAAAACACTCGGCACAATTAATTAAACACCATCACAAGAGGAAGTAAAGACCTCTATAGTAATAAATAATGTTATTATTATTCATAATGCTGCAATCACACTAAAACCTCATATCTCCAAACAGGAGCAAACTTTGTGGGAATTGACAAAGAAAACCATATTGGACTTTTTTCAGATGGGGGGGGGGGCAGGTTAATGTTGCCATTCACAATCCAAGATGGGGGAAAATTCTAAAATGAAATCAAAAATTTATAGAAGGTTTTCATGGAATTGTGTTGCTAGCGAATATTGGAACCTACAGTAGATTATATCGTGTCAATTATTGTACTAGCAAACACTGCAACAGGAAGTAAGCTGGGGGCAATTTAGAATGTTTATGTTGTCGAGTCAAAACATCTAATTTGCTGTCTCTTGGAAAGATACAGAGATTTGATTTCTTTCTTTGGGTGTTTTTTTTTTGGGGGGGGGGGTTGTTTAAGGGTGTGTAAACTGGAGTATTTTCATTTTACCGTTGATATCAATGGAGAGAGGCACTGTTTGTGCTCAAAGGTTGACAATATTTGTGCTCAAAATTTGACAATATGACCAGCGTTGTTGTATTTCATAACTAAATGGCACTAAACACCAGTTTACAACTCAAGTGTTTTAGTGTAGAGTTTAAAACTAAAAGAAAAGTGCTCAGACAATAAAGTTTATTATTCTAATGATTCTACTCAGGGTGGAGAGGAGAACACCTCCGTTAAAGTCCCTGGAAACCAAAAATAAATGTTTTGAGTTTGTCACACCACAGAAACATGTTAGCCACCCAGCAAAATGTCACCGATTATATAATGTGAGGTTTCAAAATCATATTCTCTGCTCTGACACTGTGGGGGGTGTGTCTGCGTGCCCCCAGTGCCACAGCCCCCACCACCACCACAGTGCTGCACAACTTGATACATTCTGAGGCATTTTTTGAATTTGCAGGGTAGGCACTTCAACCCTTATAGTGTTATGGGAGGGCGCGTCATCATTCAGAAACCACGCCCAAACGTGCATGGTCGCGTGTTGCACACAAAGATCATATATGCAGAAGATGAACACGCCAACTTACTTAAAAAAAATAAAAAATAAACTTAACTTGTACCACTGTTCCTTCAGAAGTTGTAGTTGTCATAGACTGTGTTACATAGTTGATTGCTCTATTGCTGACAAAAATGTGTTATTGTAAGTCGCTTTGGATAAAAGCGTCTGCCAAATGATGTAATGTAATGTACTTCCTTGACAACTAGATCCACATTTTACTTCTCGCCAATTCTCAATGGCTTCCTTGTCTTGCTCGGGAGAACAAAAAAAACTTTAATTGGCGATTTTTGTTGTCTGCGCAGCCCCACCACACAACAGCTTTTAGCTATGTTTATTTCAAGGAAAATGACGCTGGTGTGTGGAAATGAATGGAGAGCTTTCCCCTGTGAGGGGCATGGCCTATTTCATGCAGTGTCTCTATTACATCATCAATAAACCTCCTCCCTCCAGTGTAGTTTTTTATTTTAAGATCATATGTTTCTGAATACTGTCCTGACCATGTTAATTAGCCCCACTGTTCGCCAAATATTTTTTGACAAATAACTTAATTCTGTGCTCAAGTAAAAACGAAGAAGAAAAAAAGCTGTTGCTAAAATGGAATCATGATGTACGACTCAATGGAATGCTATAGCATGTTAACTAGCTAGCTGTTAGCTATGTTAGCTAACCACTTCACCGGGCTCAAAATGCCACTGAGTGACCATTTCTGCTATCGCAGAAATGGTGACAAACTGAAAAACAATCCAACTCCACAATAAAGTGCCGACTTTTCAGATGTTTTCAGACACTAATTTCTAACACATGTAATGTGTTGAGAAACAAATCTCAGAATTTGGTTTCCAGGGACTTTAAAGGAGAATTTCGTTTTTTTACACCACGGTCCTTATTTCCCGCTTAAAATATGATGTTTTACTCACCCAAATCACTTTGGTTTCATTCGGATGTCCACAGAAGATTTTGAGCTCGGAGTAGCATCCTCAAACAGGCTATAACGGGCTATAACGGGCGCATGTCAATCATCCCATCATATTTCCATTCTTTATCCATATAGAGTTATGAGGTTTTCACACAACCGCCATATACAGTATTAATCATATATATTGTATAAATAATATGCATTATATGTATGTATTCTGTAGCTGTGTTATGATATTGCAACACAGACATGAAAGCCTATTGGCTGAAGCAAAGTCCAAACAAGCAGAAAGAGGAAGCTGATTGGTTGACTGATTGATTGGTTACGCAGTCAATCAGACTTTTTGGAGTGAGGCATTTGTCCCCGCCCCCCCTTTCCCACTGTGTCAAATCCTGATCGGTTGGCCGGCTGGTCAGTCGGTCGGCCCGCTGTCAATCAATTTGTTGTCAAGGAGACGGTCGCTCCATCGAAGGCCCCCGCCCACTCTGGAGTTAGCTAGCTGGGGGGAGGGGCGAGAGGGAGGAAAGAATGCAGGAAGATGAGAGAGAGTCAAACAGAAAGCATCAGCTAAGAAACTAAATGACTAATGACACGTTTAACCATACATGAATACGGTACATGGGTTTCAGTCACGGGATGTTTTTGTGGTGGCGGCCATCTTGAGGCCCGAATGCAGCACACAACTTTTTAGTATCTGTTGTAAGTCTATGGTAGCCTGGTAAACCATCCGATCACGTTAACTCACATTTGATTCGTTCTGCGGATCAGTCTGGCCTCCAACCCGGGGCGGGCGTTTTCAGAAACTACAAAGTGTACGGGCCATCATAACCGGCCAATCAGAGACACCGCTGGCAAAACAATAATGGTGGCCACCGAACCAATGAGCAGTAACGTTAATAGAGTAAACACAGTCATAATTGCAGTTATTGCATAAACACTCAATATAACGTCAATTCGAGTTTCTCGGCTGAAAAGACGTTTTCACCGTTCTTCTGAGTTGATTTGGATTTGACTGGATCCGACGCTGATTGGCTGAAGGAGTTGTCTGTCAAGGCAAGTAGTCCCACCCACTGAAATCTTAGTAGTTAGTTAGTAGTTAATAGCGGTTTCAGTTTTAGACTTTTTTCAACCTTTATCAGAATCAATATCACCTTTATTGCCACAGTATGCAAGTTACATACGAGGAATTTGTCTTAGTGTCTGTATGCAGCGTAGCGGTTACATCAATATACAGGGATAAGTAGGAAGATAACTAACGCAATTGCAAGGTTGCAAGTGCAATCAAATCGAGTCAATATATACAATATGTACATGAGTGGTGAAGTGTTCTGTGGATGATAAATATGAATTTACGTTGGATTTACATGAGATTTACAGACTGAGTTAAATATACATTAAATAGGCAGTGGATTTACATGAATTTACAGTCAGAGTTAGATAAGAGTTTACATTGAATGTACATGAATTTAC
Source organism: Poromitra crassiceps (assembly GCF_964638095.1). Lineage (NCBI taxonomy): Eukaryota > Metazoa > Chordata > Actinopteri > Beryciformes > Melamphaidae > Poromitra > Poromitra crassiceps. Next base: position 122,206,124 of record NC_139623.1, read on the forward strand.
AGGCTAACTTATAATGGGATCCTAAACGTTGAGTTATAGATGCTGGGGTAGCTGGCTGGGGGCGCGGTCAGGTTGGGGTACTGTAAATCCTCCAGTTCTCCTCATTCAGCATAGCATCATTTAGCTGCTAGCCCAGCGCAGGCAGACACGATCGGGGATTTAACCCCCGCAGTAAACGCACATCTGAACAGACGTATAATGTGCCTGCTCTAGAATTCCCAATCCTGTAGTGTAGAGCCGCAGCACTCTCCTTTGGTGAGTCAGCCCATTGGGATATATGTTTTTTTTTTTACCCCACCCGCGCGCCAGCCATAGTAACATTTTGTGGGCGTTAACACACAGACCGACTGTCTCTATAGCCCGGTTAAAACCATCCGAATCCAGGATCAGGATGTGAGTTCACGGATCCTGTTCCGTCTGGCCTCCGGCCCGGAGGCCAGACGGAACAGGATCCGTCTGACTCCCCCCATGAAGGACACTTACAGACGTTTGTAGAAAAAAAAAAAAAAAAACGTAGGCTACAGATGTTTGTTTACTTATGGATATTTATGGGCATTATTACCCCATTTATAGCCTACTTTGTACCTGGCTAAATAAAATTTAGCAGTTCAGCAGTTATGCCATCTTCTTTGGTGTGTGATTATTTTCAGTCACATTTGAAAGACCAGATTCAAATCACACATTTGCAAACCTTTCAATATTATGTGAAATGTTTCTCTATCAAGGGAAATGGCAATAACAGCTAGTAATGAAAACAGAAAATAAACACTGTAAAGGGAATAACATAACACATTTTTTAGAGTTGAATGTATTTTTTTTTTATATCATAGCCCCGGGGGGGGGGGGGGGGGGGGGGTCCGACCGTCCCGTATTGCTGGGATGGAATGTTGGCAACCCTACCTCCGGCCCGGGGTGGGCGTTTTCAGAAACTACAAAGTGTACGGGCCAATCAGGGACCTGCCTCGTAGTGGACATCGTAACTGGCCAATCAGGAAACACCGCTGGCAAAACAGTAATCGCTGCTTCCATGGCTCTGACTCGAGCAGTAACACCAACGTTCGTGGAGTTTACACAGCCATAAGTGCAGTTATTGCAGAAATAGACTCAATAACAATTAAACAGGAACAGGAGTATGCTCGGCGGGAAAAGACGTTTTCACTGTTCTTCGGAATGGATTTGGATTTGACTGGATCCGACGCTGATTGGCTGAAGGAGTGGCTACTTCCACCCACTGAAATGACGGTGCACAGCTCAGAGTCCAGACAGATCCATGGAACCAAACAGAATGTGAGTTCGCAGATGGTTTTAAAACTGGCTAGGGATCCTCTGAAGCCAGCCTTGATTGTGTGATGTCACAATTCACTCCAGAATGTACTTTTCATTAAGTTCACACATTTTAAAACTGACAGTTCACACGACTTTTAACACTACAAATTATACATCAAACCCTAATTCTGCTCTCACTCACAATGTCAAAATATAAGTGATGCAATGTTTGTTTGACTCTACCACTGTATTTCCAATTGTTTCAAATTGGTCCTCAAGATGGTGCTGCAACAGCTGTATGATGTCAATAGAAATTTAGGAGAACTTATTTTCCCCAGAGGAAAACAGATTTGTTCCATACAGCCGATATCTCCAAAATTCGACAACTCACACTAAAACGATCTAGATGGATAAATAGCTAATAGCTAGTAGTTCTAACATGGGAGTACAGAAAACTACAAACGTGGTGTCACGAGAGCCACCTCACGTTTTTTTCCCCCGGCTGACCTGAAGGCAGCACTCTACGGGGGTTCAGCACGGTGGGGGTTCAATTCCCGCCTGGGATGCTGTGGGCGCTGATGGTGTGTTCCCCCATGTCTTCAGTGCCTACTGCCCAGGTGGCCTATCTTGCCGAAAGGGCCTTTCTGTGTGGAGTTTGCATGTTCTCCGCGTGCTCCCTGGGGTTCCTCCATAGCCTATATAACCCCCCACTAAAAACATGCAGAAGATTGTCATCTGACCAGCAACGGTTGGGAGAAGTTGGTCCCCGGGCGCTTCACTGCAGCTGCCCACCGCTCCTGGCCTGAACCATGGAGGACGAGCCAGGATGGGTCAAAGGCGGAGGACAAATTTCACGGCACCTCCAAAGCATGTGTGTGTGTGTGTGTGTGTGTGTAGTGGCTGCCATGCACGTGTGTGCATGTGTGTGTGCTGAGCGTGTTTGGGTTAGGGTTTGTGGAGCCTGAGTGGTGGAACTTCCACTGTCTATCTCTCTCTGTCGGGGTGCCTGTCTTACTTGCTGAGTGTGGAGGCGGAGCCTGAGCGGTGGAAGTGGACGATGTGCCACTGTCCATCTTGACGGTGCCACACGCGGCTCTCCTGGCTCTGCGCACTGCGTGGCGTGCCGTTAGCATCCAGGTACTGAGTCACTCTGATGTAGGCTATCACCGCCGCCTCCTCCCCCACCAGGTGGATGTGAGGGTTCAAGATGGTGGTGTGCACCGGCTTACTGTTCTTAGACCACACTGTGTGTGTGTGGGGGGGGGGGGGGGGGGGGGGAGAGAGAGAGTGAGACACTTCTTTTTTCACATTAATGACATAGTTGATGGTTTTCAACTATAATGTTACAGTATGTTAAAAAGTGATGCCAAGGGGTCCTGACCAAACGTCAGGATTTGACAAGTTGAGAGAGAGAGAACGGGTTGGTGTGTGTATGTACGTGTGTGTGTGTGTGTGCGTGCATGCGTGTGTGTGTGTGTGTCATAGGAGCCGGAATGGGGGGGACAAAGAGACAATTTGTCCCCCCAACATGACAGAGTGGGGACAAAAGAGAGAGGAGAATAAACAGCGCAGCAGCACTCCTTAGGGGAGAGCGAGTGAGCGAGCGAGGACAACGACCTGACTGATGACGTGGACTTGCTCAAAGTTGTAGATGGCTTCTGCATTGGGAGTGATAGGCGCACACAGCACTTTAGGAAATAAGGGGAATAAGCCGCCATCTGCTGGTAGCTGCTGTATGCAGCTGAAACTCTAGAATGTCTTCACCTTGATTAGGAGCCATTTGATTTGACTGTTTGGCAATACGCAGTGTTTTTGTTCTGTTTTTCTTGTATTAGCCGTACTAAACAACCTTGACATACGGATAGTCCAGTTCCTTGGTTCGATGAGAATGATAGACCTACATTGTTTACACTGTTACTTTTTTCTGCAATTCGCTTTCACACAAGCCAGAGTTTGTTTTAATCAAAAACAAAAATTACTGGTTTGGTTGATTAATTGGTTAGCGGTGACAGTGTAACAATTACGACACTGTGGAATAAGCTCCCTTTGAACATCAAGTCTGCCAACACCTTACAGACTTTTAAGGCCTTGCTTAAAACCCACCTTTTCGCTCTAGATGATCACTGAGCTACTTTGCTGTTGTGATGTGCGTCTGAGGTGTACTTATGTTCTCTGTCTGTCCGTCTGCCTGGTTCCCTGTCTCCATTGTCCTGTCTATTCATTTCTTTTCTTTTTTTTTCCTCGGGCTGCACCCCGGACCAATGTAAAAGTTGGCTGAGGGGCGCAATATAAATGAAAATATCATATCATATCATATCATCAATTAAGACACTTCCTGAGTCATACCCTTTTTGGACACTTGGTGGCAGACCACTGCACTACATCATTGTCCCTCCATCTCAAAACTCATTCCGGCGCCACTGGTGTGTGTGAGTGAGTGAGTGAGTGAGTGAGTGAGTGAGTGAGTGAGTGGGTTGGTTTTTTGGTCTTACAGTTTTCGAAGTAGAAGCGGTGGAAGTCCAGGCCTTCGACCAGGTTCCCCAATGCCTCGGGTTCAAACGCCGTCACAGCAGGGTCGCACATTTTACTGAGAGGACAGACAGCTGTTACTGAGAGGACACACAGCTTTTACTCACAGGACAGATAGCTTTGTCCCCGCCTCTCTACCCTGTTTCACTCTAAATACGCCGCGATAAGGAATCCTACAGTGTGCAAATGGTGTGTCAGCTCGACTTTAAGCTGTTCCCCTGAAGTCTGCACTAGTTAATTTAGAACGGTGAACATAGTTTGACTGGAACTACTTAGTCCAGTAGATGTCCATTATCAGCAATTAATGGACACACTGCAGCCAATCAGAATCGAGTGCCTCTGTTTACAATTGATTGCAACATGTTAACACATAGGTGATCATCTCACATGCCATTTGTTATTCAACTTGCGACTTCAGGCTGTAGCCGACATAGAACTACAGCCTACCTCATTTGTTTATGAAAATCTTCATATTGATTTGGGGACGATAACATGGCTGGATAGCAAACTAGTCTTGTTAAACATACTGTCAAATTATAGGCTATTTACTGTTTGTCAACCATACACAATGTTATTTACTTTGAATCTTGCTAGCATAACTTTAGCTTACTGGCACTGAACTGAGCGGACTAGATGATCTCCCGTTGCCAAGTCGTATCTAATGTTGGTCATATTTACTGGAGCAGATGGTGTTGGAGGACCAGGAGGAGAATGAATGGTCTGATGAATAATCTGGTTTGATTAATAATCTCCCCAATGCCCCAGGGTAGAGACATGGAACTGAATGAATGAATGAATTTTATTTTGCACATGCACACACACCCACAAATTACACAGTTTAAGATGCATAAACTCTGTCCTGTGAGTGAGCACCGTCCTTCAGATGAGACGTTAAACTGAGGTCCTGACTCTCTGTGGTCATTCAAGATCCCATCGGCACTCTTCACAAGAGTAGGGGTTAAACCCCGGTGCTCTGGATAAATTCCCACACAGGCCTTCCTTTAATCATGGCCACCTAATCATCCCTTGTTACTTCATTGGCATTTGGCACATTCAGTCCTCAACTCTCCATCGTGAGAGAGCTGATGTGTGGTGAGCGTTCTGGCGCTAACTGGTTGTCATGCATCAACCAGGTGGGCGCTACACATCGGTGGTGGATGAGTTGAGTTCCCTCCTCCGATAGTGTGAAGCGCTTTGAGTGTATATATAAATCCAATCAATTATTATTATTATTATTGTTTCAGGTATTAGTCAAACCCTCAGGTGTTACCAGAGAAACTGAGTCATGGCTTATGAAAAACTTTAGATTTTGATGCAAAACACATGGAAATATAAATTCATCGTTTTAATTGTTTTGTGACCAATAGCAACACCAGTATGTGTGTGTGGGAAGGGGGGGGGGCGTACGTGTAGCTCTCAAAGTCTCCATTGCTGATGGCCTCAATCAGCTGCTCAGTCACTTTGATGATGTCCTGCTTCCTCACTGAGAGAGAGACACACAAACGGAGAGAGCGGGCGAGAGAGACACAGAGAGTGGGAGACAGAGAATAAACAGAAACAGAAGAATTCAACAGAACATTAATATTAACAACCCCTCTGTTCTGATTGGCTTAGCGTTTCGAGAGTGAAAGGTGAGACAGCACAGCACGGCGGCTACAGGGAGTGAAAATGCTAATAAACAACGAAAAGCTTCTTAGCGCTAAGAAGCTTCTTAGACCCCTCCCGTGGAGCCTTAAGAAGGGTCTAAGCTTGTTAGCGCTAAGAAGCTTTTGGGAAACCCAGCCCCACGGTGCTTTAATCCAATCAGACGTGTGAGTCAGATCTGAACCAGCAGGTGGGAGCAGTCAGTCGACATGTTGTGGCTGCATAAGATCTGATCATGTTTCCTTGTTTCCCCACACATTCTCCCCAATTGTATTTCCCCCTGCTCTCCCGGTCATTGCTCCACCCCCTCTGCCAATCTGCAGAGAGTTGTAGACATGCTTCCTTCGATACAAGTCACCAGCTGCTTCTTTTCACCTGAATTGTGGTGAGTGAGTGAGTTTCATCTACTGTAGGAACTATTTTTATTTAGACCGAAACAGAGATTGTTATTAGAGATAATAACAATTGTAAGAAATGGTAGGCTACAAGCAGGTCTCCTAAGTGGTCACGTAGTCGCCTCTCCCCTGAAGAGTTGTGACACCGGGGACAGACAGGAAGCGCTGCGCATGCGCCGGGAAGCGTATTTCCTGCACGAGCAGGCGCCTGGGCTGTCCACACAAGGAGCGCATTTCTCCGCGCCGGGCAAGCGACTCTGCCAGGGGCGGAGCGACCCTATCAGCCCAGAGGGGGCAAAGTTCTTAGGGGGGCCCCATCAAAAAAAAAAAAAAAAAAACATTTTTTTTTTTTTTTTTTTTTTTTGAAGGCCAGGCCAGGCCACAGGGCCGGTTCCAGAACAAGATGACTAGGGGTGCATCCTAGATAGGAAGGGGTGCAGATGCCCGGCCGGCTGCCCGAAAAATTTGACATGTTATTTTACTAAAAATAATGCATTTGACCATCATTTCAAGTAGAATGATACTACCCAAGCAAGAATATTTCAAGTGTTTCAAGTGCTTTACTGAAATATTTGGACCATATAATGATAATACAATTATCTCAACCTTAAAAGGTTACATATAGGTGCCAAAAAGCCATAAAATCACATCAAAGAACAAAGAAAAACAACAACTATAATTCAAGTTTAAACAGTAAGTGTGCAGCTGTAGCATTTATAAAAAAAAAATTTTTTTTTTTTTTTTTTTACTTTTCAACTGAGCATGCAGACAAATAAGGGTGCAATGCATGCTTTTGCACCCCCGTAGAACCGGGCCTGCCAGGCCGCGAAGAAAAATGTGCCTTTTTTGCATGTTTGAATCGGTTTTAGCCATATTTAGTGGAATATCTCATTTTAAACACACCAATGTTATTGTCTATTGATTGAATTCCTCTCAGACTCACACCACTGACTTTATTAAATAAAGTCATTTTAAGTCACAACTGTAAAATAGCTGATAGCCCCTATATCCAAAAACACAATTTGTCACTCATTGAGCCAAGTAATATTATGTCCAAGAAAGACTACAGTGAAGCCACTTTACAGACAAGCTTGTTCTGAAGAAGAAAAATAAAAACACAGGTTGCCAGCCAGGTGGCCTGGCCTGCAAAAAAAAAAAAAAAAAAAAAATTTTTTTTTTTTTTTTTTTTGATGGGCCCCCCTGACGAGTGGGCCCGTGGCGGCCGCACCCTCTGCCCCGGCGTACGCTCCGCTACTGGACTCTGCTCGTCTTCATCTTTTGTTTTCCCATACTGGTTTGGCCTCTCTCGCAACGTCACTCCCACCTCTCTTTCTTTCCCCCTCCCTCTCTCTCTGAATTAATTTGTGAATTGACTCAAACCCGGCCCCACCTCATATTGCCACCTCTTTCTCTCTCTCTCTCTCTCTCTCTCTCTCTCTCTCTCTCTGTGTGCGTGCGCCTGACATATATACCACCATTAATCAGTCTTTTATTTGGAAATTTGTTTTATTTGACAATTGGCCGGATTCTCTATGCCTTGACTTCCTGTTTGGTATGATCTCCTCTGTTAAGCTTGACAGATTCGCTCACGGAAAAAATAGAACAGATGCCGAACAGAAGTGCAGCAGGGCATGCGCGCGCTCCAGTCAGATCAGTTAACATGGGCGCCGAATGAAAACTGGCTGCGCTCCACAGCACTTTGCGGCGCTTCCGCATCCTGTGTGTTTTGGCCGTGAGAGAGAGAGCCTGGTGACGCAGGCTAACTTGAACTAGAGATCGTCAGTTCCCAAACCAGTGGGCAAGCCCACCCCCTTCCCTCTGATGATGCGGAAGGGAATTGAAAAGCTATAGTTCCTTGAATGGCCACTAGGCGTCGGGTCAGTAGGCATTCCCCCCATGTTAAAATGCCCGACTTTGTAACAGGATTAAACATCTTTCCAGTGAGGGGCAAAACACGGTTTTGGTCTATATAGCTAATTTCACCTTTTCATAACAACTGTAGGGGGGTCATTTTTTTATATAACTCGCCTCGTTTGGAGTAAAATAGATGATAGAAAAGGGGGTGATTGACAAATCGCCTGTCCAGTGATCGCGCAGCTTGCCGATCACGGACCAACAGCAGGTGGAGCTGCGGCTCTGGGAAACTCCCATCTCACGTGAGGTGCGCAAGGACTCACCCCATTCCCTCTGCTCTCTGCTGATGAAAAATCAAGATGGTGACGGCCAATGTTTGAACCCCCGCCAGGGAGAATAAATTCAACGGGATAGCTAGGTCCATATTTTTTTTATGTCTATGTGACCAAACTACACCCACTAGTTGCTAGCTACTTCCTACATGAAGCAGCAGCTGGCAGCTAGTTGTGTCAAAAGAAAATTGTTCCTAGATTAAACTGCTCACAACAAGGTCTGTGGCTTATGCAGCATATCTCTTCCACAATAGAAAGCCCCAGGAACAAGTCCGGAAAACATCGATGCTAACACTTCCTGGTTCTTCACTGTTTTCGCCTATGGGATTTTTTAATGGGTTTTTGGCACGATGCTTCTAATAAGGTCTCTGGGCAATGCAAGCTTAATCAAACGCGAACCAGTGTCCAGTAGGAGAATCTTCACACATGAGGACCACTTTTATGGGTTTTTAAGCTTTTCCGTGCCGTTAAAAGGGTGGCTAGCTAGCAAACGGCTAAATGAGACTACACTGTTGAGTCGACAGGGATATTGTACGTCAATAACGTCATCACTTCAAAGGACCAACACGGAAATTTTCTTTCCCTTACCTGGTTCAGCCTGGGGTAATCAGTGCACAGCAGCGCACACATCAACAACAGTCTAGGTTGAGTGGTGACGTGACGGGGAAGCCTATGCAACACTGTGTGTAGTTCTGTATTAGCTTAGCACAAGCTTTTTACTTGTAGCGCTCGCATTTACACTTCAAAACTCATGAAAGTGGTCCTCATGTGTGAAGATTATCCGGCTGAACACAGGTTCGCGTTTGATTAAGCTTGCCTTGCCCAGAGACCTTATTTGAAGCATCGCGGCAAAAACCCATTCAAAAATCCCATAGGCAGAAACAGTGAAGAACCAGGAGGTCCGGGACTTCCGCGTTCCGACTACAAAAATACGTCATCCCTGGGGCTCTCTATCGCCGAGTGCTCCAGAGACAGTCTGTCTGTAGGCTACTTCCACCAATAGAGCCAAAGTGACCGCCTACTTCCTACTTCAGCTACGAACCAGCCGTTCGAATTAATGAATGGTGAAGGGTGAGAGACTTTTTTTTGGACTTGTGCCATGAAGTCCACATGTGAATTTTGTCAATTTAAAAGATAACTTTGCATGTCAAGAAAGTTGCAGTTTGTTGTAAAAAACGTAAAGACGAGATGAACCCAACGGAGCCCAAGTGGCACGTGGGTCGGAGTCACAAAACTTGTCTGAGATGACAGGTTGAAAGGCGGGCCATAGTAGCATGTCGGTGATTTGATTTGACAATTTTGGGGACTGGATTTGGCTTTGGCCAATCCTGGCGTGTTCTGCCCCCAAATCGAGTGGGATTCAGCGTGTTGTGGCGCTACGCGAGTTAGAGCCGCAGGCAGCCAGCTTTGTGTGGAGCAGAGCGGAGAGTGCAGGCTGTCGGCCTGGAATCTCCGAGGGGCCGTGGGTCTGAATTCGGCCTTAACTACATTAACTAACATTATCCTGGAATGCGATTTTAATGAGACAGTTACATTTCTTTGCATCCTTAGACATTACCGTTTGCTTTATTTTGTATGTTACATACAATTGGCCAAGTTAGTAGTTAGTTTATGGGCTAGAAATTTCGCCAGATTATAAACACTAGGTGCCATTTTCTCCTTCATTTGGAGGAGGAAATTCTCCTGAAATAAAGATTGACAGCTGCCATGTCGTGATATGATTGGTTGAAATGGGGTAGAAATTTGATAGTACTATGTGACGTCAGCAAACTGTAGATTACTGTTATGAATGAAATCTTGAAAAATTAACTTTTGATGTGAAAAAGTGTGAAAAACTAAATAAATTGTTTGTGAATTTCTTTGCATACATTAATAATAAATAGGTGCACTGAATACCCAGGTATTCGAACTAAAGTGAAAAAAACAACATTCAGCTCAACTTTAATGTTTAGTTTTGTATGAAACCGCTCAATCAACGGCATCTCTCGTCTTGCACGATACGTCACACCAACACAGCTTGGCACGAGAGACGTCACTTATGTGACTGGTTGTGTGTAATCTTTCTGATGTATAACTTATAGTGCAACAGTTTTACCACAAACGGTGACTTTCTTGACTTGCCAAGTTCTCTTTTAAATGAACAAACATCATATGTGTACCTCATGGCACAATTCAAATGGGATAAAAAAAATATTGTCTCTTGCCGTTCACCACCATTCTTCTTTTTTCCATGACTGGTTTGCATAGGGCCCGAGCAGAAGCAGAGGGAATTTGGCTCTCTATCCAAATTTGGACAGAGGAAGTTGTCATCTTCCAAAGAAACTAGAACGACCGCACCGCAGATTTATGCCTCCGCCATTAGTTCATTATTGAGTCCAAATCCCCATTTGAGGCAAATTGGAAGAAATCCCGTCAAGGCATTCCTGAGATGTTGCGTTACAGAGCTTGGAAATTGGGTGTGTGAGTTCACAGTGACCTTGGCCTTTAACCTTTGATCACCAAAATGTAATCAGTTCATGCTTGAGTCCAAGGCGATGTTTGAGGCAAAGTTGATGAAATTCCGTCAAGGCATTCCTGAGATATCGCGTTAACAAGCTTGAAAATGGCGTTTGAGAGGTCACAGTGACCTTGGCCTTTGACCTTTGACCACCAAAATCTAATCAGATCATCCTTGAGTCTAAGTCGATGTTTGAGGAAAGTTTGATGAAATTCCGTCAAGGCGTTCCTCAGATATCGCGTTAATGAACATCGGACGGACGTACGGACGGACAACCCGGATCCATAATGCCTCCAGCCTGGCTATCGCCGGCAGAAGCATAACAAAACGCTTCAGGAATTTCAATGGTATTCGATAAATCACGACACTCGGAAACATAATCGAGGCAGGTGATTGGTTATCACCTTATTTTAACCAGATATTCCGCCTTATTCTTTTTTACCAACTCTGAGACCTGCATACATGCCATATGGGAACATTTGTAAATTGCGAGCCAACTTGTCTGTTTGAAGAAACTAGCCCAGGGCCTAGCATTACGCTAATGTTAAGACACCCCTGATGCTGTGAAACTATATCGTCTGGGATTTAAGTTGCTCTTATTTCTTGCTCACCTCTGGTGTCCTCGTCCTCTATAGTGGTGTTTGTGCTCTCTGATGATTCCTACAACAACACAGTGAAACAGCGTTCTGATTGGATGAGAGGCCTTTACATCCACTTCACATCCTACAGCCTGCATCCAGCCTTCTTTTCCATACTGTATATTACAGATATGATAGCCTGGTATACCAGCCGGTCACGTGAACTCACATTTCATTTCGTTCTTCGTTCACGTCTGGCCTGAAGCCTTCACAACAGTCTTTGCAGTGGGCGGAAGGTGGGCGGGTGTACTTGCCTTGACAGACAACTCCTTCAGCCAACCAGCGTTGGATCTAGTCAAACCCAAATCTACTCGGGAGAACCGCAAAAACATATTTTCCGCAGAGGAACTCCGCTGTTGCATACTCCTGTACTTGTTTAATTGTTGTTATTGCATCTATTTCTGCAATAACTGCACTTTATGGTTGTTTAAACTAGTCAAACGTTGACATTACTCCTCGAGGCGGACAGCCAAGGAGGCAGCCATTACTGTTTCGCTAGCGACGTTCCTGATTGGCCGGTTACGATGTCAACTATGAGGCGGGTCGCTGATTGGCTCGTCCGCTTTACAGTTTCTGCAGAAAGCCCTCCCAGAGTTGAGGCCAGACGGTCTGGTAGAACAAAATGGAATGTGAGTTCACACATTCATTCATAAATCAGTTGAACAACTGTCTGTGTTTTTATCCTTGTACTACTTTTTGTTACATACTTTATGTAATATTCTTGTACTAAATAAAAATCAATCAATCAATCAATCACGTGACCGGCTGGTTTACCAGGCTACAGATATGATATATATTACTGATAAAACTGATCCTAGAGTTACTACTAATTATATTATTAATTACTATTACAGCTGTTACTGTGCCATCAGTTTGATTTGAGCTCATTCCATTATTGGTTGAAGTATTAACTGATGAGACTCAATATTAGAAATAATCTACCTAAAGTTTATGAATTAGTCTACTTTGTGTTCAGCAAGATAATCTTAACAAATTATCAAGATTATCTTCCTGAACACAAAGTTTGCTGTTGCATAAACTTTTGTTGAAGGAACACTGCTGATTTTCAACCAGCTTTGTATCATTACAAAATCAGTAGTAGCCTATATCAGAAAACTGTAAACAGTTTTGAAGTCATTCATGTAGTTTGTCAGTTATTGAGAGTTGAGTTCATTTGTCCACAACAACTTAACTCAAATCAACTCTCACTAACTGTCACTAACTGTCACTCAACTGTGAGACAACTGTCTCACAACTCACTAAATGAATGTCTGCAAACGTTAACAGTTTTCTGATATACAGTACTACTGATTTTGTACTTTTAGACGAGGGAACCAGGAAGTGCTAACATTCAGGTCTTCCGGACTCATGCGGTACTTACAACAAAAAGGATATTGAGGTTGATCTTACCTTTACTTTTGGGTGTGGGTGCATGTGTGTGCCTGCATGTGTGTGTATGTGTGTGTATGTGTGTGTCTGTGTGTGTCTGTGTGTGTGCCTGCATGCGTGTATGTGTGCCTGTGTGTGTATGTGTGTGTCTGTGTGTGTGCCTGCATGCGTGTATGTGTGTGTGCGCATGTGTGTGTGGGTGTGTGTGTGTGTGCGCGCGCATGTGTGTGTGGGGGTGTGTGTCTGTGTGTGCCTGCATGTGTATATGGGTGTGTGTCTGTGTGTGTGCGCATGTGTGTGTGGGTGTGTGTGTGTGTGTGTGTCTGTGTGTGTGCCTGCATGTGTATATGGGTGTGTGTATGTCTGTTTGTGCGCGCATGTGGGTGTGTGTGTCTGTGTGTGTGCCTGCATGTGTATATGGGTGTGTGTGTGTCTGTGTTTGCGCGCATGTGTGTGTGGGTGTGTGGGTGTGTGTGTCTGTGTGTGTGTGTGCCTGCATGTGTATATGGGTGTGTGTGTGTGTGTGTGTGCGCATGTGTGTGGGTGTGTGTGTGTGATCTTACCTTCACTCCGTCTGCCTTCTTGTTGCTTCCACTCTTCCCTCCTGAACGAGGGATGAAAAGAATGAGAGATAAGAGCAGCAGAATCAGGAAGAAAGGAATGAACGCCCAGAAGAGGAGTGAAGGCATCCTGTCTCTCTAGTGACTGCCTGCCTGTCTGCCTGTCTGTCTGTCTGTCTGTCTACCTGCCTGTCTGTCTGTCTGTCTGTCTGTCTGTCTGTCTGTCTGTCTGTCTGTCTACCTGCCTCTGTCTGTCTGTCTGTCTGTCTGTCTACCTGCCTGTCTGCCTGTCTGTCTGTCTGTCTACCTGCCTGTCTGTCTGTCTGTCTGTCTGTCTGTCTGTCTGTCTACCTGCCTGTCTACAGACGATAAAAATGGATGAAAAAGAAAGAAAGAAAAAGAAAAGTTAAAAACTCTTAAAAATTAAAAACAATTTGATGACAAATGCTCATCTCAACAAATAAATCCTGAATCTTCAAACTGCCCAACTGCTCTCTCTGTCTCTGTCCCTCTCTCTCTCTCTCTCTCTCTCTCTCTCTCTCTATCTGTCCCTCTCTCTCTCCCTATGTCTCTCTGTCCCTCTCTCTCTCTTCTCTCTTGCCAACTTTCTTTCTAAAACTCTTACAACCCAACATCCAACTGTCATTATCTGTAAAGCAACAGAGAGAGAGAGAGGCAGAGAGACAGAAGAGAGAGAGAGAGAGAGAGAGGGAGGCAGAGACAGAAGAGTGAGGGAGGGAGAGAGAGAGGGAATTCCCAGCATGACATATGGGTCAGCGAGAGAGAGTGGTAGAGCAAGGCAGGACAAGGTAGAGAGAGAGAGTCGAGGCCAAATTTAGGACCAACTTGAGATAGATGGAGTTGACACATTCCTCTCTCTCTCCTGCTGTTTGTCAGTGTCTCTCTCTTTCTCTCTCTCTCTCTCTCTCTCTCTCTCTCTCTGGTAGTTAACATTCTTTCCTTACTCTCTCGCTCTCTTCTACTGTTTTATTATTATCATGAATATCACATGATCAGCGTTGCATCAGAATACATGACTAGTCTCTCTCTCTCCCTCTTTTTCTATGTCTCTCGCCCCTCTCTCGCTCACAATTCACCAACAAATTAAACCCTTTGATGTCAATTTCAGAATTAAATACTTTGATTTCTCTGTGTCTCTCTGTATGTATATCTCTCTCTTTCTCTCTGGTTTCCCCCAGCTATCAATAGATCATTGGTATCCTGCATGTCCGTGGGGGGTGGGGTGGGTGGGTTAAATGTTGTGGCAGCTGAGGTGAGGGACATTAACCCCCCCCCCCCACACACACACACACACACACACACACACACACACACACACACCACTCTCTCCCTTTCTATTCTGTCTCTCTGTCCCTCTCTGCAGATCAAACCGTTTTAACCTGTTAATTGTCTGTGAGCCAGAAGCTGATTGGTTGGTTCCTCTGGTATTAACTATTTCCCATTGCAAAGCTGCAGGTCAAAGGTTAAACTCTTTATGAAGTGCTGAACTGAGCTGAGATCAGTCTGCAGCTTTACACTTCCTGACTGAGCCCAACTATATTAGCACCGGACTGATCAGAATAACGCCGCCTTCAAAGCAACTCGCAAGTTTCAGAGATTTCTGACTTCCGACTTATTACAATGTAGACAACTGAAAACTCGGAAAGCCCAAGCTCCAACTTGTTAAAAATGAACTAAACCGTTGTCCAAGTCGGAATTACAGGTCATAAAATTCGGGTATCATTTCTGAGCTCAGAATTTCCGACCTGTAATTCCGACGTGGACAACCGTTCAAGTTGGGGCAAGTTTTTTTCAGAGTTCCAAGTTGTCTTGGATGCAACATAAAACAGAAGAAAGAGCAGCATTCAATCATTAGCAGTCATCTTGCTAATTAAGGCTAGCCATGTCCGTAGCCAGGGTTTGAGAAATACCGAGGTCATTTTAGCGTGGCGTGGGGGGTCCAGGGGGAGCTGTGCCTCCCCGGTTAGAACATTTTGTCCATTTTAAAGCCCAACCAAAGTCTCTTGCACACCTGAGAATTCTTGTGGCAGGTGCGTAGGTGGAGTAGAATCACTTAGAAAAAGAATGGACACCCGCACACTGTCTTCACTTGCTCAAAAATGGAAAATGTAATACACAACGTTTCGGTACAAGACCTTTTTCAAGTATATGCTGACAGGAGGAAATAGAAAACATTATATACAGGAGTCTGGCTTCACAGTGACCAATCATTACAGACATCATATCAGTGGCATATCTGGACTCCATTGTTATGTGATGAAAATTGTTGTGTAAATATGGGATTTATTCTAGTACTTTTTCTACTTGATTCTATATTGTTAGTGTTGTTGATGCCTTTATGTATTTTAATTGCTACTTTACTGACAGTCTTAAAAGACCCATATAGACCTACAATTGAGGTAATTGAAGGAGGAGCTGGCTGTGAGCCACAAGGTGAAGGCTTTTTGGGGCCATGTAAAGTGGCAAAACGCAATTCTTGTGACGACCATAATGACACGGCCATAATGACACGGCCCCACTTCACACATGGAAGACAATGAAAGAGTAGAAACAATGGAAGTAAACGGAATTCAACTATCAATATAGCCTTATACAACAATTAGTTTGATTTGATTGGACCAGAGGCATTCCATCCTCGCCGATACTTCAGTATAACATCACTGTGTGTATATCACTCTCCGCTTCACAGCTGTAACCTTGGGCCGAGTTCAAACAGCAGCGTTCATGCACCTAGTAGGGACAGCGATATGGATACATTTGACCTTAATTATGAATGGAAATCGTCTGTGCTAACCTCAAAGTAGCTAACATTAGCTTAGCTAGCTTGCATTCGGGAAACTGCAGGCAGCAAGTTTACCTGTTGTTGCTTGGCAACTCCTGTTAGTGTACTCCTGAGGGAACTATTTTTGTTGTTGGTGGAGACAAATAACAGTCTAATCTCAAATTACTTAAAAATGTGATTATAACATGATGAATAGCTTTGTTTACACTGTACAGCTGAACTGTTGTATAATAGCAATATCATACTCGAGGTCGTGCTGTTGTACTGTAATATCGTCACAGATGTGATCATCTTCCTACGACCGAATCACAGCCGATATTACAGTACAACAGCACTCCCTCTTGTGTGCACTAGAAAGACCACAGCGGCTGGATAGGGGCTGGATACCAGGTTAACAAAGAGCCCTGAGCTCTGACGAGCTGAGACAGACTGTCGGTCTTACCGGAGAAATTTCTGGTAGCCAACATGGTGGTCAAGATGGCTCCCTGAGGAGAGAGGGAGGAAGAGAGAGAGACAGAGAGAGAGAGAGACATTGCATTATTGCATATTGCATTGAAAAGTGCTAGATATTTAAATATTAAATTGATGGACTCTTTATTTGTTCTGACTTGACTTGCTCTTCTACATTTAGACTTTAGACTTGACATTGTACTTGACTTGGTAATCTACATTTAGACTTGGGACTTGAGTGAAGCTGACTTGGTCTTAATTAATCTCACACTAATCTGAAATTGCCAGGAAGCTTTTCTGTCATCTCTCCAAAACAAATCGAGGATCGACTCAGACTTCTTGGATTTGCTTCTCAGCCTGGATCTTGGTGAGTTGTTTAAATTCTATATTTTCAAATAACTTCCATGTTAACACTAAGTGGTCTATCGGAAGCAAGTGATTGCGGAAACTCCCAGATGACTTGAATGCCCTACACCAGGGGTGGGCAACTGGCGGCCATGCGGCCCGCTGTGTGGCCCGCGCTGGAATTGAAAAAAAAGAAATGAAAAAAGAAAAAAGAAAATTACAGTGCACCTGAACGCAGCATGCAAGATACCCGCTGAATAAGTGTCCAAATGTTCAATAATTAACTTGTTGGTTTTGGATTTATTTAGCTTCAAGAGTGCATTTTTGTTATTGTGTGACCCTCAACACAGGCTTTGAGAATCCCGGGCCACTTAAGCTTTGTTCACACGAGATATTTATTTTTCTCCCTGTCGCTCGATTCAACCCTTTGGAATCGCTCTGTCGCTGTGTTTTAATCGCTTGTCAACAGGCACAAGAATTGACGGACATCTGGCTAACGTTAGACAGGATGAAAACGCAATGTCATGATGTTTGTCCACTACGAGCCACCGTAGTTGTTTACAAACTAAGCCTATCAGCGTGCTCCTAACGCGAGCTTGTGTATCTATACCGGTAGTACAGACTTCACTTCATGTCAGCTGTCAGCCTGTCAATGCGATTTGTTGCCACACTAATAAACCAGCGGTTTGTTCCAAGCCAGTGTGATCCTTGACTCACACGGCAGCCAATCAGCGTTGAGCAGCAAGCGACTTTTGCCGGCGTAATTTCGCTCGAGTTGGGATATTTCATCTCGGGCGACAAGCGAATTTTCGCCCTATCGCTCTGTCTCTGTCGCTCGGACGCCCAGCGATTTTTCTCCCGGGCAAATATACGCTCAATCGCTCGTTTGCATTGACTTTGTATGTAAACTCGATGCCAGCGAAAAACTTTAATAGGTCGGTGTGAACGCACCTTTACTGATACTTATGCTTAAATTAACCCACTCATATTCTGGTATATTTCAAGAAAAACATTTTGGCTAGTGGAAATTCTAATTGGCTGGTAACTTTAAAATCTAGCAGGCATATTGGCAGGTGGTCAAAAAAGTTAATTTCAAGGCCTGCAGGGAGAGCAGGTGGTGACATAGGAGTGAATGAGAAAAGGATCAAATATTTTTTGGTTAAGACTGAATAATGACATCACAACTGTTCATTTAAAATGAGTTATTCCTCTAAACCTAGCTTCAAATGCCCAAAAATTTTCGCGCTGGCGCCGTTCGGCCCTCAGCAAAATCTGAGGGCATTTTTTTGTCCCCTCTCTATCATCAAAGTTGCCCATCCAAGATTCAAGATTCAAGATTTTTATTGTCACTCCATGGTACAAGTATCACGTGTGAAATTCTTGTGCTGTGGACTCCGTTTACAACATAGTACAAATATAACAGGGCATATGAGTGCAAAAATCAACAAGAGACACAACAAGCAATAAGGCAGTATAGTGATAAGACAAGTCAGAGACAGTGGCATATTCACTGCACATAGGTGCACATGTCATGTGCATACTTTAGACGTGCTTAAACATTTTAAATTCGGCGTATTTGACATACAGGTGCAAATAGCATATTCCTTATTAACACATTCACTGCCAGCCATTTTTTTTTTACTGTAGGTAGGTTCTGCCAGAGGGTTTTTTTGAGGATTCGGGCTCATCTTTCAAGACCCGAGGATTCTTTTCTGCTAAGATTTTGTGAACACACAATATCTCAAAAGAACTAATAGAATGTGTGCTTTCTCTGTCTAAAAGAGTTAGTTTGTAGAGTTAGTAGTTATGTAAGCATTAGCAGTTGAATACAGCATGGTTTCAGCGTCAGAAAAATTATTTTGAGATAAACGGCTTTTTGTGAAATTCGATAGAACAGTCACTTTAACCATTCATTTTTGGCATCAGTAAGACGTCAGACATCTAAACAATAGTTTTGAACAGTAATTTCCTCCATAACAGCAGGAAACCCCCCTCTGCTTCCAACTCCTCCCTCCGTGGGCGTTCTTCTTGGCTGCAGCGGGCATGTCACAAGCTTGTCACCAGTCTCACTGCTTTGCTGCTGCTCCTGCCTGTCTGCGCGGCCGCTCATTGAGGAAGTCTGGATGGACTCGCTCGCTTCTTGGAGTTTTGGTTGAGAGCTTTGATGAAGCTTTTGCGATTCTGGTCATATTTATGCTGCGTGTTTCAAAGTGTGTTCCACCGGTAATCTATTATGCAAATTTGCAAACCCGCACCGCCAGCAATCAGCGCGAAAACGAAAGCGTTTTCGCCAATCCATTTTCATGAGAATGGCTTCGTCACACTGCTTTTTGCTTGCCTTCCTCTAGTCAGGAAAGCACTGTCGCCACTTAGTGGGTCGGTGGAATGGGTTGTACACGTTGTACACGTCCAATACTTATATAAGAGATGTAAAAGGGTTAGATGCACATCCCACCGTCAAAAAAAAAATCGATTTTTTTTTTGACGTCTCAACTCGTCGTTGGCAGTGAACGGTTGGATTGTGTTTGACGAGTCAACTCGCCATTGGCAGTGAACGTGTTAAACATACAATTAAACTCGGCGTTTTAAATTTGGCGTATTTGACATACAGGTGCAAATAGCATATTCCTTATTAAACATACAATTAAACATTAGACATACGTAATGGTAGCAGCTACAGTACGGTACAGTACGGCTACTACACTATTTGTGTATGTTAAGGAGTCTCGTGGCCTGCGGGAAGAAACTGTTCCTCAAGCGATTTGTGCGTGCTTTTGGGACCCTGTATCTTCTCCCTGAGGGTAACAGGGAGAACAGGCTGTTGTGGGGATGGTTTGTGTCTTTGATGATCTTCAGGGACCTCCTGAGGCACCGCTGTTTATACAGTTCATGCAGTTCTGGCAACTCACATCCTGTTACGTGCTGGGCCGCGCGTCTCACTCTCCGTAGCGCCCTGCGGTCCATGGTGGTACAGTTCCCGTACCAGGTGGTGAAGCAGCCAGTCAGCAGGCTTTCAATGGTGCCTCTGTAGAAGTCCCTAAGGATTTCTGGCCTTAGCCCAAATTTCTTCAGGCGCCTGAGTCCGTGTATTCGCTGTTGGGCCTTTTTGACAACAGTGGTGGTATGGCCGGCCCAAGTCAGGTCCTGGTGAATGTTGACTCCCAGGTACTTGAAGCTGTCCACCCTTTCCACCACTGTGCCGTTGATGGTGATTGGGGGGTGATGCGCCCCCTTCCCTCCTGTAGTCTACAATGATCTCCTTGGTCTTGGAGACGTTCAGAGAGAGGTGGTTGTCCTGGCACCATTGTTCCAGGGCCCCCACCTCCTCTCTGTAGGCCGTCTCGTCGCCCCCCGAGATCAGCCCCACGACTGCTGTGTCGTCTGCAAACTTCACGATGGTGTTCGAAGTTTGAGTCGCCACGCAGTCGTGGGTGTAGAGGTCGTACCAGAAGGGGCTGGAGACGCACCCCTGGGGCGCTCCTATGCTGATGCTGATCCCTGCCCTACACCCTCCCCCTTCCCCGCCCCAACATCAGAAGTGCGATTTCCCAGCATACCTTGAGTTTCCGCCTGGCGTTGAACTTCTTCAGACATTCAACTGTCTCCTGTCTGTGCATACAAGAAGCTACAGTGGAGCGATGCTGAGAGAGAGAGAGAGAGAGAGAGAGAGAGAGAGAGAGAGAGAGAGAGAGAGAGAGAGAGATTTTCCGGTGTTACCACTGTTTTCTATAAACATTCAAATGATAAAACACAATGTTGAACGTGAAGGTTTTGGAGAGATGGGAGTGTTTGAGGGTCTTGGTAACGTACAGAGATCCAGGGGTGTTTCAGAGACTCAGCAGCTGTGATGCGTTTGGCCGGGTTGATGGTCAACATCTTATTGATGAGATCTTTGGCTTCAGGAGTCACCGTGTCCCATTCTGGAGAAGGAAACTAGCAGAGGAGAGAGGAGAACAGAGGAGTGAGATGTGACCTCCATCATAAACTCTGCCATTTAGCTCTGTGAGTTCCTAGATAAAGCTTTGTCATCTAGCTCTTTGAGTTCCTAGATAAAGCTCTGTCATCTAGCTCTTTGTGTCATGTGACTGACAGCTGGGTCATGTGACCTACATCATACGCTCCAGCCTTGATCTGCTGGTAGAGTCGATGTTGATCTTCATCCCAGAACGGAGGATAGCCCACCAGAAGGATGTATAGAATCACACCTGGTAAACAACAAGAAGAACATTACTACCCTGAACAAGCAGAACAGAACAGAACAGAATAGAATAGAGTAGAATAGAATAGAATAGAATAGAATAGAATAGAATAGAATAGAATAGAATAGAATGGATGGTATCAGAGGGGTAGCCATTGACTGGCTGAGAAACTACATCAGTGGTAGACAACAGTTTGTTCAGATGGGCCAGCACAAGTCAAGCTGCTCGGACATCGTCTGTCGGGTCCCCCAAGGGTCAGTTTTGGGTCCCAAGTTATTCATTTTATATATAAACGATATGTGCAAAGTGTCTGAGATACTGAAATTTGTTGTCTTTGCGGACGATACAAATACTTTTATTGTCTGGGGACAACTTGCAACAACAAAATGTTGGTTCGAAGCTAACAAGTTATCATTGAATCTGAATAAAACTAAAATTATGCTATTTGGAAATTGAAAAATAAACACAGAAATTCACTTGGATAATTGAAGTAATAAAAAAAAAGTAATTAAAAATTGAGTCTATATGAGATCAAGCTTTTGGGTATCTTGGTGGATCACAAGCTCTGCTGGAAACCCCACATAAAATATCTGTGCTCAAAGATAGTCAGAAACATCGGTATATTGGGTAAAACGAGACATATTTTAAATCAGAAATCACTATACACTGTACTGCACACTCATTGTACCTTATTTGTCATATTGTGTTGAAGTATGGGGAAATAATTATAAAAGCAACCTAGAAAAGATATGCACATTGCAGAAAAGAGCTCTAAGGATAGCGCATCATGCGGGTTATCGAGACCACACTAACCCTTTAATCTTGAAAAATCTAACATTGAAATTCATGGACCTCGTTAAATTCAAAACGGCGCAAATTATGTTTAAAGTAATAAATAATACAGTGCCTGGTAAGGGAATTTGAACTTAAAACACCCAACTCTAAAGAGCACTCTAAAGAGCATGTGCATCTCAGTTTGTGGGGTATCTCTTTGGAACGGCCTTAACGTACAGATAAAACTGAGTAATAATATTAAAACATTTAAATGCAGTTACAAACAGTCTTGAGGGGCACGGTGGTGCAGTGGTAAGCGCTGTCGCCTCACAGCTAGAAGGTCCTGGGTTCAATTCCCACCTGGGACGCTATGAGCGCTGAAGGAGTGCGTGCCCGTCCGCATGTCCTCGAGTGCCCACCACCCGGGTGGGGTCGTCAAAAGGGCCTATCTGTGTGGAGTTTGCATGTTCTCCCCATGCCCCCTGGGGGTTTCCTTCATATCGGAACCCCACACCAAAACGTGCAATATCATGGTCGTTGAAGTGGTGCCTCCTCTGGTTGTTAGGGGCGCCTGTTCGGAGGGAGGGGAACTCGTTGGAATAGCGTGATCCTCCCACGTGCTATGTCCTACCGGTGAAGCTTCCCCTGTCAGGTGAAAAGAAGCGGCTGGCAACTGGCCATGTCTCGGAGGAAGCATGGAGCCAGTTTCGGCTCTCCCCAGATCGGCAGAGGGTGGAGCAGCAACCAGGATAAATAAAGTTCTCCTTTAACTCTAACAAATTGGTGTGTGTGTGTGTGTGTGTGCGTGTGCGTGTGCGTGTGCGTGTGCGTGTGCGTGTGTGTGTGTGTGTGTGTGTGTGTGTGAGTGTGTGTATATATAGTATGTAGGTAAATGTAGGTTTTATGTATATTTATGTATGCATATGTGTTTATAAGGATACCTCAAATTTTATATAGTTATGGATGGCTGGGGGCAGGACTCGATAAGCCTCGGCTTCTTCCCGCCCCTTTTCAAACAGTTTTCTAATGGTGTTTTGACTAATCCACCATTCCATTTAGTCACCAGCAGGTTAGATGCAGGAGTTGCCGACACACATTCATTGTAAAGCACGCACGGAGAAGTTGTACTATCAACATAGAATTTAATAAACAAACTCCGGTTTACTTTTCCATATGAACAAAATAATATAAAACACAGGATCGACAAACTAGTATATCTTGTCTTATAAGTGAAGCGATGCGGTCGGAAAACTGTAGCTCTCCGCCGTCTAACCACACCTGTTCCACATTTCATTCATTAACTTAAGGTACTACAGAGGGGAGGAGCGTCACCCACGTCACCCCCCAGTCATCATCAGGTAAGTATATCAGGTAACTATTCATTTCAATATCAATTTAAATACAGGTAAGTCGTAATGGTAAGTAAATCTCATTAATTACATATTTCATCAATCTGAATAAAAATAGAATTCAAAATATATTTTCTTTTACAGGTTTCCTTATTTAACTTAAATATTCCCAACATGGCTCCAACATACCGGCCCCTAATTGGAGACGCCATAGCAAAACAATTATAGTTATATCAATAACATTAAATGGAGCCAGAATACACATGAAATTATAAACAAGAAATATCAGAAATCAATTCATCACATTCAGTAATGTTCAATATACATTTTTTTTCTTTTTTTTTTTCTTTTTTAGCATTTCATAATGTCCCAACTTGAAACCCCCCCCCAGTCCATATTCATCATGCCCCAACTTGACCCCCCACCCCCCAAAGTCACAGCGGCAAACGTGTTCATGGTGGTAAGACCACGATACGCAGTCCATTGAAAAGGAAAGGAATGTCCAATGGCAGTAGATGTGGTGCGAGTTTATGTATGTAAAGATGGGTGACAGGGGTGGTGTATGCAGGGGGCAAGGGCATAGTGGGCAGGGGCAAGGGCATAGTGGGCAGGGGCAAGGGATTTGAACATTTTAAGCTCAATCTTCAGCTTCCAGAAGCAAGCAGAGCTTATCAACGGGCCTTTGGAGTGTGTTTGTCTTGGTTTGAACTAAAACACTCCGAACCAGCCCTTTACAGTCCGGCAAGGTCTTGACCACACGGGCAAGGGGCCAAGAATTCCTTGGTGCAGTTTCGTCCACTATGACGACTACATCATTGACGTTGAAGTTCTTTCTTGTCTTGAGCCACTTTTGCCTTTGTTGCATGAGTGAAAGATATTCTTTAGTCCACCTTCGCCAGAACAGGTCTGCAAGGTATTGCACCTGTTTCCATCTTCTTCTTGCATAGAGTTCATCTTTACAAAAGAGTCCAGGTGGCAAGAGGGGTTTGGTCTTTAACTGCAGCAGGTGGTTAGGCGTTAAAGGCTCTAGATCATTTGGATCAGTTGAAACAGTTGTGATGGGTCTATCATTGAGAATGGATTCGACCTCGCATAGCGCAGTCTGTAGCACATCATCATCCATCGTTTTGTTTGGTTGTGAATGTATTTCAGTACTGACGTACTGTCTGTCCAGAATGTAGCATTCTCCAGTTCCATAGCTCCCTTCGTAACATTCTGTCAATTTTCACAGCAAGCGTTGCAGCTGCAAGCTCAAGCCTTGGGATGGTGATTTGTTTTAGCGGAGTTACCCTGGATTTGCCCAGCCTTGCTAGTGGCACTCCTAGAAGCGGGTTAGCCAAATCTGGACCTGGGAGAAGTTCTGTATTGATAGATTGACCCTTGTATGACGATGAACAGTCAAAGACAACTCTGAGTTTTTTCTTCCGCTTGTGGTAAACCCCGTGATGAGGGATATACCACATATGGCCGTCATATCTTTGGAGCTCCTTTTGCGGCACTTTTTCTGCATGACCTTTAGTCAGTACTTTTTCCATAAAGGCTTTGTATTCTGTAGCATAAGCAGAATCTCTTTTGAACTTCTTTGCAAGGTTCACTGTGCGTTGCACTGCCTTTGCATAGTTGTCTGGCAAGACAACATCTTTGTCCCGAAAAGGCAAGTTGTAGTGTCCGTTTTTGAAAACAACTGAACTTGTGGCTAGGTCCATGAATTTCTTGTCTTCACATGACATCTCCCTTTTCTCCTCATGCTCCCTTTCAGGGAAGTCCTGGTTGTATTGTTTAATCAGCATGTCCTTAATATTTTCCATTGAGATCCGATTAACTGACACTGACTTTGTTCCAGATTCCTCCATAGCAGAACAAGAGTTGAGTGGGCCATTGACCACCCATCCTAGACGTGTCTTGACTGCGTATGGTCCATTTCCTTGACTGTTTATTATTTGCCAAGGTTCCATGGCTTTAGGAACGTCCATTCCTATCAAGATTTCAATGTCCGCATCGATCTCCTTCAGTTGAATTCCACTGAGATAAGGCCATCTTTTCAGATCAGACTGGTTGAGTAGATTTTCCTTGGAAACGGGAATCTTGGCTTGTGTATATACTTTAGGCAAGTCAATATCCACCCCCATCTAGATTGCCTACCTCAAGTCCTTTGAGTTCATAGCTCTTGACAGGTCCTTCTTGTCCCATTGTTCGCAGGAGAATTTGCGTTCTGCGTCCTTTTGCATTCAGCTGATTCATGAGGCTCTCAGTGCAAAATGTCGCCGAGCTTCCTGGATCCAGAAAAGCATAGGTTGTAATAGACTTGTTTCCTTTTGCGACTTTAACTTGAACCGGCACAATTGCTAGTGCACATTCTCTGCCGGCCCCTGTTCCTTGATCTGCTGAGACTAGTGCACTGTTGATGGAGGTTTCATTTGAATTTGTGGGAGTCAGGTGTTGTGCAGTTTCCTGTTTTAAGTTTTTGCCATCAATGTGCAGCAATGTTGGATGCTTTCGCTGACATGTCTGGCAATCCAGTTTTCTTTTGCACTCTTTGCTCATGTGACCTTTCTTTAAGCATCCAAAGCAGTGGCCATTCCTTTTCAGATGTTCCACCTTTTTCTCATGTGGCTCTGATCTAAATCGAAAGCAATCCCCTATTGCATGTTTGCCTTTACAGAAGCTACATGAGGCCTGAATAGCAACCTGTATGCTAGTGTGCTGCTGCACTTTAGGTGTTTGTTGTTTGGTGCTGCATTCTTCAACTGCTGCCACAGTGGTAACAAAGCTACTGCGTCTTCTCGGTGCTCTTAAGTCAGATGTTTTAATCTTTGAGATCAACCTTTTAGGTTGAGTAGTTGGATCTTTATCTTTAATGTCTCCAAACACAGGGTGCAGTAAGATGTTAGCCTGTGTTTCCATAAATTCCACCAGATGTATGAATCGAGCCCTTGTGTTTGTTTTTTGGAATTTCTCATACGCTGTAGTCCGCCATCGTTCTCTGAGCTTGTATGGGAGCTTGGATAATATCAGTCTTAAAGTAGATGTAACATCCAGTTCATCCATGTACTCCAAGTCTTGCATAGCATTGCAACATTCCCTCAGGTATAAGGCATATGCATGGAGTGATTTCCCCTCATCTGCTTTAACAGCTGTCCAGTGAAGTGCTTTATCCAGGTATGCATTTGCGATCTTCATCTCATCACCAAAATGTGTCTTTAACAGTCGCATAGCTTCTGAATATCCTCTTCGCACATTCATGTGCAGACAGCTGCTCACTATAGCTCTGGCTGGACCTGCTGTGAACTGTTCAAGAAAGTAGAGCCTATCCTGGCAGCTACTTGTCTTGTCCTCAATTGAGTATTTAAATGCAAGCATGAAAGACTGATAAGATAGCGGATCCCCATCAAACACTGGGACTTCTCTTTTCGGTAATAGGGAGATATTTTGCTGTCTTATTATAAGATCAGCAATTTCATTTTGTTTTTGCACCATAGCACTGAGATCTTCGTGCGATACATTACTGACGTCATGATCTTCCAACTGTGGGAGAGATGCACTTGTGGCTCTTTGAAGGCTACTGCTGATGTGTCCCACTGCCCCCTGTCGTTGGGTATTAGGTACTGCAGGCCCTTGAGAACTACTGTGGATGTGTCCCACTGCCCTCTGCAGTGGGGTCTTTGGTAGTGCAGTCAATTGAATGAATTCCACAGGAGAAGTGTCAGAATCCAGTGTATATTCCACCTTTGGTGCTGATTCCACCGTTCCTTGATCAAAATATTCATTCATAGCATCCACTTGTGACTCAGACTCATCATTGCTTAGGAGTATTTTCATTTTGGCATCTGCTGCTGCTATTTGTGCCTCCAACTCCACTTTTTCCATCTTTGCTTTGATCACAGTTTCTTCCATCCTTAAAGCATGTATGTCCTTTAAAGCAGCAGATCGGGCCTCCAGAGCTGCCTTTTCAGCTGCTGCCATTTTAGCTGCAGAGGAGGCCCTAGAGGAGGCTCTTGATGATGATTTTGAGCCTTTTGATGATTTTGAGCCTTTTGTTGCAACAGAGATACTGTCCTGGGGACTGACTTTTGTCTGTGCAATTTGTTCATTTCTCCAAGTTTCAACTTGCATTAAAAAATTAGTGAAATTCATCATTCTGGGTTTATACCACTCAGTCTGGTCTTTCTCCTTTTCATCCTCTGATAAAAGCTGTTGCACTCGTTGATGCACCTCTTTGAGTTCATCAACAGCTTGGCTCAACACGTCCACATTGATATTAACATGATCCACATTTCCACCATCCACAAGCAACGGTTTTGTCTCATTTAATTTCCTTGTGCATCCTGCAAGTTTTCCTTTGCGAGTTGCAATCAGAGATTTTAGGAGTTCCTCTGCCTCAGCCGCAGTCTTAGGTGGGCTGGTCATTTTGTCTTGGACACTTTTTATCCACAAGCTGCTTTTATCTTCTTTGACATCAGTTGAATTAGTATCAATTTTACTGCTTAATCCTCCGCTATTTTGCGTTGCATGTATTTACACAGACATCCTTTAAATCATCAGATGCGCTGTTGGCATGCTTCCATTCAAAACACCTTCATAGCGCGTAAAAGCGCTTCCATTCATATTTCCCCGTTGCGGACTGTAGCGCGTCATAGCGCTTCACTTCGCCATCCAGTACGTAAAGCCCAAGCGTATTCATTCATAAATCGTTTATTTGGCTTGGTTTACTCACGACCGCCGTTTCCATTCACAAAGCTGGTCGCGTCCGGGGATCCACTTCACACGGACATCAAGCTTGAATTCTCCTTTCCTCGTTTGTCTTTCTTGAAAACCAGCTCGCCCGTCATTGCTTTTTGCGTCTTTGCGCAGAGTTTTCCGACTTTGTTTTGACTAATCCACCATTCCATTTAGTCACCAGCAGGTTAGATGCAGGAGTTGCCGACACACATTCATTGTAAAGCACGCACGGAGAAGTTGTACTATCAACATAGAATTTAATAAACAAACTCCGGTTTACTTTTCCATATGAACAAAATAATATAAAACACAGGATCGACAAACTAGTATATCTTGTCTTATAAGTGAAGCGATGCGGTCGGAAAACTGTAGCTCTCCGCCGTCTAACCACACCTGTTCCACATTTCATTCATTAACTTAAGGTACTACAGAGGGGAGGAGCGTCACCCACGTCACCCCCCAGTCATCATCAGGTAAGTATATCAGGTAACTATTCATTTCAATATCAATTTAAATACAGGTAAGTCGTAATGGTAAGTAAATCTCATTAATTACATATTTCATCAATCTGAATAAAAATAGAATTCAAAATATATTTTCTTTTACAGGTTTCCTTATTTAACTTAAATATTCCCAACATGGCTCCAACAAATGGAGTTTACTTGTTTTCTTGGTTATTGGTTTTTATTCCTGTTTATTTAACATATTTGTTTTATGTAATGTTTTAACTGTTTGAAATAAATCTTCTCAATCAAAAATCTTCTTCTCAATCAATCAATAGAATAGAATAGAATAGAAAAGAACAGAACAGAA
This sequence comes from Poromitra crassiceps, assembly GCF_964638095.1. Classification (NCBI taxonomy): domain Eukaryota; kingdom Metazoa; phylum Chordata; class Actinopteri; order Beryciformes; family Melamphaidae; genus Poromitra; species Poromitra crassiceps. The sequence goes on from NC_139623.1 coordinate 122,234,680, forward strand.
TTTCATTTCATTTAATTTCATTTAATTTCATTTAATTTCATTTAATTGAACAGAATAACAATAAAAATTCTATTTGTGTGAGTGAGTTAGCAGAAATTGTGTTTCGTGTAATGGAGCCAGATTTTTGAATTAGGTAATTAGGGCCGACTAAATGCGTACAAATTGCTAATTAGTGGCCAAAATGAGTCAACACAGGCTCAGTACAATGGAGAGCTCCATTCGTTACTGCTGGAAGACACCTGAGCGGAGGAGCACAGCTGAGTGGAGTTGGAATCAGCCAGGGAAGTGGATATGAAAACCCTCTGGGGAGAGAGGAGAGGCTGCATGCCAACTGAGTGAGGCCTGACTAAATGGCCAGTCACACAGAGACGGGTATTCCGTTTAAGATTAGAGCTACATGAGATGAGAGCTACTTACAAAATCTAAAACTAGTCGCAAGCTACTTCTTTTCCCCTTGTCCCCCCAAGTACATATTTAGCACATTTTAACAGTATTATATTATTTATTTAACATTATTTAATGATGTCATAATGTTAAATACTGTAGATACTGAGTTAGCTATACATGATTGGGATTTAGTTTATGCATAATTTCTTTTTCTTTTTCTTTGGAGAGCTATTTATTGATGGCCCAAGATCACAATCTACCTATTGGGCACCCCTGCGCTAGTAGAATAGAATAGAATAGAATAGAATCTGACCGCAGGCCCACAGGTCGACTGCCTTGCCGTACGGATCCTTCCGCAAAACTTCTGGAGACAAATAACCTGGAGTCCCAGCAAAACCTGCACACACATGCACACACACACACACACACACACACACACACACACACACACACACACACACACACACACCAATTTGTTAGAGTTAAAGGAGAACTTCACAGAAAAATTATGCTGTTTTATTTTGCACATGATCTCACACATATCCGAAAACTGTAAACAGTTTAATGTAATTTGTGCATGAATGACATCACTGGTCCACAACTTAAATAAAATCTCAATAACTGTTAAACTAAATGCATGTCAGCAAAACTGTTTACAGTTTTTGGATATGTGTGAGATTGTGTGCAAAATAAATTAGCATTGTTTTTCAGTGAAGTTCTCCTTTAGGTAAACAGTTAAAGAACAAAGACAGAAAGTGCTAGTAGTTGTAGTAGTAGTAGTAGTAGTACAGTAGTAGTGTATTACTGTAGTAGTAGTAGTATTAGTACAGTAGTAGTGTAGTAGCATGGTAGTAGTAGTAGTACAGTAGTAGTGTAGTACTGTAGTAGTAGTAGTAGTAGTAGTGTAGTAGCACGGTAGTAGTAGTAGTACAGTAGTACTGTAGTAGTAGTAGTGTAGTAGCACGGTAGTAGTAGTAGTACAGTAGTAGTGTATTACTGTAGTAGTACTAGTAGTACAGTACTAGTGTAGTACTGTAGTAGTAGTAGTAGTAGTAGTAGTACAGTAGTAGTGTATTACTGTAGTAGTAGTAGTAGTAGTAGTAGTAGTGTAGTAGCACGGTAGTAGTAGTAGTACAGTAGTAGTGTATTACTGTAGTAGTAGTAGTAGTAGTGTAGTAGCATGGTAGTAGTAGTAGTACAGTAGTAGTGTATTACTGTAGTAGTAGTAGTAGTAGTACAGTACTAGTGTAGTACTGTAGTAGTAGTAGTAGTACAGTAGTAGTGGAGTAGTAGTACATTAGTAGTGTAATAATAGTACTGTAGTAGTGTAGTAGTAGTACAGTAATAGTGTAGTAGTACTGTAGTACAGTAGTGGTGCAGTAGATACTCAGGACATACCAAACCAGGCCTGCTGCTCTCCCTCCACCTCGATGGCCAGGCCGAAGTCGGCCAGCTTCACGGCGGCTCCTTTGGACTTGGAGGCCAGCAGCAGATTCTCTGGCTGAGACACAGGAGACAAGCTCACCACTAGCTCTGCCCATTGGATTACATTATGAACACTAACAAAGCTAACAAGACCTTAAATATACGGTGTGATGACACCAGTCGGCTAACAGCAGGGAAAAAACCATCTGTGCCCATGCAGCTTTATCACAGGTATGACAGACAGACAGACAGACAGATCTACAGTACCTTCAGGTCTCGATGGACCACACCCATCTGGTGACAGTGAAGCACCGCCTCCAAAATCTGCTGAATACAGTGACTGGAGAGAGAGAGAGAGAGAGAGAGAGAGAGAGAGAGAGAGAGGGACAGAGAAAGAGAGAGATAGATCTATAAATCTATTATAAAATATAAGTCTATAAAGGTCCAATGTCCCAACAAATCTTGGTATCATGGTAGTGGCATAGCAGGTATTTAGAGTAAATTTGCTGAAGAAAACTTTTCTTTCGAGTCATTTTCTGAGTCACTGCTGCTGTCACTGCTCTCAAGTGTTGCAGTATATATCCTGTTGCATTTGTCCTATGTAGCATGGAACCTTCTTAGTGCAGGAACAGTTCTGCTGGCAGCCTTCCACACATCTACATGAGATTCTCTTGTACATCGACACAGGCCAGGCTGGCTGTGTAGATGGAAATGGAACAGCATTTCCATCATTTAGAGACCATCCAAATCCTGTGCATGAGTGAATTTCTGGCTTGCTGATGTGTGCATTCTTGTCAATGATGGTTTGCCAGAGCAGCCCTTTTCAGGTGCAGGAGAAGTGCATTCTATGCTGGGGGTAGTACTGTTGCTCAGGAACTTGTATGCTCTCAGTTTGCCCAGATCAGAATCTTCAAAGTGATCAGCTGTGGTTGTGTACACAGCTGTGGTGAGGTCTCGCACCTGGTTGAGGAGGTCATATATTATGCCTGGCATCGGTGGGGTTCTCACCAAACTCTTCAAGGGCAGGTATGTCCAGACTCATGCTGCTCTTGAACCATACCTTCTTGCCAGTGAACAGCCCGTTCTCACTCCGAACGCATCTCAGAGCCTTTATTTTAGCGACGTGCTGCTTACCGCTTTGGGAAGCCTATCTCGTTTGATAGAATGTGCTCCGGGAAGCAGTGTAGAGTTGCGACGGTTGTACCATCCAGGGGACGGGAGCACCACCCTGGTTTGGGGCTAGGGTCTCCAGGGGAGACCAGGGTGAAGGGTCTATCAAACGAGATAGGCTTCCCAAAGTGGTAAGTAGATGCACAAATGGCACTTGACAAACTGTGGCTCCTGGATGAGTTCAGAGTGAGAACGTGTTGCAGAGAAATATGAATAACTACTTGTATCTCTACCACTTGGACTGTGGATGAAGAGCATGCTGTGTGCCATGGCACGACACTGTGAAGGTCCCACTGCCACAAGATAGGTAGGTGCCTTCGGGACTGTTCTCACTCACAGCTCTGGTAGATCTCTGAGGTGTGTTGCACCATAGTACAGGCACATGGTAATGATGTCGGTGTCAATGGCATGGATGACAACTCGTGAGTCAACACCACACTCTTCATCTCTTATTTGAATCCACCACCCATGTAGATATGAGTTGGGCCGAGAAGCTCCAGTTGCTCACTCTCGCATCATTTCACACAAAGGAAACTGTGAAGGTTTGCTTTGATAGATGACACTGCGAAAAAACTCCTGTGGATCAGGAGCTGTGTACTGCTCGCTGACTTCATATACTTTGGCTGGTTTTGATTGGGTGTATCTGTTTTGCTGCTCAGCTGACTTAAGGCTGGTCTACTGTACCTAAACTTACCGAATGCGAGCACACTCACAACTCAAGTTGCATTAAGGTGCAAGGCCACACAAAGTCACAAGAGTAATAGAAGAAGTAGGCCAGCACTCAAAAATGTCCTTTCAGAAATGTAATATGTCACCTGGGACGGCACATAACAAACGTTTCAGCGTCAAGCCTTCATCAGCGTTGTCACAACGCTGATGAAGGCTGCTCTCTGCTCTCCTACCAACCAATGCACCGGCCATCAGTGCTTCATGTACCTCTGGGGCTGTTTCTGACTATGGGAGAGGATTATTTCCTGTGTATTTAATTGCCACATGACTCTGTTGTTGTTGTTTATTGTGCAATACTGTGTTTACTTGGTTAAATTTTAACCAAATAAATTGTTTTAACTGTTGTCATGTACAGTATGTCTTGGGATAATTTTAGCAACTCAAAATTTTGTTATGGGGCTGGTAGTAGTTACATCTAAACTGGCGCCAAAAGCGCTATTTGCAGTAGATGTCGCATAGGTTGAGGCGATGTCTCGTCATAGACGCTGGGTTAGCTGGCTCAGCCTGGCTGGGGGCGTGGTCAGGGTGACACACAAGACGTCTGCTCAGATGTGCGTTTACTGCGGGGGTAAATCCCCCGTTCTATCGATTCAGCAAAGTTAGAATTTAGCTGATAGCCCAGCCCAGGCAGACACGATCGGGGATTTAACCACCGCAGTAAACGCACATCTGAGCAGACGTCTTGTGTTCTGCTCTAGAACCCCCAAACCTGTAGTTTAGAGCCGCAGCACCGTCCTTTGGTGAGTCAGCCCATTGAGATATATCGGCGGTTTTACCCCACTCGCGCGCCAGCCGTATAACATTTTGTGGGCGTTCCCACACATGCCGACTGTCTCTATTGTTTGGACCCAGTAGCTTTCCAGTAGCTAGTTGATGAGGTTGTGATCGTTGATGGTCCTTGATATCATTTCTGTGTCCCAACCTTTCATAACATTCCATGTCTGATTTCCATGAAAAAATTGGGGTTTGCCCCCTGGGTATAAAATAAGTTTTGAAGGCCATCTTGTTTTTATAAGGAAAATAATTTTATTTGAAAACTATAATAAAAACACATTGAATAAAACAAGGTAGGCTGTTGTTTTTAACATCTTTTAAATAAAATATTTTGGATAAAAAAAAAAACATTTATGAATGACTTATGGTATTTAAATACCACAAAAATGAAAATATACTGTAGTCTCTTGAGACGGTGGCTCGCTTGAGGGAACACTCATTTTACGGATATTTGGCGCCATCTGTTGTTGTATCGACGTATTTCCAGGAAGAAGAAGAAAGTCTATATTGAGACCAATACAGTAATAATAGAAAGAGGTAGAATGCGGTGATGGATGAGGTTTTCTTACCTGGCATCAGCTTCACTGTAATATTCTCTGGCTACAATATCCTCAAATAACTCTCCACCTGTTACACTGAGAGGGAGAGAGAAGAGGGGGGAGGGAGAGGGAGGGAGAGATAGAGAGAGAGAGAAAGTGAAACAGGAGTCTGCTAGACCATGATCATGTGAACTCACATCCTGTTTGGTTCTGTGGATCAGTCTGGTCTCCAGCCCGCCCCCAGCCATTTACACAAATTACAAAGTCCACGGGCCAATAAGGGACCTGCCTCATAGTTGACAACGTGACCAGCCAATCAGGGACACCACTGGCAAAACAGTAATGGCGTCTCCCGAAGTAACGAGTGGTAACCTTAACGTTAGTAGAGTAAACACAACCATAAGTACAGTTATTAGATAGACTCAATAACAACAATTAAACAAAAACAAGAGTATGCACCAGACGAGTTTCTCAGAGGAAAATACATTTTTGCTGGATTCAGATTGGATTTGGCGATGCTGATTGGCTGAAGGAGTTGTTGTCAAGGTAAGTAGTCCCGCCCACTGAAATCTCTGTGGACAGCTTGGAGTCCAGACTGATACATACAGCCCAACAGGATAACCAGAAGTTATCAGGATAGTTTTTACCAAGGCTGAGAGGTGGCATCAACATCCCAAAAACTACAGTACAGATAATGACAGACATAACACTTTACAATAATGGTACATTAATTAAGGGGATTTGACCGTAAGCTAGCTCTTATCTTTACCTCAACCCAACCATAATACCTTAGTTAACATGAACACCATAAGTACATGAGACACATTAGTTACCTGTTAAAGGAGAATTCTGTTTTTTTATAACTTGGACCTTATTTTCGTCTTTTTTTTTTAATGATTTCTAACTCACCCTGAAAAGAAATGTTCCAAATCCATCCACCACAACGCAATAATGACCCCATCCACGGCCTGAAACAGGTAAAATGCGGGCATGTGCAATGTGTGTATTTACCTACTATAAATAGCTTATTTTCTAACATGCAACAATTCATATTGTTATTATATCATAGTGACAGCAAGGCAGCTGTAATTTACCTTGTTGAGGGCGAGTTGAAAGGTTGAAAGCACTTCACAACAGGGCGAGTTGGAAGCACATCCGGGGCTGAGCAGAGTAGCTATCTATAGCTCAATAAACCTAGCATGCTAAAAACATCATGGACGATGCAATTGAATTCGATGGCCGTGTGTATTTATATGAGCTGGAATAACGTGGATCGTTTGGAGGAGCAGAAGAACGGGAGCTTTTGTGATGGACAGCAGAGAGACAGGGTAAACAAACAGGCTTCCTGCAACAAGGTAAATTACAGCTGCCATTATCTTGCTGTCACTATGATATAATAACCATAGGAATTGCTGCATGTTAGAAAATAAGCTATTTATAGTAGGTAAATACACACATTGTTTCAGCCGTGGCTGGGCTCGTTATTGCATTGTGGTGGATGGATTTGGAACATTTCTTTTCATGGTGAGTTAGAATGAATAAAAAAAGCAGAAAATAAGGTCCAGGTTGTCATTTTTTTTTTTAAATAACCCTTAATTAAGGTATACCTTCAGTAGGATAGAATAGAACTGAACTGAACTCACAGGTCGAAGATGAGGTAATGATGTGCCTCCTCAGAAATACTGTCATGTAGCCGGACTGCAGGAAAGAAAGAAAGAAAGAAAGAAAGGGATGGTAACTGATCATCTACAGTGACAGTTGATTGAAAGCTATTTTTCAACCTGGAACCTATTTTCATATTTGTTTATGTATAACTAAATCAGGTGAACATATTTTTTTTATTTGGTGCAGTATTGGCCAAGATTGCTTCTGTTGGCTGCTGCTTTTTCCACATGTCCCTACTGCACTGAGCAAGCTTGTTTTTACCACTGAGAGGATCGAATTATTCCATCATGACATTATTAGAAAGATATATCATTTTCCCTCTGTCCCCCCCCCCCCCGAATTTTATCCCATTTTTATTCCCTATTAGTGCTAAACTTTAATTTATTTATCCTGGTTGCTGCTCCACCCTCTGCCGATCTGGGGAGAGTCGAAACTGGCTCCATGCTTCCTCCAAGACATGGGCAGTAGCCAGCCGCTTCTTTTCACCTGACAGGGGAAGCTTCACCAGTAGGACATAGCACGTGGGAGGATCACGCTATTCCAACGAGTTCCCCTCCCTCCGAACAGGCGCCCCTAACAACCAGAGGAGGCACCACTTCAGCAACCAGGATATTGCAGGTTTTGGTGTGGTGTTCCTATATGAAGGAAACCCCCAGGGGGCACGGAGAGAACATGCAAACTCCACACAGAAAGGCCCTTTTGACGACCCCACCCGGGTGGTGGGCACTCGAGGACATGCGGACGGGCACGCACTCCTTCAGCGCTCACAGCGTCCCAGGTGGGAATCGAACCCAGGACCTTCTAGCTGTGAGGTGACAGCGCTTACCACTGCACCACCATGCCCCCTTAATTTTCCCTCTGGTTGATCTACGTCTCGCTCAAGTTTCACGAGAGTTGCGTCTTTTTCCAGAAGTCAGCTGTTGTGGGGAAAGCAAAGGGGCTGCCATCTTTGTTTGGGGTAACAGATAGCTGGCAGCTCCATGTTTCGCTTGGAGTATCCTAACCGTGTAGCTGAAGGATTTTGTAAGTGAGGGCTGAATATTTTCCTGATTTTGGGAATATGGACGATGCATTTGAATTCGATGGCCGCTCGTGTTTATTTGAGCCAGAGTAATGCTATTATGGATACTGTCATGATGATGAGTGAAGACGCGGTTTTAATACTTCTTAGTTACTTAGTTCCTAATGCAATCAATGTAGTCAATAAACTACAGTAATGCGAACAGGGGAGTGTAGGCTGTGCACATGAGAACTGAGGAGTGCAATAGTGAGTGCGTTTACACATGCACACAATAAACGGATAACAGAATAATCAGGTAACTGGCAATAATCTGATATCCGCGTTTACATGTACATGCACTTAGTAAATAGCGGGAACTCACCTCAAAGTGCATGAGTGGACATTGACGGCAATGAATAAACCTGATGACTCAGCAGTAACCTAGATGTGTTTATCAGTTTTCTCATAAACTAATAATGGCCTTTATCCAATAAAGGATGCTGTTTACATGACACCTGAATAATCAGGTAACTCCGCTAATAAACAGTTTATTAGTGTGCATGTAAACACACTGATTGACTAATCTATGATGTGATGTGTTATCTTTAGGCTGTTGATGTTCCCTTTTGTAGACATGTTTGTGCTTTTGTGGCTTTTATGTAATTTGTGTAGACATGTTTGTGTTTTTATGTAATTGGGTCAGATGACCAATGACACATTTCCTGCCTTGGCTGGAGAAGAAAGTTGTTTATATTCTATTCTATTTAGTTAGTCAGACGAGCGTTAGTCGAGTGCAAACTCATGTGCTGTCAAGTGTGAACATACAGACGCATACGTGTGACGTCATTCCAAGTGTGCCTGTGTCAACCAATAGATCTCACAACATCTCCCTCTTTTTAAAACAAAGAAAACTGTAAGGTACAACTTAAAATCTATAAACACTCCTACCATCTAGGCTATAAGAAACACTCTCCTAGATAACACTTTAGTCTTGTCTTTTGTTTTTATTAAAGTTTTTTTTTTAAATTATAACCTGAACACAGTCCCAATTCGAACACTAGGACATCGGGGTGGCCTGCCTTTTTGTCCACAGCAACATGGGGATTATTCTGCCCCTTGAACAGTTGCTGTTCCTATAGAATAACGGTCAAAAGTGTCTTTCAGTCCACATTTTCTGATTATGGACAGTTAATGTAATTTTCTATGGTGGGTTATGGTGGTACGAATTTGTTGTCCTGTCAGCTGTGCGGGGCTTGCCCCGGTTTTAGCAATTGGTGTTGCACGATAACCCATCAGGGCCAAGCAGGGGGCGGGCTGTTTGAGTATGTGCTTGGCTGTTTGGACAGGTCTCTCTGCGGCCCCATTAGCCTGTGGGTAATGCGTGATTTCTAACCCCACATAGGATAAGCAATAACCACGCCCTGTGGCGCCGGGATTGGCCAGGAGCAACACTGGAGGGCACGCAGCCCAGTGATTTCATGAACCAACTGAATAGCTCTTGAGAACGGACAGCGATTTCGAGAGCAGACATTGAAATTAATTATGGTCACCTACCTTCCTTAGCATAGTAATAATAATAAGCATAATAATTGTAATCTACACAATGTACACAATCTACAAAAACATGCAATAATATAAACGGTGTTGTGTTCACGTTCATAGCTCATATAATATAATGTATCATATCGTTAATTTCAAGCTCAATTCTTACCCAGAGAAAAGGTACAGCACTGAAAATGTAACAAGCAATAGTTTTTTAAACATCTTTATTTTAAAAGATGAAAAAACCCAGGTGCTTTAGTCCCAAGCTTCAATGCTCCTGGCCAATCCCGGCGCCACAGGGCGTGGTTATTGCTTATCCTATGTGGGGTTAGAAATCACGCGTGGGTAATGCAGGGCTTAAAATTCACTTCGCAGAGAAGTATGTTATTCAGATAGGGGGGATTTATAGATTTTGGGGGGATCTATAGACTTTGGGGGGGGGGGGGGTTTCAGCCGATACTATAACCGACAAATATCTGCTTCTCCTGTCTGATGATAAGCGATAATACAATTTTTGTATTTAAAAGGAAGTTCTTAACCTGTAGTTTATGCACACCTGAGTCTAAATTACTATGACTTTTTTCATTGTGTTTTATCTGCAGACTAAGCAGTCATCGGCTTTCAGTTCTATCAAAGCCTTTATTTTTTTTGTATTGAGTGACACTACACTTTAATAAAACAACATCACATTATATCAGAAATGTTCTTTGTTGGGGTTATGGTGGCGCAGTGGTAAGCGCTGTCGCCTCACAGCTCGAAGGTCCTGGGTTCGATTCCCACCTGGGACGCTGTGAGCACTGAGGGAATGCGTGCCCGTCCGCATGTCCTCGAGTGCCCACCGCCCGGGTGGGGTCGTCAAAAGGGCCTTTCTGTGTGGAGTTTGCATGTTCTCCCCGTGCCTCCCGGGGGGTTCCCCTTCACCAAAAACATGCAATATCCTGGTAGCTGAAGTGGTTCCTCCTCTGGTCGTTAAGGGCGCCTGTTCGGAGGGAGGGGAACTCGTTGGAATAGCGTGATCCTCCCACATGCTATGTCCTACTGGTGAAGCTTCCCCTGTCAGGTGAAAAGAAACGGCTGGCTAACTGCCCATGTCTCGGAGGAAGCATGGAGCCAGTTTTCGGCTCTCCCCAGATCGGCAGAGGGTGGAGCAGCAACCAGGATAAACAAATTAAAATTAGCACTAATGGGGGATAAAAATGGGATAAAAAATCGGGAAAAAAATATTAGGCTATTAAAAAAAAAAAAAAAATCTCTGTTTTGTGTTCACAGTTAGATTTGGTTACATCTGCCTTTCTTACTGTCATGTTACTGGCAAAGCTGTTAGAATTTTGCATTGGGGAGAGTTCTATTGAAGTGAATGGGAAGTCTGTCTAAACCATTATCTGTGTTGTTCCACTTTATTGAAAATATTTCCACCTAATTAAAAAAAGACATTATGTGATGTTGACTGATGTTTTTACATAAAATATTACACACATTTTCTTTAATCAGGTGGAAGCATTTTTCAATCAAAAGTGAAAGGACACAGATATTATGGTTTATAGAGGGACTGACTTACCCTGCAATTTAACATTAACTCCGGTTAGCCACCGTAACGTTAGCCGGCTGCTTATGGAGCCACCGACCAACACAAAACCTGGATGTTTCATTTTGGGTAAAACATCAGGGTTTTTTATATGGATTACGCCAGCTCTGGGAGTATGATGTTCTTTGAATGCGGGGATATTTGGTGCTTGCCGAGTGGGGAGGCTACCCGGGTACGCCTGAGGCAACGTTCTGGTTCAGCAAAACAGTCCGTTGCCAAATGTGTCCGACCAGTCATCCGTATTTTAGCAACGTTGGTTCCGCACCATCGGCTTAAAGGAGAATTTCGTTTTTTTACACCACGGTCCTTATTTCCAGCTTAAATTATGATGTTTTACTCACCCAAATAGCTTTGGTTTCATTCGGATGTCCACAGAAGATTTTGAGCTCGGAGTAGCATCCTCAAACAGGCTATAACGGGAGCAAACGGGGCAAGGAGCATGCGCTCTGTAAATAACACTTTTTCTGTCACGCTGCGGTCCATATCCTCATTATATGATACATAAATACACGTGAGGCTGTTTGTACGCCTCCGGGCTGTTCTGGTCTCCTCATACGGGGTCTGTGAACCGTGAGAGTTACAGCGTCCACATGAACACCACCAATCACCATTTATTCTCGGCCGTGCAGCGGCTTGTTCATCCCTGCTGTCCCTCTCTCTCCTCGTCCGCTCTTCAATTTCGGCCAACTCTTCAAGCATATACTCTGGCTCAAATCGATAGGGGCGGCCATCTTCAAGTTGTTGTGAACAAGACAATAGTCACGAGGGGAATGGCTCCTGTAAATTCAGAGCAGCCAGTGTGGAAACTCTCACGAGACTTGAACGGGACGAACGAGATTTAGATTCACAGACCCCGTATGAGGAGACCAGAACAGCCTGGAGGTACAAACCTGGTACAAACAGCCTCACGTGTATTTATGTATCATATGATGAGGATATGGACCGCGGCGTGACAGAAAAAGTGTTATTTACAGAGTGCATGCACCTTGCCCCGTTTGCTCCCGTTATAGCCTGTTTGAGGATGCTACTCCGAGCTCAAAATCTTCTGTGGACATCCGAATGAAACCAAAGCTATTTGGGTGAGTAAAAGATCATATTTTAAGCTGGAAATAAGGTCCGTGGTGTAAAAAACCTAAATTCTCCTTTAACATAATAGACATCGGCGCGCAAACAATTGCGCGGCTTGTCCCGCATTATAAATTACAAATCTGCAAGAATTGACAAAAATATGCGCGATTCTCGCAATCCTGCGCGGAATTTTAAGCCCTGTAATGAGGGCTGGAGGTTATGTGGGTGAAACCATAGTTCTGTTTAAAGTCCTGGAACTCGGCTGATGTAAACTGTGTAGCGTTGTCACTAACCAGTTCTAGTGGAATTCCCCATCTCACAAACATGTGCTTGAGTCGGCTTATAGACTGTTGGCTGGTTGTAGTGGGTAGGTGAACTATTTCATTGTCTCTTGAAAAGTAGTCCACTACTATGAGGTACTTCTTGCTCTCCAGCTCACACAGATCAGCTGCAATCCTTTGCCATGGACCGCTGGGCAGGAGAGTAGTTACGAGTGGTTCTCGCCTGGTTGGTTTATTCTCTGTGCAAAATTCACAGAACATCATCGCCTTTTTGATTTCAGCACCAACACTGGGCCACCAGACTGTTGTCTTCACTCTCTCTCGACACTTTGTTAGCCCCTGGTGCCCAAGACCATCCAACTCAGAGAGGTGAGCCCTGGCTGTGCAGGGAGGAAGACAGACATTCTCTGTGGCCACCCATTCCTTATGAAAGCGATTCCCTTCAAGAGGTCAGCGTCACTTTGTGTGGCTTTGCGGATGTCCTCAAGCTTGTGTGATGCGATCGGTTTGCTTGCCACCACGGCATCCACATATGCTTTGATGTGTTCATCTGTGTCCGACATGTCCTCCCCGCTCAGAGGGCGCCTCGAGAGCGTGCCGGCCACCACCAGCTGTTTCCGTGGACATGCTCGGCGATGACGTTGAACCTCATAAGGCGCATGAGTAGTCTTTGACACCTCACCGGTGCTTTGTCGATGTCATATGTGTTAATTAACGGTACCAAGGGTTTGTGGTCCGTCTGGAGATGAAAGCAGCCCATGCCCTGGACATAGCGGACAAAGAGCTCACAGTCCCACACCCCTGCCAATCACTCTTTTTCGATCTGGGAATATCTCTTTTCCGTGTCTGTTAGAGTGCACGAACAGAAGGCGATGGGCCGCAGTTCACCACCATGGTCCTGTAACAGTGCGGCGTCCAGGCCGTAGCTGCTGGCATCAGCACTGACCACGGTCTTCCGGCCTGCGTCGTAGTAGCTGAGTGCCGGCGCTGTCACGAGCATGGCTTTGACTTTGCAGAACACCTGCTCCTGAGGCTCATCCCAGACCCAGCTACTCTCCTTTTTGAGTAGGTGGGTGAGCAGGTGCAACATGGTGGACAGACCCGGTTTAAACTTGCCCAGATAGTCCCAACTCCTGGCAAAGTTCATCGACATTGGTGGGGCTTGGCATTCGGGACATAGCCTGCACCTTGGTCTTGTCTGGCTTCACGCCATCGGCACCGATGACGTGACCGAAATACTGTAATTTCCGATTTGCCAAATTGGCACTTGGCTCGATTGAGCTTTAGGATTGACACCTTGATAGTCCGTATGACCGCGTCCAGGCGGGGGTCATGCGGCGGTCGTGCTCCTCTTTGCATGATCCGTAGACTAGAATGTCGTCTATCACGGCAATGGTTCTTTCCAGGTCCTTGAGCATCAGCCTTTGGAAAATCTCGGGAGCTGATGTAATGTTGAATGGTAGCCGTCTGAAACAGAACCTGCCCATTGGGGTTATGAACGTGGTCAGTCTCTGGCAGCTGGGGTCCAATGGAATCTGCCAAAAGCCACTTGAAGCATCTAAGGTTGAGAAGACTTTGGCCCCGGCCAGTTTGGGAGTCATCGAACAAGGTGGGCAGGATGTACCTTTCCCGCTTCACTGCTTTATTTAGCCGTTTCAGATCGACACACACTCTGACCTCTTCCTTGTTCCGTTTTGCAGCTGGCACCATTGGTGCGCACCAGTCTGTGGGTTCTGTGACTTCCTCTATAATCCCCAGACTATACTCCGTTCAAGACAACTCGGACCACCGGAAGAAATTGGTTCCGACCTGTAAAAAGTTAATTGAACGGTCGTTCAGGCCGGAACTACAGCTTGGAAATTCGGATATCATCCAGAGCGTCGGTTTGTCCGAGTTGAGGTCACAGCCACATCAAAATGGCGACTTGTATCGTTAATGGTAATCACAGAATTTATATAAAGGCGTTTGTTAATGTTTTAACACACAATTTGATGTCTTAATGTGTTTGTGTCATCTGTGTTTCGCTCTGTGTGAAATTCAGCATTCAGCATGTTTGGTTAGCATTGTTAGCTAGTAGGTAGCTACAATGCTAACACGGGTTGCTATAGAGAGCTGCAGGAATGAGTCCGGAAAACATAGATGCTAACACTTCCGGTTCTTCACTGTTTTCACGTATGGGATTTTTGAATGGGTTTTTGGCGCGATGCTTCAAATAAGGTCTGTGGTTAACGCAACTTATTCAAATGCGAACCAGTGTTCAGCAGGATTCAGGATTCAAACCAAACGGTACAGATATATCTAGAAACAGGAGAGATCGCATAACATTTCACTCGGGCCAAAACATAAAAAAAACATGCGGGTTTGAAGAAAATATTTTTTCAATGTTGTTTTTAGTTTTGGTCTGAGTGAAATGTTCTATGGTCTCTCCCAATTATAGCGTTAGCCAGGGCCAGCTCGCCCTACAGGCGAAACAGTTTCCTGCCTGGGGCTAAGGCGCTCTGTAGCCCTCACAAAACAACAACAAACATAAACAAAAATCGCTGGTGTGCGCCCAGGCGCCCCCTCCTCTTATGCACAATCAGTGCCTGAAATTGGGCCAAATCGAGTCTCGCCTAGGGCTCCAATATGACTAGAGCTGAACGTTTGGTTTGAACCAGTAAAACTATTTTTATAAGCATTTTACGAAATGTCTATGGGAAAATATATGGCGGATGAAAATCTCTGGTACAGTGCTGAAGCAGGAAGTAGGTGTCTGCTCACATTACACGGAAAAATACGAAAATAGGGTCCAGGTTGAAAAATACCGAAATTCTTCTTTAAATTTGAGTAATAGAATATGTTACAATTGACATTTTACGGCATGTATTCAGTAATCTGTAGTGGGGTACGTTTTAAAAGTAACTCTCCCAACACTGGACACTACCCAGACGCCCCCACCTGATTGAATTTTAAGATTGTCGACTTTTCAAACGTTTGCTTCGAACCTGACTGGAAACCTGAAAACCTGACTGGAAACATAATGTACAGCAGACTGGAAATTAAAGCCTGACTGGAAACAATGTACAGCAGACAGGAAACATAACGTACAGCAGACAGGAAGTTCAAACCTGACTGGAAACATAACGTACAGCAGACAGGAAGTTCAAACCTGACTCGAAACATGCATACAGCAGACAGGAAGTAAAAACATTGCTGGAAACACACATACAGCAGACAGGAAGTGGATTTGATTGACAGCTGATTGATTCTTTCTTTCAGTCGTTTCTTTCGGAACGACTGAAGCACAGACTCAGCTGCGTGGATGTGATAATATGAGAGATAGGCCTACAGTGTCACAGTGGAAGAGAAGCTGCCCACGCACGCACGCACACACGCACACGCACACACACACACACACACACACACACACACATGCGTGCACACACACACACACACACACACACACACACACACACACGCACACACACCAAAATCCCGCTGCTGCAGTGTGTAGGAGTACTTCAGAGAGAAACCTGATTATGACTTTCACAGGCATGTGTGTGTGTGTGTGTGTACGCTTGCGCATGTGTATGATAGAGAGAGAGAGTGTGTGTGTGTGTGTGTGTGTGTATGTGTGTGTGAGAGAGAGAGTGTGTGTGTAGGAGGAGAGATGGATTTGATGCCTTCACCTAAGGACACTGTTGCATAGCAACACGCACATGCCCCCCCCCCCACACACACACACACACACACACACCCACATGCACACGCATACACTGTGTTGCGTAACACTCCACAGAATCTGTTGAGCATCACCCCCACCTGCCCACACATGATTGGCTGCTGGATTCAGCTGCAGCCCGCTGATTGGCTGGTTGGGTCCATGTGAGGTCACATCTGAATGCCGATAGATATTGTACATGGTTGGCTGTGTGTGTGTGTGTGTGGGGGGGGGGGGGGGTGGATCTGGCGAGCCCAATGCCCACATCAAATCCCCCTACCCACCCCTCGAACCCCCGACTCTCTACGACCTTGCTATCCCTAGCTACGCCCCCCTTTCCATAGCCCTGCCCCCTCCTATTGACCCGACCCGGATCGGATAGATACAGTTGGGTGTGGGGACGTTAGGGCCGTGGGGGAAAATCCAAATAGCGGCTTACATCATTAGTGTTGCACTACTGCCATCTTCTTGAGTTAGTTAGCTCCTACAATGTCCACAGTTGATCGTATTTTTTCCGATCACTCCCGTTGATGTAGGACTGACGATCGTTTGTCTAGCATTTCCAGGCATGGGGGGGGATTTCCCCCACGCTGACCACGCGTCTATTACGAGACATTGCCTAAATGTAGGCATATCTGCTCAAAAATGTAATGTGTTCTTCCTTGGCCTGTGCTACACCCTTCCACCAAGTTTCATGAACATTTCGGTAATCCTGCTAACAGACAGACGAACGGACAAATGGCACCGAAAACATAACCTCCTTGGCAGAGGTGATAAAATTCAGTTTTTTAAGCGGTGCTATAAGTGTCCGTCCTATAAGTTCTATAAGTCTGTCCGTGTGTAGCATGAGATGTCCGTACATTTGTAGCCTATAAGCCCCTCCCACCGGCTCCAGAAGCGGGTGTGCGTACGCGAGAAAGAGTGGTTCGGTGGTCGAGCTCGAGAGTGAATGGAGAGAGAGCGGTGATGTAAAGCTGCCGCAACGTCATTGTCACAGCTATGCCGCTGTGCGGCGTCGCCCGTAGCTCGTCCTCACCTGTCCCAGCAGCTGTTCTGCCCTTGGGGTCAGTACCTCCCCTGGCCCATGAAGTTTGCCTTTTCTCCTGATGACTCATCACTGATGACATCACATCACTGGTGACATCATCACAGATGACATCACATCGAAGATCCAGCTCCATCATTAGTGATGTCACTATTGACTATCACTGACCAGTCTTGTCACAATGCCTCCTTGTGTGTGTGTGTGTTTGTGTGTGTGTGTGTGTGTGTGTGTGTGTGTGTGTGCTTACTTTTGACATCACTTTTGACATAATCACTGATGACATCACTGATGACATCACGTCATTAGCTAATTAGCTTAATTAAAAAATCCGGCTCTGTCAGGTTACCCGCACTGGTGCCCTTTACACCCCCTGAAAGTTTCAGCCTGATCGCACTTGAAACGGCGCAGCTGGGGCCATGGCGGACACAGAATTTCTTGCCCCTTTGGGGCCAAGAAAGGGGCGGCGCTACGGAACTGAGGTGTCCGTTTGTAGCATGAGGGGATAGACTAATCAGGAGTAACCTATGCATATGGAGAGGCGGGCAGGGAAGAAGGGGCCGACCTGCACAACCTGCATCGCTTACTTCAACACCTGAGTGTGATTTTTTAAGCACATTCATTTGAATGCAATTAACCCTCCCAGCAATAGTTATATGCAAACTATCCCACCTCTCCAGGTCCAATTTAAGCTTGTAAATTAAAGGTGGCTGTTTGTGTAAAGATCTATACCGGGATATTCACACCTAAATACTGTACTTGAAATTGCTTCTTGACATCTTAAAGGGGAAGTACTTGGCACCTGAAGGGGTAGATTGTACAGGAAAACATTCCCTCTTTGAAAAGTTCAATTTATAACCTGAAAAATGTCCAAATCTGTTTAGCAATTGGCTGGAGGATGATAGATATCAGGTCAGAAATAAACGTGTAAAGAAAATGTGTTCTGAGCCACATCTGGAAATTCCTTGACTAAAACTGGCAGATTAAAAGTGTGATAGATCCCACTGGCGGGTTCCTCTAACAAATGTGAAGTATTGGGATTTCAAAGTTCTGTGAGTTTGAACAAAGCTGAGGTTTTAACAGTTGTTTTATCAAGTTTTTTGTCCACCTTCTGGTGAAGTGTTGAATCCGAAAGCATTTGGTATGGCTGATGCCAGTTTGCTCTACTTGCTTGTTTGCTCTACTTGCTTGTTCATCAGAGAGGTCTGATGATCACAGCGCTTCTCCCACACAGCATAGCCCCCCTCCCTCCGCTGAGAGCAGGCACTGTAGGTATTATTCATATAATTATGAATATATATTATGTATCTGGTGACTTCTAGCAACTTTTTGAGCAGCGAATAGCTACTGTCTTTGGAAAAAAGTACAAGTGCACAAAAAAGCTACTCAATTACAGTAATTTGAGTACTTAATTAATTAATTACATTCCACCTCTGCCAATCTGCAAATGAGACGACTTTACACAGTGAATACGCCTCGCCTGTGACATGTGTAAAGCTAGTCAGAATGACATAATTTGTCTGGTCATGACTTTCACAATAAAAGCCCCTGCAGGTCATAACTTTCACAATAAATGCTCATGCAGGTCAAAACTTTCACAGTAAAAGCCCCTGCAGGTCATAACCTTTACAATAAAACCCCTGCAGGTTATATCTTTCACAATAAAAGCCCCTGCAGGTCATAACTTTCACAATAAAAGCCCCTGCAATTCATAACTTTCACAATAAAAGGCCCTGCAACACAACCTAGATATTAATGCTAAATGTTTGATCTCAAACTAGTTTTTTTTATATGAATATATATTATGTATCTGGTGACTTCTAGCAACTTTTTGAGCAGCTAATAGCTACTGTCTTTGGAAAAAAGTACAAGTGCACAAAAAAGCTACTCAATTACAGTAATTTGAGTACCTACCTAATTAATTAATTACATCCCACCTCTGCCGATCTGCAAATGAGACGACTTTACACAGTGAATAGGCCTTGCCTGGGACATGTGTAAAGCTAGTCAGAATGACATCATTTGTCTGGTCATGACTTTCACAATAAAAGCCCCTGCAGGTCATAACTTTCACAATAAATGCTCATGCAGGTCAAAACTTTCACAGTAAAAGTCCCTGCAGGTCATAACTTTTACAATAAAACCCCTGCAGGTTATATCTTTCACAATAAAAGCCCCTGCAGGTCATAACTTTCACAATAAAAGCCACTGTAATTCATAACTTTCACAATAAAAGCCCCTGCAACACAACCTAGATATTAATGCTAAATGTTTGATCTCAAACTAGTTTTAAATTCCAAAAAGACCAAATGGATGTTATCCTCAAGATATCCGATTGTCAATAACAGTCTTTGTATTCTTACGCTCCAGGGTGAACAAATTTAATCTGTTCATTCCTATAAATACCTTGGCAATTGGCTGGACAATAAACGTTCTTTTCAGGCCCATGTGGAACACACACACACACACACACACACACACACACACACACACACACACACACAGCACACCTTACAAAGGAGCTGAGGAGACAAATGGGCTTTCTATCCACCTTATAGCGGCCATGATGCCTCTGGGTTTTTCTTCCGGTGTGATCCTCCCAGCCTTGTTGCTGACAGCTTGACACCCGTCTGGGCGAACGGAGCAAATCACTAATCAGGTCCAGCTTGGCAAAAATCTCGTCCATAAATATCCCTTTAAGAGCACAGTGCATCATGTGTGTAATCGCCTACTGTGGCTAATGTTAGCGGCTAGCTAGCTATGTTACATGGCAGTAAAACGCCACTGAAGGACCAAATTGATATAACTTTTAACCATTTCGAGTAACACTGTTTCCATACGGACCCCCAGCCTTGGTTAGTTGTTTATAACGTGACTATATTTATAAAGTTTATAACGTACTCCAGCAGGGGCGGACTGGGATCATAATTCAGGCCGGGCATTAGATACCAAGCAGGCCAGGCCGATAAGGGCCGACGCGTGTGAAAAAATTTGGGGCGTTTGAAGCTCAATTTGGGCCGTTTGAAGCCCAATTTGGGCCGTTTGAAGCCAGATTTGGGTCGTTTAAAGCCAGATTTGGGCCGTTTGAAGCCCAATTTGGGCCGTTTGAAGCCCAATTTGGGCCAAGTCCAATTTTACAATGAGATGCACCCACTTTAAACCTGAATAAAGTAATAAAACCACTAGTAAACCAGTAGGCGGCGCCTGGCCTGCTGTTCAGTGAGTGGCCTGGCCTGGCCTGCAAAAAAAAAAAAAAAAAAAAAATTGCCAGGCCACCGGGCATTTGCCCGACGTGCCCGATTATGCAGTCTGCCACTGTACTCCAGTTTCCGGTTTATAATTCGGGTACAGCCAAAGAGTATAACAAAGGAAATGGCAAGCTGCAACAATAAGTCATGTTAAACCGGACCTTGTACCCATAATTATTTGTACAGCGGGGCATTCAAAAATAAGGTGGATACAGGAATAACTTGCTTTTCATTCTACACCAGAAAATCCATTGTCGCTAATAATGTCTGTGTTTGATTACGGTGATGTTGTGTATATGGATGCCTCATCGACCATCTTGAAGACACTCGATGCGGTGTATCATATAGCACTCTGCGTTTTCTAATGGCTGATTTCTTTATCCTATATGAACTATTGTATATGAAAAGGTGGACTGGCCCTCCGTACCGGCTCGAAGAGAGCAACACTGTCTTTCATTTATTTACAAAGCTCTAACTGGCAAGCTTCCTTTGTCTGTCCTCACTTCTCAGTCTTAAAGTCACACATTTATTCTCATGTGAGGACCGAACAGGGAAAGACTGCTTTTTGCCCCTGACAAATGGGATAGGCTCCAGGACACCCTAAAATTGGAGCAATTGGTCTCGTTATAGTCGTTAGGAGTGCTCCTAGAGGGTACCTTGCACGGGGAGTGCTCGTGTTTTTGTCTTTATCTTGTCTGTGGAATTTTGTAACTCTTTATAAATGTTTTACTAACAGGGCACTCTTGCGAATGAGAGCTCACTCTCAAGGGCCACCCCTGTATAAAAAAGGTAAAATAAAACAAATAAAATGTGTCTGATGTGTTTCCTCTCTCTGTTAACACTGTGAGTGAAGGGGTTAAACTTTTACACAGAAATCTGGAGCTCTAATAATTTCAGCACACACACACACACACACACACACACACACACACACACACATACACACACACACACACACACACACACACACACACACGCACACACACAGTATGTAGGAGTGGAGGAGATGGTGGAAAATCTCTCTCTATCTCTCGTTCCGTCTCCGTGGTAATAATATCTCGTTATGAATTAGTCATTATGGTCTGGTTGCCGTTAGTAACGAGTTGCCAACGGTTCCATAATTCATCACCATCCATTTTTTATCAAATCTCATCGAAGCCCCGACCTCTGAGAGTGTGTGTGGTGTGTGTGTGTGTGTGTGTGTGTGTGTGTGTGTGTGTGTGTGTGTGTGTGTGTGTATGTGTGTGTGCGTGTGCGTGTGCGTGCATGTGTGCGTGCGTGTGTGTGTGTGTGCATGTGTGGTACTCACCTATATTTGGGTGTTTGAGTAGGCGACAGATGCGAGCTTCGCGGTCGAGCTTCTGATGATCTGACGACAGACAGAAACACACACAGCCTGATTATTAATAAATATGTTAATTATTGGTGATCAATAATGTGTCGATAAACATTAAGAAGGCTTATTTTGAGGAAGACAGTGGAGACTGCAGTGAATATGACTCATAATAAGTCTAAACCGGAGACAAATATTTGCTCTCAGTATAGAGTACAGTAGGGTTGATGTATTTTTGTATTCTTACCCAGAAGTCCCTGTACTTCTGGTTCCTTCGTTTCAAAGTGGGGTTTTATGGCTCATTTCCACCACATTTTACTGCCCTGCACAGCTCGTCACCAGTCGGCTCTACTCGTTTCGGCCCGATGGATGTTCTGCTTCGACCGCCGATCATCTGCCCCCGCCCACAGCTGGTCGTCATAGCGACCGCATATCTGTCCTCCGCCTAATAGCCGAAGTAGGCTATAACATAACGTTACAATTAAATCCATCCACAGAACTTTTAAACTGTTTATGAAATACTGGTGCCTCTAAATGACCTACAGTGTACATGGGCAAATGTGACAATCGGCCAGGAGATGCATGCGCTGCGCTGCGCGGGGACGGGAGAGGCGCTACAGACAGAGTGTGAAGCCTGTACCCCAGCGGCCTCTCACCAGGTAAGACCGCGGCTTCACCAAAGACCCGCCTGCGGCCTAGCGGAGCACTGCACTCAACTCATTCACTCAACTACAGGAGCTTCCTGAGCAGCGGACTTTTTTCACACTCAAAACAATTGAAACCACCGCCACGATTTTATTTCACCAGAGGCGAAGGCAGCAACACAAAAGACTGATGGAAATATACATAACAGAAGAGAAGGTAAGCCCACTAAACTGGTATGCAGCATTGCATTGACAGTCAGTAGATAGACAGAGTAAACACGATTCTGCCTGACCAATCAGTTGTCAACAATGTTTTCACGTCACCGTATGGTACCGGGTTCACAGAATAGAACCCCGATGAGGCAGGTATGAAAAGTAACACGACTCAACCCCAATACAACCCGGGCTGGGACAGTTTTTAGCGGTGGAATGAGATCATTTATCGAGTCGAGCGGAGCAGGACCGCGCTACTACTACCTGCAGTGGAAATGGGCCATTAGTATCGGGATTTTGGTTCAAGGTGAGACACCCCATGTGAATAGTTTTTTTTTAATAATAATGAAACTTCCCCAGGTGATTACTTACATTAAGATAATAGTTTCTTTGCACTACGTTTTCTGAAATAGTATGTTTAAATATGCAAATGATGCATTATCTACTAAAATATGTGCTAATTTGCATAAATTTGACAGAAATCTGGACATAGGAGAAATCCAGGTTAAGTTCTTGTTTCATTTTGTTGACATATAGCCAAAGGTTTTGAGGACCACGTTTTTGTATGTGATTTTCAGAAAACGCTTCAAACGTCACAAAAGTACCAGAGCCATACCCATATACCAGACCCATAAATCATCCTCACTTCCCACCTTCATAAGAAACTCATTACTGAAGTCATTATAACAGAGGCACATAGACACAGAGAGAGAGAGAGAGAGAGAGACAGAGAGAGAGCAATGCGAGCATTTTTTATATTAACTTATCTTTACTTGCTAGTTCAACAACAAAAGGAATTATTTTGTACTTTTTTGATGGATTGTGTTTGTTTACTAATATGACATCATCAGAACGGTGAAGCCATTTCTATAACTGACTTTGCGTGACTTCCGTCCTTCCACTCAATGATTGTGGGGCATGACATCATCAGTGGGTATACCATCATCAGTGGGTATGACATCATCGGTGGGTATGACATCATCAGTGGGTATGACATCATCAGTGGGTATGATACCATCAGTCGGAGGCTTTTGCATGCTCAGTTGATGGATTGTGCTTCTTTACTAATATAATCTGTTTGGGCTGCTTCTATAAGTGACAGATGGACAGTCCATGCCATAACGGACAGTCCCGCCATCACTGATGATGTCAATGACAAGGCTATAAGGCTATAAGTAGGACCGGTCGAACGGTTACCATCTATCACCAAGAACTCATTACCGACCAGATACTGTGAGGAGCGAGTCCAAGACTCGACAGCCAGCGCAGGCTGCTGCCGCAGCTTTCTGGTGGGGTGAGAGGGTCATGGAAACCAAAGTGTTGGGTACAGTCAAATGGTTCAACATGAAGAACAGATACGTTTCATCAATAGGAACGATACAAAAGAGGTCATTTTTCTACACCAGATGGCCATTAACAAAAAAGACAACCCAAAGAAATACCTCCGCAGTGTTGGAGATGGAGAAGCTGTAGTTTGATGTGGGTGAAGGGGAGAAGGCGGCAATCGTCACTGGGCCAGGATGCGTTCCAGTCCAGGGGGTCAAGTACTCCACTGATACGACCCACAGGGCGCGCTACCCCTGCAGGAGACCCAGCCCGGCGCGGAGACCGCACAGACTAGAGCCATGGCCAGGTTTTCAGGTGAAAAGAAGCCACTGGTAGAAAGCATGTGCTAGTCGACAGCTCTCCCCAGATAAGCAGAGGGGGTGGAACGACAAGGACAGCAGGGGGGATTGGCCAAAAACAAACAAAAAAACACGGACAGACCTTCTTCATCAATGATGAGTGTCTGAGTGAGTGAGGACATCGGTGATGATGACATCACTGATGACATCAATTACTGATGACCTCATCACTGATGATTAAAAAAATCATCACTGATCACATAGCTGATGTCATCATCACCCATGACATCAGCTCACTGATGACATCACAATCACTCGAGTGACATCACTGATGAGATCACATCGCAATTGCTCAAGTGATGATGTCTTGCCCAGTGTGGAAGGACGGACGGACACTCAAAAGCGGCTTTATTATTCTGATTACGTCAGGCAACGCTCTGCCCCTCATCCAGTACCCTCAGCTGTTCCCTGGTCTCAGGATGCCAGTCTTCAGCACCTACAATGCTTCCGTACTCAAACAACATGTGGAGGTCGGCCAACTCTCCATGGATGGTGCAGAGGATGGCCTGGATGTGTCTTGCAGTTTGGTGAGGGTGGCCAAGATCTCAGTGGTGTGCTCAACAATGAACATGGCCTAGTCTTTTAACACATTTGCTGGGACTCCGGCCCGGTAATGTGATGTGTGTGTAACGTTCGGCGGGGTGGTGCGATGCCGAATTGCACGAAATTCGGCACTGAACTCCGTCAGGTCGCCGTAAGCGCACTCCCCGAGGTTGAAGTCAATCCGACGAATGGTTCTCGAGATAAACCACTTTTTGTGTTGCCAGTAGGTCGCGCTATGTGCGCTAGGTGGCGCTATGTCGAATTGCAAAGAATTTGGCCTTGCAATCCGTCAGGTCCCCCCAGGGGCGCCGCCAGGGATTTTGGGCCCCATGACAGGACATAGCACGGGCCCCACTGATGCCGGCGTCCAAAGGGCCCCGGCCGAAAAATTGGGGCTGTTTGAAGCTGATTTAGAGGATAATATCGCATTTTAAATTATATTAGGATAACACTGTAGTGTTGTCATTATTCAGTCTTAACCATCAATATTTGCTCCTTTTCTCACTCATCTCTGTTGAATCATCATACTCTCTCTCTGCTCTGAATACACCAGAGGGAACAAAGAAATACTATCAACTAATGACTAGAAAGAATATTGATACACATGTGGAGTCCAACAGGAGAGTGTTTAGCATGAGACTGTTGTGATATCATTATTCAGTCTTAATATCATTATGTTCTCCTTTTCTCATTGGCTGTCATTTGTGGGCTACTTTTCCTTTCATATGATGGTCATTATGTGGACAAATAAATTGTGTTGATCCTTCTTATTTTTTTATTATTATTATTACTATTATTATTATTATTATTATTATTATTATTATTAGTATTACAAATAAATCCCCACAGACCCACTGCAATTGTGCCAACTACCATGTCATTCAACACAATGCTGCTGTGTGTGTCTCACCTCCTTCATCAGTTAGGAACGGCTTGCAAACAAGGTTCAAGGTTTCTTTATTAGTACCCGAGGGTAAAATAGTTATGCAGACGGGAAGTTCAGCTGTCCAGAAGATAAAAATAAAACATACGAAATCACAAGACATCAAACAAGCATCAATACAATAGAGCACATTAAAATACAGTAAGATCAAAGTAAGACCATGATAAAGTGCTTTGTGACAGGACACTAAAGTGCTGAAAGACTAAAGTGCTTCTGCACACGCTTGTGCGCGCACACTCGTGCACGCACACACACACACACACACACACATGTAGCTACTCATGAGACCCTCAGAGTGTCATGTATGTGCGGAGTAAGAATGAGAAATAAAACAAAGAAATCATCCTGTAACAGCTTTGTTTAGCAGTGCAATGGCAGCAGGTACAAAAGTGCTTTTGTAGCGTTTGGTCCTACAGCGAGGGACCGCAAACCGCCGGCCAGAGCGAAGGAGCTGGAATTCACTGTGTAAGGGATGGGAACAGTGTTGTAGAATAGAGCTGGCTTTACACTGCAGCTGTGAGCAGTAGATAACTGATAGGTTGAGTTGAGGCTCACCTATAAGCTTACTAGCCCACTTCACAATTTGGTTCAGAGCGTTTCTGTTTTTCAGTGACAGGTTACCAAACCATGACACAAGAGAGAAGGACAGGATCGATTCAACATAGGCCCGGTAAAAGAGGGTCAACATGGTTTTGTTCAACAATTGTTTGCATTGATTAAATGTTCGCTAGACAGGAGGGAAATGTAAACACTCTGTGAAGTAAGCATATTTCACTAAATAACAGGGTAATTTCCAGTAGTTAAGAAAAGTTGAATAAATGTTCAGATGGCGCCGGACAGACTAGACAGTTCTCTAGGTTAACATGGCAGAGTGATTCACGTAGCGTAGCCTATCTGCCTCGCCTCACACAGAGACAGGCAGACAGCAGCTGCAGCAGTCCAGCACTCACCTGCCTGCTGCCTTAGCCTTCCTATTCACCTTATTCACCACGCCTACTTTTTCTCTCTTCCGCGTTCAACGCAAACGTATTTGTTCTTCCGGTGCAGCGCTAGTTGCCTTCTGTGGCTAATATTAGCCGCTAGTTAGTTATGTTATATGGCAGTAAAATGCCACTGAATGACCAAATTGATATAACTTTTAACCATTTCGAGTAACACTGTTTCCATACGGATCACCAGCGTTAGTTTGTTGTTTATAACGTGGCTATATTCATAACGTTTCTATCTCGGATGCGTTATTTCGAATCGCACATAGGTTACGTAACCTATGTGCGTTTCAGGACGAAACAGCCTCGACTCCACTCACGTCATCTTTAGAGCACAATATTCCTGGAATGCAAGTTTAACTAAACAGTTACATGTCCTCTGCATTCTACATAAAATTAAGATATTACGGGTTGTTTTATTTTGTATGTTACATACGTATTGGCCAAGATATGTTAGTTTATGGGGGAGTAATTTTGCCACTTTAGGAGCGGAGTGTGCGCTGCCATTTTGCCTGCGGGGTTTTTGGCAAGTCAAAACGGAAATACTATTACGAAATGACGTAATGCGGAAGCGTCCATGTGTGGGCAAATAATAAGGTGAATAAAACTGCGTGAGGAACTGTTTCTTTTATCTCTCCTCTCTTTCTTCCCTATCCTTATTTTTTGGAAACCTTTTGGCATGTTGCTGGTTGCTGGTCTCTCCTCTCTGCTCTCTCCTCCCATCTGATTGATCAGCGCGCAACTCTGCCCTGCTGCCTGGATGGGAGACATGCCTATTTCTCAGCTGGGTGAAACCATTTCTTGAAAATCGAAGGGGGGTGTGTGTGCAAGGTGATTTGTTTTTTTTGCCAAAAAGAAGCAATTCGTTTTACTAGTACATTGAATAAAATAGTATATTCATTACAATAGGTTAATAATTTAATACTGCAAAAAATTCCCTAGTGTCCAAGCTTTTAGGGCCCCTGTCAGCTTCACTATGGCGCCCCTGGGTCCCCCTAAGCGCATTCCTCAAGTTAGAGGTCGATCGGACGAACAGTTCTCAAGATGAACCACTTTTTGTATTTGCCAGTAGGTGGTGCTATGCTGAATAGCAGGAAATTCTGTACTGAACTCCGCCAGGTCCCCCCTAAGCGCACTCCGCCAGGTCCCCCCCTAAGCGCACTCCCCAAGTTTGAAGTCGATCCGACGAATGGTTATCGAGATAAACAGTTTTTTGTGTTTGCCAGTAGGTGGCACTATGCCGAATTGCACACCATCGGCACTGCACTCCATCAGGTCCCACGAAGCGCACTCCCCAAGTTTAAAGTTGATCAGACAGACGGTTCTCGAGATAAACCTCTTTTTGTGTTTGCCAGTAGGTGCCGCTATGCCGAGCCTGTGTGTGGAGGGGGCTCGGGGGGGTCTGTGTGTGAGGGGGTGGCGTGGTATCGGTCGGCCGGAAATCTGCGGGAAATCTGCGGGAGTTCTGCGCGCGCAGATTCTGTGTGAGCCTAGTGATGTCACTTGAGCAATTGTGATGTCATCAGTGAAGATGTCAGTTTTGACATTGTGACATCATCGCCGCACAATTGCTCAGGTAGCATGCTTAGCCCAAGTGACATCACTGATGATGTCATAAAGGCAATGCAATGGTCAGCTCCTCTTCCATCAGACTGGTCTATGGCACTTGAGGGAAATAAAGCAGATCTCACTCTACTACTTTCAAACCATCTAAGTGAACACAGCCCAAAAGATGTAACAGTGGTTGTAGTATCAGGGAGGGTTGCCGAAGCGACCACTGTCAAGTCATGGCATCCAAGGCCCTTAGACCACAAGGAAGCTGATACCACATGTGGCACAGTGGCACTGCATCCATGCTCATAATGGAAACAATAGTCCTGTGTGATACAGAAAGGCTCCAAAGTATTTTCCAGTACATGAAATTTGCATGTTATCTACTTGTGTGAATCGCATGCCGTCACTGGCTGTGATAGTGTCTCACTGTAAGAAAACAGCCTGGCAGGTGTTCCAGCAACATCACACTTTTAGCCTTGGCAAGGGCACTCTCACAGAAGACAGCAAAATCAACAGAAAAATCAACAGTGTGTGTGCCCGAGGTTGATACATGCAACGAAGCAAGAGTCAAGTTGTTTTGGTAGAGGTCATGACTCGTGCACAAGAGACGCCACCAACCTCAGATGCAGTAGAGTTTCACATCCTGTTCACACCATCAAGCAATTTTCTGGAACCAAGCTTACTTGCCACAATCTTCCTCCAGTGATCGACATGGGATGGATGCACTTGGATGGTCACCATGTTCACATTACAGGCAAATCCGATTTGCTGCTAAAGTCGTTAATCATCATTATCTTGATTGGTTTCACAAATCTGATTTGGGCAAGTGTTCAAGTCGGATTTGTGTGTCCAGATACAATGAGCCAATGAGCCAACATACAATGTTTCTGGTTTGCATGTCTGTTCTCTGCTCTTCAAGTCCCCGACCCCCGACGTATGATCGGCCAGACGTATGATCAGCCAGATCATACGTCACCACGGTCTCAACTTCCACTGCTACGCTGATGATACTCAGCTCTATCTCAGCACCTCCCCATCCACTCAGCTCCCCCCACAGTCTCTGGTCAACTGCCTCCACGCCATAAAAACCTGGATGACAACCAACCTACTCAAACTCAACAGCAGTAAAACTGAGCTCATGGTTGTGGCCCCCAACCCACTGCTCCGGAAGGTTGATCTCCTCCTCCACGTCGAGGGCTGTTCCATCAAACCATCTCCTGAAGTCCGCAACCTGGGCGTCATCATTGACTCCACCCTTTCCTTCCAGTTCCACATCAAATCCATCACCAAGTCCGCCTTCTACCACCACAAAAACATTTCCCGTCTCCGTCCCTCACTCTCAGACTCCGTGGCAGAAACCCTCATCCATGTATTCATCACCTCCTGGCTTGACTACTGTAATGGAGTCCTGTCCGGGGTTCCAAGCAAAGCCCTGGACAGGCTCCAGTACATGCAGAACTCAGCTTCCAGGGTTCTCACTCACACCAAGCCCTGGCAGCACATCACCCCCACCCTCATCCACCTCCACTGGCTCCCGGTCAAGTTCCGCATCCTGTACAAACTCCTCCTGCTCACTTATAAATCCCTTCACGCACTTGCCCCCCAATACCTGTCCGACCTCCTTCACCAACACACTCCATCCCGAAACTGCAGCTGAACTGAATATTCACATGGAATGCATCAAGGCATACCACTGCAGGAAATGTGGCAACACCTGATGGAACACTGATGATGACTGGGAATAAAGTTCATGACATCTACAGTACCTCTACACACCAAGATGGACATAGCGATTTGACAGCAGATACTGTATGTTAAAAAGTATTTAGATAAATACAACGAACCATTTCGGCAATAAATATTTCAAGGAGTTTCTTCACCTTTTATTTAAAAACTGAATGTGTCATTGTATTCCCCATATATGAAAACCTACAAAAGGGGTTACCCATTGGAGCACAAATCATGTTAATGGATGACATACAAGGTTTGTAGGGGTACTGAACTCAACTCTGCTGTATTTGGTTGATGAATTATTCATCAAGCAATTTCTTCATATTTTATTTTAAATCAGAATGGCATTGGATTCCCCATATAGGAAAACCTACATTTGATTCAAGTTTCTACCTTGTTTAGTTGTTTTTTTCTTTTTGAATATTTTTTACAGATTTTTTTATCCCATTTTTATCCCCCATTAGTGATCATTTTAATGTATTTATCCTGGTTGCTGCTCCACCCTCTGCCGATCTGGGGAGAGCCGAAACTGGCTCCATGCTTCCTCCGAGACATGGGCAGTTAGCCAGCCGCTTCTTTTCACCTGACAGGGGAAGCTTCACCGGTAGGACATAGCACGTGGGAGGATCACGCTATTCCAACGAGTTCCCCTCCCTCCGAACAGGCGCCCCTAACGACCAGAGGAGGCACCACTTCAGCTATCAGGATACTGCATGTTTTGGTGTGGGGTTCCTATGAAACCCCCAGGGGGCACGGGGAGAACATGCAAACTCCACACAGAAAGGCCCTTTTTGACGACCCCACCCGGGCGGTGGGCACTCGAGGACATGCGGACGGGCACACACTCCTTCAGCGCTCACAGCGTCCCAAGTGGGAATCGAACCCAGGACCTTCTAGCTGTGAGGCGACAGTGCTTACCACTGCGCCACCGTGCCCCTCTAAAATAACTAAAACATATATTTTT
Source organism: Poromitra crassiceps (assembly GCF_964638095.1). Taxonomy (NCBI): domain Eukaryota; kingdom Metazoa; phylum Chordata; class Actinopteri; order Beryciformes; family Melamphaidae; genus Poromitra; species Poromitra crassiceps. The sequence continues at coordinate 122,265,431 of NC_139623.1, forward strand.
AGTTCAAAAGACATGTACATACAGTAAATACATTTCAGCCCGGTGGTGGTGGCCATCTTGGATTTGAGGCATTATCATCCATTTTTGAGCTGGGCATACAGTAGATTTGATGTCAGCACCCTTCAATAGCGCTAAGAAAAACATGTATGTGATAACTTAACACAGTTTGCCTTCAGCACTTTAAATAAGAACATTTTCATAAAGTCTGCCTAGTCTATATATAGTCCACGATAAAATACCCACAAGAGCAATTTCTAGTGGAGAGAGAATGTACCCTACATTTTCTCCCATATGCCACAATGCAATGTGGTCGTGTTTACCAAAGGAGAAGACTGAGGTAGTCTGAAACTTGTTTGATCATTCCCCAAATAGTTCACTATATGATAAACACCACCTTGGGAGTAGTGAGTGAGTGAATGAGTGTACCATTCCGAACACATCACTGGGACCTTCCTGGATAAAAAAAATAAAATCGGTACTCCGCAAACAATGGAGCGTTTGCAATGGTGTTGTTTGCCCCCAACACTTTTTTTTATAGGAATAAATATATAAGACTGCATCATTTATTATTAGTATTATTAGCATTATTAGTATTATTAGTATTATTAGTATTATTATTATATAATTAATAATTGTTCTTATTATTATTATTATTATTATTATTATTATTATTATTATTATCTATGAGTTTATATAATATTACTTTTAATATGATATTTCCTTCCCATCAGACCAATAAGACAGAATGAGATGGAGAGAGATGTAGACAGGGACACACACACACACACACACACACACACTGCTTTGTCAACTTTGGGCGGTGTTGCTAAGCAACCAAAAGAAGTCTAAAAACCAGAATAGTTATCTGAAGAAGAAAAAATCTGCAGAAATGGACACACACACAGACACACACACACACACACACACACACACACACACACACACACAATGCTACTTGAATTTATATGCATAACAAAGTTCTTTACAAAAACATTTAACGTACATTCCAAGATTTTGTGGCCGACATTCTTTCAGAGGCTGTACGGGCTCATTTTTAAAGTGAAGACTGAAAGGAGAGTGAAGATACCGGTATCATATGAAACTAGAAGACATAAGGCTTTTTAGGAAGGTGGCTAAATAACGCTCCAAATTTAGGGTACATTTTAGCAAGGGAAAAACTGGCATGGCCATTTTCAAAGGAGTCCCTTGACCTCACTCTCACCTCTTGACCTCTCACCTCAAGATATCTCAATGAGAATGAGTTATATGGGTCTCCCCTTTACAGACGTGCCCACTTTACGCTAATCCCATGCCGTTTTCATAGACATCTCGGTGTTGGTGTGGATTTATTTATCAATGCATTCATTTGTGACTTTATTTGATGGAACTGATGTTTATTGTATAAGTGTTGTTAATAAGTTATTATAAAATCAAACAATCTGTTTGGTTCACATCTGTGGTATATTTAGCATATATACCAGGTGTTTTCAAAGTGTTGCAGAGTGAGCCTACCCTGAGAGAACAGACCTTGATCGCCCTGAGCTCTCTCGCCGTACGACCTCTGATGGACTACCCCCATTGACTATGAATGGAGTGCGGGGGGGGGCCAATGCGAGTGCCTGATCCTGTGTGAATCCGGCCTTAGATATGTGGATATGCCTCGGATCCAGTATCACATGGTTTTCAGCAATCGTGAAAAAATACTGTTCAAATAAAAAATATACCTGCTAACTTATTAAAAGCCTAAATATATAATGAGACAAATAACAATGCTATAATAATCCACTAATGGTGTATGGGGCAGGTTTGGGAGTGCCTGACCTCAGTGAGGTCCTCACCTCTGGCAGAGAGCTTCTTGGTGTTGATGATCTTGGCGGCGTACTCCTGACCTGATAGCACCTTGACGCAGCGACGCACGATGGAGAACGCTCCCCTGGAAACAGCAGGCAGGGGGACCAAACACAGCAGGGGGGGAGCGAGCAAGCGTTAGGAGTAGAGTAGCACAGGAATAAGGTCTGTGGTTAACAAAAGTTTATGAAACAGTAAAGTTTATGTTCAGCAAGATCATCTTCACAAATGAGAGGAGCTTCCTATGTGTCCTACCTGAAGGAGACAAGACGCTTCCTATGTGTCCTACCTGAAGGAGACAAGAATCTTCCTATGTGTCCTACCTGAAGGAGACAAGAAGCTTCCTATGTGTCCTACCTGAAGGAGACAAGAAGCTTCTTATGTGTCCTACCTGAAGGAGACAAGAAGCTTCCTATGTGTCCTACATGAAGGAGACAAGGAGCTTCCTATGTGTCCTACCTGAAGGGGACAAGACGCTTCCTATGTGTCCTACCTGAAGGAGACAAGTAGGATTATGTATCCTACCTGAAGGAGACAAGACGTTTCCTATGTGTCCTACCTGAAGGAGACAAGCAGCTTCCTATGTGTTTTACCTGAAGGAGGCAAGAAGTTTCCTATGTGTCCTACCTGAAGGAGACAAGAAGCTTCCTATGTGTCCTACCTGAAGGAGACAAGAAGCTTCTTATGTGTCCTACCTGAAGGACACAAGAAGCTTCCTATGTGTCCTACATGAAGGAGACAAGGAGCTTCCTATGTGTCCTACCTGAAGGGGACAAGACGCTTCCTATGTGTCCTACCTGAAGGAGACAAGTAGGATTATGTATCCTACCTGAAGGAGACAAGACGTTTCCTATGTGTCCTACCTGAAGGAGACAAGCAGCTTCCTATGTGTTTTACCTGAAGGAGGCAAGAAGTTTCCTATGTGTCTTACATGAAGGAGACACAAAGCTTGTGTCCTACCTGAAGGAGAAACTAAGCTTATATGTCCTACCTGAAGGAGACAAGAAGCTTCCTATGTGTCCTAGTTGAAGGAGACAATAAGCTTCCTATGTGTCCTACCTGAAGGAGACAGGAAGCTCCCTATGTGTCTTACCTGAAGGAGACAAGATGTTTCCTATATGTCCTATCTGAAGGAGACAATGAGCTTCCTATGTGTCCTACCTGAAGAAGTAGGAAGTAGCTGATAGTATTTAAGGGTCAATCACTTCCTGGTACTTTGTATACTGAGGAAGACAATTACTGTCGAAACATTTGTACCTTGCCATCTGCTTTATTAAATCAACAAAAAGGACATTTTGAGAGTGCTGGCCTTTCTTCTCCTTTAAAGATCTTTTTGAGCCGTGCACCCACCAACTGTTTTATCTGTGAGTGTGCTTGCTTTTCCCCCTTTTTCATTGTCCTACCTGAAGGAGACAATAAGCTTCCTATGTTTCCTACCTGAAGGAGACAAGGAGCTTCCTATGTGTCCTACCTGAAGGAGACAATACGCTTCCTATGTGTCCTACCTGAAGGAGACAAGTAGGATTATGTATCCTACCTGAAGGAGACAAGACGTTTCCTATGTGTCCTACCTAAAGGAAACAAGAAGCTTCCTATGTGTCCTACTTGAAGGAGACAAGAAGCTTCCTATGTGTCCTACTTGAAGGAGACAAGAAGCGTCCTATGTGTCCTACCTGAAGGAGACAAGGAGCTTCCTATGTGTCCTACCTGAAGGAGACAAGAAGCTTCCTATGTGTCCTACCTGAAGGAGACAATAAGCTTCCTATGTGTCCTACTTGAAGGAGACAAGAAGCTTCCTATGTGTCCTACCTGCAGGAGAAAAGAAGCTTCCTATGTGTCCTACCTGAAGGAGACAACAAGCTTCATATGTGTCCTACCTGAAGGAGACAAGAAGCTTCCTATGTGTCCTACTTGAAGGAGACAAGAAGCTTCCTATGTGTCCTACTTGAAGGAGACAAGAAGCTTCCTATGTGTCCTACCTGCAGGAGAAAATAAGCTTCCTATGTGTCCTACCTGAAGGAGACAACAAGCTTCCTATGTCTACTACCTGAAGGAGACAAGAAGCTTCCTATGTGTCCTACTTGAAGGAGACAAGAAGCTTCCTATGTGTCCTACTTGAAGGAGACAAGAAGCTTCCTATGTGTTCTACCTGCAGGAGACAAGAAGCGTATGTGTCCTACCTGAAGGAGACAAGAAGCTTCCTATGTGTCCTACCTGAAGGAGACAAGAAGCTTCCTATGTCTACTACCTGAAGGAGACAAGGAGCATAGGTGTCCTACCTGAAGGAGACAAGAAGCTTCCTATGTGTCCTACTTGAAGGAGACAAGAAGCTTCCTATGTGTTCTACCTGCAGGAGACAAGAAGCGTATGTGTCCTACCTGAAGGAGACAAGAAGCTTCCTATGTGTCCTACCTGAAGGAGACAAGAAGCTTCCTATGTCTACTACCTGAAGGAGACAAGGAGCATAGGTGTCCTACCTGAAGGAGACAAGAAGCTTCCTATGTGTCCTACTTGAAGGAGACAAGAAGCTTCCTATGTGTTCTACCTGCAGGAGACAAGAAGCGTATGTGTCCTACCTGCAGGAGACAAGAAGCGTATGTGTCCTACCTGAAGGAGACAAGGAGCATAGGTGTCCTACCTGAAGGACAATTTATACTTCCTACCTAGGAATGTTTCCTTATTAGGGCTGGCGAACTGACATCAGAAACATTCGGTTTTAGGTGTCTCTCTCTCTCTCCCCTCTCTCTAACTCTCTCTCTCTCTCTCTCATCTCTCTTATGTCTCTCTTATGAAAGCTGTATTTTGCCACCCACCCATACATTATGTAAGGGATTCTTGGCGGTGTGTGTGTGTGTGTGTGTGTGTGTGTGTGTGTGTGTGTGTGTGCGTGTGCGTGTGTGTGCGTGTGTGTGCTTGTGTGTGTTTGCGCGCGTGCGTGTTTGTGTGTGTGTGTAGGCGGTGAGTGGGTTGGGGTCAGAAAGGTGTAATATCCATCCCTCTCTATGATGACGATCGGAAGGTTGTTGGTTTGGGTATCAGGTAATAAAAATAGTTCTACTAATGATAACAATGGAAATTCATGATAACATGAATTATAATAATACACTTTATTGAAACAAAATATAATAAATAAATACATAAATAAATAATGACAGCAAATAATAATAATAAATAATAATAATACGTACTTGCCCAGCTCTTCGTACAGCTGAAACTCTTCGGTGAAACGAGTGCAGATGACCGTTGCCATGGTGACCCAGCAGGGCGAGGGTCAGAGACCGAGACGACCCGTTTGCCTGTCTGCCTGACTGACTGTCTGCCTGACTGACTGTCTGTCTGACTGACTGACTGTCTGCCTGTATGTCTTCTTGTCTATCTGTCTGTTTGTCTCTGGATGGAAGCACAGAGAAAAAGAGTAGATGGAAGGATGGAGAGAGCAGGGAGAAGAAGCTGCCTCTCTCTCTCTCTCTCTCTGTCTTCATCTGTGGGAGAGAGACGCGCTTTCGGTCGCTCGACCCGCCCGCCCACTCCCCAGGCAGCCAATCACAGGCTGGGCTTATGGAAACACACACACACACACACACACACACACACACACACACACACACACACACACACACACACACACACACACACGTAACCATGGCGACTGCATCCTCTCTCTTCAAGCTGGAAAGTGAATCTTTGTTTGATGCCAACTCTCTCTTACACAAATTATTTGATAGATTATTAAATAGGCTATATTATTAAATACAACTACAAAAGGCAAAATTTTCAAAACAAAATGTTATTGTGCTTGCTGCCCTCACGACACCTCACCCCCTTGCAACGCCCCTGCCCTCGACCCTGCCCTCATACTTGCCGTTGATCCAGTATAAATATAGCCCCAATCTGTAATGTGTTGCTAGGGCGTTTCTAGACAGTTTATAGGATGTTCTACCTGGTTGCTAGGGCGTTAAGAGAAGTAATTGTGTAAAGGAATTGTGTTTCTATGATTTACAATCACCCAGTTGCAACCTTTTAAATTTCGAAATGTTGTAATAGCACCCCCTATAGGCAAAATTACATACTTGTTATTTATCAAGTCAGAGTACATCCCGCCACACCTGTACCAAGTTAAGGCGTTTTTTGTGAAATAGGCTCCACCCACAAAATTTGGAAGTAAATTGTATGAAAATGGTGCGGACTTCCAAAAAAACATGACAAAGGCTTTGTGCAGGTCAGTCCAGACATGCTGTGTGTCGTGTGTGTGTGTGTGTGTGTGTGTGTGTGTGTGTGTGTGTGTGTGTGTGTGTGTGTGTGTGTGTGTGTGTGTGTGTGTGTGTGTGTGTGTGCGTGCGTGTATGTGTGTGTGTGTGTGTGTGTGTGTGTGTGTGTGTGCGTGTGTGTGTGTACATGTGTGTGTGTGTGTGTGTGTGTGTGTGTGTGTGTGTGTGTGTGTGTGTGTGTGTGTGTGGTGGTTTGGTGAAGATTGGCCAAAATGTGTAGGAGGAGTAGCGAAAAAAGATCTCTGGGCAAAATTCAAGATGGCAGTAAACCACGAGGGCAGAAATGTAACATTGACATACTAAGGGGAAGGACCTGTATTCCTGCCTTTCACCCAGGAGGGCCGTATTCGATTCCCAGCATGTACTTTAAAAAAAAACAGATAGTTAGAGTTCTTGATTGTGAGCTGCGTATGTGAGCCCGCGGAGTGGGTGAGACCTCGAGGGAAAACCAACGAGGTACAGTAGAAATGAGTGATGAGGAGGAGGAGGGGAATGAGGACGAGGACGAGTCTAGTTATAATATCAAAGCTGGTGGGCTTTATGGAAAGAAGGTGACTCAAACTGGTTAACAGTTATATCAAATTGGTCATTCAGTGGCCTATGTCACTAACGTAGCTAACAGCAAACTAACGCCAGAGGCTAACGCTAGCTGTAGCCTACTGTGAATAACTATATTTTATGGCGGACGAATGATTTGGCATTTTGCTATCAATAAATTATTGAAATGTTTGTTGCTGTGTGTTTATTTTATAAAACCTCGGCAGGTATAGTAACCGTTTTATGAAAGCAATAAACCCCACTCTGCTTCGCATCGTGCCTTATAATTAAGCAATATCACACGAGAGGGAGTGCATTGTTGGCTAATATTGGCACTGCTGTGATTCGGTCGCAGGCACGAGGCCGCAGGCCGAGTGCCGTAGATAATCACAGCAGTGCCAATATTAGACAACAATGCACGACCTCGAGTGTGATATTGCTTTTATACAACAGTTCTATTAAACAAAGCTGATTAAAAAAATGACAAAAAGCTGAGAAAATAGATGATTTCTGTATTTATTCCTCCGCCAACAAAAATAGTCCCCTCAGCTTTCTGCTTTGCTGAAAATGTAGCCTAATCAGCCTAATTAACTGCAGGCTGTCTACTTTACTACTGTCTACTCTACAGCTGTGAAGCGTTTTGTTGATTAGGGCAGCTGTGAAGCGGAGTGATCTACACACAGTGAAGCGCCAGTGCATTATCGTGAAATATAGGCACTCGTAGGATCCCTCTTGTCCAATCAAATTGCTCGGCCGGAACTACCTGTTGTATAACAGCCATTAGCCGTTGTAAAATCAGTGTAGAAACATGGCCTCTTGGGGTTTATTGCTTAATTTGAACCTTAGCCCAAACCATAACACTAGCCTTATTGCTTCAGTTGCCTAAACCCAACCAACTTTTTAATTGCCTAAACTTAACCAAGTTGTTTCAGTTGCCTTTACGCGGCGTGCCATAAACCCCTATTAGCTGTTGTAAAATCACTGTAAACCATAGCCTCTTGGGGCTTATTGCTTAATTTGAAACCTTGCTTATTTCAGGAAGTAAGCTTGGGGCAATTTAGAATGTTTCTGTTGTCAAGTTAAAACCGTCTAAAGTGCACTGAGGGGTCCTGACCCAAAGCGTCAGAATGTGACTCTCTGGGATGAGAACATGTTGGTATACTGCTGCTGCTAATAGAGCACCGCAAGGATGACATCTTTTTGTAGGCCAACTCAGCTAGTCATGCTAGCTCCGCTTCCCTCGTCTCAAAGTCAATGGGATTTTAGTATGGGGATTTTGGTTTAATGCATGAAATAAGTTTGGTGGTTAACAAACATTTTCGGCAAGGAAATCTTCACAAATGAGGAGCACTTTTATGACTTTCGAATAATTTTCTGAAAATCGCGATGAAAGAAAAACGCATTTGCGCTTCAAAAGTCATAAAAGTGGTCCTCATTTGTGAAGATGATCTTGCTGAAGACAAAATTCACTGTTTCAAAGACGTTTGTTAACCACAGACCTTATTTCATGCATTTAACTGAAATCCCCATACAGAAATCTCTTTAACGTTTAGACGAAGGAAGTGGAAGTGCTAACAACATCCCAGGTCTTCCGGACTCATTCCTGCGGTCCTCTGTTGATGCTGTAGACCAGTTCTCAAACTAGTTTGGCTTCAGTACCCCTTCCCTGATTTCTGAATCCAAGCACCCCCTTTACCAGACTACAACATTTTGCTTAGAAAACTGCAAGAGAAAACAATAGCTTATGATTCAATAAATGAATGATAACCCACCTTTTGAAGAATATAACATTACAAAATAAGACATGGAGTGAAAGTGTTGCAAGCCTCCTGACCAGATTTATTTGTCCATTTATTCATCCCCTAGTAGTACCTCCATGTACCCCTAGGGCTTCGTGCACCTGAGAAACGTGGCTGAAGACGATGTAAGTTTTTATGATAGATTAATATTTGTATACAGTAGTTACTTTAGTGGATTGGAGAGATCATCATTATGTCACTTTAAATCAGGGGTTCTCAACCTTTTGTAACTTAAGGCCCACTTCTGATTGTTAAAACAGTTCTGAGGACCACCTTCCCAGATAAATGAAAGAGAGAGAATCAGGTAATTGAAATCATGCATTTTAATTTGGAAGTTTTTGATCTATATAATTCTTGAGCAGATTTAGATATAACTGCATACTGCTCTGCATACTGCTCTGCATACTGCTCTGCATACTACACTGCATACTTCACTGCATACTTCATTGCATACTGCACTGCATACTACACTGCATACGACACTGCATACTGCTCTGCATACTGTTCTGCATACTGCACTGCATACTGCTCTGCATACTTCACTGCATACTTCACTGCATACTGCTCTGCATACTACACTGCATACTGTTCTGCATACTGCACTGCATACTGCACTGCATACTGCATACTACACTGCATACTGCACTGCATACTACACTGCATACTGCACTGCATACTGCTCTGCATACTGCTCTGCATACTGCACTGCATACTGCTCTGCATACTGCACTGCATACTACACTGCATACTACACTGCATACTGCACTGCATACTATACTGCATACTACACTGCATACTACACTGCATACTTCACTGCATACTGCATACTACACTGCATACTGCACTGCATACTTCACTGCATACTGCATACTACACTGCATACTGCACTGCATACTGCACTGCATACTGGACTGTTCTGCATACTGCATTGCATACTGCACTGCATACTGCATACTACACTGCATACTGCACTGCATACTGCACTGCATACTGCACTGCATACTGCACTGCATACTGCACTGCATACTACACTGCATACTGCTCTGCATACTGCACTGCATACTACACTGCATACTGCTCTGCATACTGCTCTGCATACTGCACTGCATACTACACTGCATACTGCTCTGCATACTGCACTGCATACTACACTGCATATTGCTCTGCATACTGCACTGCATACTACACTGCATACTGCTCTGCATACTGCTCTGCATACTGCACTGCATACTACACTGCATACTGCTCTGCATACTGCTCTGCATACTGCTCTGCATACTGCACTAATTCAAATTCCTAATTTGTAATCTGCTTACTTACTGTGGCTATTAAAGTGAATCTTGCATCTTGACAAAACTGACAGACATCTCTGTCTGTCTGTCTGTCTGTATGTCTGTCTGTCTGTCTGTCTGTCTGTCTGTCTGTCTGTCTGTCTGTCTGTCTCTCTATAGAATCAGTTCTGCTAGTGGGATATCAGGTAAGATACTGACAGAGCAAGAACAGTATTGAGATAGCATTATACCAATACACAATTGTACTATACCACTACAAATTATAACAATAGTATTAACAATACATACAGTGTTAGAATGATAACAAGATAAAGAGACAGTCAAACAGACCTCTCTCTCTGCTTCTCTCTTTCTATTTTTAGCTGTGTTTTCAGCCCTGGGGATGAGGCACTTTCTCTCCTCTCATTCTTTCTTTCTTTTTGTCACTCATCTTTTCCGCTTGGCTTCTTCTCTTCCAGCCCATCCATCTCCCCATCCCCTCCTCTCCTCCTCTCATCTCTCCTCTCCCCTCTCCCCTCCCCTCCCCTCCCCTCCCCTCCCCTCCCCTCTCCCCTCCTCTCTCCCCTCCTCTTCCCCTCTCCTCTCTCCTCCCCTCGCCCCTCCTATCCTCTTCCCCTCCTCTCTCCTCTCCTCTCCTCCTTTCCCCACCCCCTCTCATCTCCCCTATCAAAATGTCCCCTTGCGGAAATGAAAAACTGACTTCATAGCGTTCTAGAGGACAAGTTGGTGAACAATTTAAAGTGTTTACCTCAATGCAGAAATCTCCCATTGTGATTACATTAGAACGTGTTCAGAGCGGGGGGTTTGTGCTCTGCCGCGGCCGGCCTCGTGTCACTATGCTCTTTTAACATTAGTTACATGGGAGTCAATGGCAGTTAAGCAGTTAGCCACTGAATGACCAAATTGATATAACGTTCAACCATTTTGAGCAACACTGTTTCCATACAGGCCACCAGCGTTGGCTAGTTGTTCATATTTATAAAGATTTTGTAACTCTCATATAACGTTTTTCTTGATGCGGTGGGCAAACTATCATGGCGTCGTTTTCCGGAAGTTTCCTGTCTGAGCACAGCCAAAGAGTATAGTGAGACAAGAGGAGACGATCTTTGCCTTCATTTCTTGTTTTTTTCCAAAGGTTTTTTCAAATCAAGCAGCCAGAAATCTGGGGGTTTAGTCCTGCTTTAAGTTATTTCAACTGTCTTAATGACACGGTATGGTATCTTCCCATACTCAATGAACAAGGGGGTTGGGATGTCTACACTAAGCGACAATATTGCCCCATATACAGTACAGTATATCACCATATATGATCATATCATATACAGTACAGTATATCACCATATATGATCATAACATATACAGTACAGTATATCACCATATATGATCATATCATATACAGTACAGTATATCACCATATATGATCATATCATATACAGTACAGTATATCACCATATATGATCATAACATATACAGTACAGTATATCACCATATATGATCATATCATATACAGTACAGTATATCACCATATATGATCATAACATATACAGTACAGTATATCACCATATATGATCATAACATATACAGTAAAGTATATCACCATATATGATCATATCATATACAGTACAGTATATCACCATATATGATCATAACATATACAGTACAGTATATCACCATATATGATCATAACATATACAGTACAGTATATCACCATATATGATCATAACATATACAGTACAGTATATCACCATATATGATCATATCATATACAGTACAGTATATCACCATATATGATCATAACATATACAGTACAGTATATCACCATATATGATCATAACATATACAGTACAGTATATCACCATATATGATCATAACATATACAGTACAGTATATCACCATATATGATCATATCATATACAGTACAGTATATCACCATATATGATCATAACATATACAGTACAGTATATCACCATATATGATCATAACATATACAGTACAGTATATCACCATATATGATCATAACATATACAGTACAGTATATCACCATATATGATCATAACATATACAGTACAGTATATCACCATATATGATCATATCATATACAGTACAGTATATCACCATATATGATCATATCATATACAGTACAGTATATCACCATATATGATCATAACATATACAGTACAGTATATCACCATATATGATCATATCATATACAGTACAGTATATCACCATATATGATCATAACATATACAGTACAGTATATCACCATATATGATCATATCAAAGGATCACGCTATTCGCCCCATGCGCCCCGACCAACCAGACAACCAGAGGAGGCACTAGTGCAACACCTGCAGTCATGGCCAATTGAGTCTGTAGGAACATATGACCAAGCTGTAAGTACCGCTGCCGGGAAATGAACCCGGCGTGGTACACGAGTGCTTTTACCTCTAGCAGACACACCTCCACAGTTTCAGGCTGAGAATACCAGATGCCCCGTGTCTGTCTGTCTGTCTGTGTATGCGTAGTGACTGGCGGCACAGTTCGGGGGCCTCATCACTGTCGTCCAGAGACAGTCATTGTTTTCCAGCGCTCTTGGATACAGTGGTTATTCTTACAGGCAAACTCCCAAGGCTGGCACTGGGGAGGGGGGAGGTAGGAGGGGTTGGCTATGGAGGGATAAAAAAGGGAGAGAGAATAAGGAAGAGAGCATGAGTGAAAGAGACACATAAAATGAATATAACAGAGAAACAGGGGAGGAAGTAGAAGTGACAAAATAAACTTTTGAATTACTAATTTTTTCAACAAGAAAAACAGGCTTTTTGGAAAGCATCAGTCAAAACTGCTGAGTGAGGAAAGAAACAAGCTCTTATCAGAGCCTGAAGTTGAGGCAAATGGTCAGTGCACGCTACACAGGGATTAAAGTAAAAAAATTGACTGAAGATATAAAATATTCTCTTTTCAGTGCAAACGCTTCCTGTTCTTCCTGTCCTTCCTGTTTTGATGTGGTGGGAATGGTGGGACAGAGGAAACAAGAGATGAAAAGGTGATATTAGCAGTCTTAACCCTGTTGCACATGCAGCCCTGTGCGACCTCAGTGCTCCACAGGTGCACCAAGCTGTTTTGCCCGATGCTATCTGCCTGTACCGACGCTTCTGTGTGATTGTTGTCCCCTAACACCACAACGTAAAGCAACATGTGTATTTAGCTTGGTGAGGAGGAGCTACAGTTCCAGTTGGTCCAGAGGCCATGGATCATGGTTAGCTTCTCACCAAGTTAAAGAAAAAATGTTAATGTCCCATTCACTACAATATGCATATTTCTATGTATTTTTTAAAGTATAGAGTATTATACTGACTCTTTGACTTCTGGGCTACTGGCCAGCTACAGCATTAGCTGGCCAAGTTTTGTTTTCCATCTTGTTTTTGTAGTACTGCATTTACTCTGTTTGTTGTAAGTATCCTTTGTGCTCATTGCATTTTACTATTTTTTATCTTTTTACTTTTGTATTTTACTACTGCTTTTTACTCTGTTTTGTATGTAATGTGTAATGTGTCTGGACCCCAGGAAGACTAGTGGTCGTCCAGGCGGCAGCTAATGGGGATCCTTTTAAATAAACAAACATATAACTTGAAGCAACCACATAACACGACCCACTATTGTCTTACCATGCGATCCTGTCTGTCAATTTAGAACTGTTGCCAGATAAAGCAAAATATAGCATGCAAAATATAGAAAATAGTGTGACATGCAATCTTTTTTTTGTTTTTCTATTTGAGTGTCACTCTTCTTCTTTGAAATAGATTCAAGATTCAAGATTTTTATTGTCACTCCATGGTACAAGTATCACGTGTGAAATTCTTGTGCTGTGGACTCCGTTTACAACATAGTACAAATATAGCAGGGCATATGAGTGCAAAAAAACAACAAGAGACACAACAAGCAATAAGGCAGTATAGTGATAAGACAAGTCAGAGACAGTGGCATATTCACTGTCACATGTCATGTGCATACTTTAGACGTGCTTAAACATTTTAAATTCGGCGTATTTGACATACAGGTGCAAATAGCATATTCCTTATTAAACATACAATTAAACTTGGCGTTTTAAATTCGGCGTATTTGACATACAGGTGCAAATAGCATATTCCTTATTAAACATACAATTAAACATTAGACATACGTAATGGTAGCAGCTACAGTACGGTACAGTACGGCTACTACACTATTTGTGTATGTTAAGGAGTCTCGTGGCCTGCGGGAAGAAACTGTTCCTCAAGCGATTTGTGCATGCTTTTGGAACCCTGTATCTTCTCCCTGAGGGTAACAGGGAGAACAGGCTGTTGTGGGGATGGTTTGTGTCTTTGATGATCTTCAGGGACCTCCTGAGGCACCGCTGTTTATACAGTTCATGCAGTTCTGGCAACTCACATCCTGTTACGTGCTGGGCCGCGCGTCTCACTCTCCGTAGCGCCCTGCGGTCCATGGTGGTACAGTTCCCGTACCAGGTGGTGAATCAGCCAGTCAGCAGGCTTTCAATGGTCCCTCTGTAGAAGTCACTAAGGATTTCTGGCCTTAGCCCAAATTTCTTCAGGCGCCTGAGTCCGTGTATTCGCTGTTGGGCCTTTTTGACAACAGTGGCGGTGTGGCCGGCCCAAGTCAGGTCCTGGTGGATGTTGACTCCCAGGTACTTGAAGCTGTCCACCCTTTCCACCACTGTGCCGTTGATGGTGATTGGGGGGTGTGTGCCCCCCCCCCCCTCCTGTAGTGACCTCCTTGGTCTTGGAGACGTTCAGAGAGAGGTGGTTGTCTGGGCACCATTGTTCCAGGGCCCCCACCTCCTCTCTGTAGGCCGTCTCGTCGCCCCCCGAGATCAGCCCCACGACTGCTGTGTCGTTTGCAAACTTCACGATGGTGTTCGAAGTTTGAGTCGCCACGCAGTCGTGGGTGTAGAGGTCGTACCAGAAGGGGCTGGAGACGCACCCCTGGGGCGCTCCTATGCTGATGGTCAGTGGTGAGGAGCTGAGGTTGCCCACCCTCACCACCTGGCGGCGGTCTGTCAGGAAATCCAGGATCCAGTCGCACATTGCTGTGTTTAATCCCAGATCCTTGAGCTTGCGTACCAGCCTGGAGGGTACTATGGTGTTGAATGCTGAGCTGTAGTCCACGAACAGCATTCTTACATAGGTGTCCTTCCCCTCCAGGTGGGACAGGGCGGTGTGGAGCACGTGTGCTACTGCGTCCGCTGTGCTCCTGTTGGGGCGGTACGCAAATTGTAGCGGGTCGTGGTCCGGGGGGAGTGTGGGGCGGATCTTTGATATGACCAGCTTTTCAAAGCACTTGCTGGCTATTGGCGTGAGGGCTATTGGGCGCCAGTCATTGAGGCTGGTCACTTTAATATAGATTTCAATTTCAAGTTCTGTCCAATGCATGCCACACCCTGAGATAGAGTTTCAACATACAAAGAAAGAACTGGTTCCTGGAATGATTAGAGATTTATTTTACTGACTAACCTGGAAGATTTGAGGCCTGACTGGAGGTGGTGAGAGGGTGAGTCAGGGACTCTGCTCTGCTGGCTCTGCTGTTTGAGCCGGTAAAGCTGGAACAGCCGTATTCTACTGCAGATCAGATGCTGGCCCAGGTGTCCTCCAGGTCTGTGGCTCTGTTAATCAGATCAGTGCATGTATTCATAAGTTACAGGACTGATGGCTGTCTAGGATACTTTTTAAACTACTATATTCAGTTTAACTCCAAGATAATATATAATAGCTGGCACCACTGCTAATTATTTAGCTAAAGCTAACATTTACAGTTAGTCAAACAACAATAGATGGTTACATACCTTCACTCTCCTTGCCCTGCTAGGTAGAAATAGTTACACTAGAGACTGTATACCTGCGTGTGCCCTGCACTACAGCACTCAAGCTACACAAAACATGCTGTGAGACAGTCACAGTAAAGCCGTTTTCCCACATGCGTACCGGAAAATTACCTGTAAGTCAATATCGGACATTTCCCTTCACACCTCTCCTCTGGCATGTGGGAATCTATCAGCGAAATTGCCTGTATGTGGGGGGGGGGGGGGGGGGGGGGGGGGCGGCACTGCAGAGCGGGTGGGGAGTGACGTGTCGGCAAAACTCCGAATGGTGAAATAAGTTTGCTTGTTTATCCGTTCACCTGCGTCGCGTTGAAACACTTTTTACAGACTGGCTTCATTTGATGTGTCCGGGCTTGCCTTGGCTGTCGGCAACGTTGCTTAGTCCCTGTCGGGCTGTTACTGAAGGAGGAGGACGGACTGTGGCCAGAGAGCGAGCAGAGAGGAGAGGGGGAAATCGGCACACACACACACATGAAGCTGACATAGGCTACTGCTCTTATTATCACAAGATCATTTCGCCAGTTTGCTTTAATGTGCGCTAATGATTAGAATATGCCCGCTGGAACATTAAGCAACGTGTGTACACCTCGCCCATGAGAGTGTCGCGCAGAATATGAAGATAGACTAAACCGGGGACAGATCATGACAGTGTTATGTACCTCTGCGCTGCTGCGTGAGACTAGAGCCGTCTGGAAGCGAGAGAGACCAGGAGGGAATTTATTTTCGGAAGATGCTCTGAACAATTTTGACGACGTGGAATGGAAGCGTCATTTTCGCATGTCCCGGTATTACGTGCTGAGTCTGGTCCGACCCGCACGCAAGATCACCCGGTGGCGAAAACCACTGGAAGCGCGTTTCCGACTGGCAATAGTCCTTTGGTGGTACGCAACACCAGGGGAATATCGAACAATCAGCTGTGTATTTGGTGTTGGACTGTCTACTGTGTGCAACCTGGTCCACGAAGTCACAGCCCACTGATAGCGGAAAATGACTGGACCCCTTTCTCACCTGTCTGTCTATCGCGGCATACCGCTCTTCTGACTAGCTAAAAACTGGTGAAATGGCCGCGATGACGGGGTCGCGCTTATACCGGCACGGCGCCTTCACATGCAGCCATTTGACCACGTTCCGGTCATTTTGCGGTACAAAGCGCATGTGGGAAAAGGGCTTTAATAGTGACTGCATGAAAACTGTTACCTGACACAACCTGAAATCATTAGTGTACTGTACACTATGCTATACTGTACTGTACACACCACAACAATACAGTATGACTAAGAGGAGTTAGCTTACAGTAACATTTTGACAGCTAGCCTACACTACTACTACATCCAGGCCCGTAGCCAGGGTTTGAGAAATACCGAGATCATTTTAGCGCGGCGTGGGGGGTCCAGGGGGGGTCCCGGTTAGAAAATTGTGTCCATTTTAAAGTAGCAGAAAGGATCTCTGCACACCTGGGAATATGACAGGTGCGTCGGGGGAAAGACATGAAACTGTAAAGAAAAGTTATACGTTTCGGTCACTAGGACCTTCATCAGTATTCTTCTAAGAAGGTGAGACAGTGTGCGGGAGCTTTTCTTTATAGTTTCATGTCCATTTTAAAGTAAAATACTTCAATCTGGTGCACTTTGAGAGCAAAATTAAGACTCTAGATCTATAAAGAACTACAGATATCATGTTAGATTAATATCCTCTTTACTGTGCTGTTGCTTTAAAATGATAAAAAAAAAATAGATGTCTCCCCATATAATAAAATTTATATTCTGCATACAGGTCACATGGCAGAATACTGCTCAATTAAATACAATGGCCCATCTACACAAACATCACTTACAGGGGAGTTACTTACCCATTCACTTCAATAGAACTGTCCCCAAAGTCTAGCCCCAATGCAAAATTTGAATGTTGTGGTGAGTTATGTCTCTTCCTTCTATAGCTCACAGAGAGGAAGCAAATTGTTGCATTTCTGATCAACTGTCATATTATTTATGAGGGCTTTAAAACATCAATGACAGATGAATAGATCTGGGGGCCGGGACTATTTTTCTTTTCTTTTTTATACGGAGGTCATGACCTCGGTGTCCTCAATGGTAGCTACGGGCCTGTACACATCACTCATGCATGCACAGCATGATGAATAAGAGTAGTAGTTAACGTTTTGACAGCTTAGCACACAAGTAATTTCAGATGACCCGATAGCTTTAACCAGCTAACATTACACAATAACATACAGCAACCAGCATGCATGCTGGTTGACTCCACAATGAAACGCTGAAGTCTCCGGCGGATGCAAACTACCCTTCTTTGCTTTTCACCATGCATGTGTAGCCGGTCCTAGCCGACCACACTGCATTGTGTTCTGGTGCACAATGATCACGGCCAACCATGACTGCAGGCGATGATCTTTTATTTCTTCCTGCAATTCAATTGACAAGAGAGCAAATCGTCTTGGTCACATCAGAGACGCTAGTAGTTGCTCATCCCTCTCTGCAGGCCATGTGCAGACTCTGATTATACAATTGAAATGCAATAAACATACAAAAAAAATATACTAGCCTATATCAAAATTAAATCAGTTAGTCAGATTATGCCTGACATTATTGTTGTCGAGTAGCAATGATTGAAGCTTGATGTGCTGAGCTCAATCAAGCTAATGTTATTAATTTGCACTGCTCTGGCTAACGTCATTAGGCATTGATTAACTGAATGCTATAATGCTAACTGTTACTTTGAACATAATGCTAACTTTGTTACATTTGCAATGATTCTGGCTGGATATTAACTATTGTAAATTTGTCACAATGAATGCACTTTGTGTACAATGTGTAAATACATTTTATATTGATTGTTTAGGCCTAATTATTTGTAAAGTCACAACACATTAGAGATGTGTGTAGTTCTTCATAGATTTAGCCTCTTCATTTTGCTCTCAAATGCACCAGGTTGATGAATTTTACTTTAAAATGTACAACATTTTCTTGTGCCCCCCTTGAGAGTCCAAGGCCCATCCCATAGCCAACTACTTTTCCTATCTGGCTGACTACTCAGAAATGTGGAGAACCCCCTGATATACCTTATAGGGCTATATGATTCAGATTAAGTTGTTCGGTAACACTTTACAATAACGTACACAAATCCTATAGTAGTTACTAGTAAACTAACCATTAACTAATAGCCAGTTAATGAGTAGCTAATGAAAAATTTGGCATTAGTCAATCACTAGTTAATCATAGTTAATGAGTAGGTAGTCATTAGTTAATGATTAGTATCTAATTTCCTGAGTAGAGTAGTTAATCATTACCTAATGATTACTAAATGTCAGCTCGTGAATAGAGTAGTTAATCATTACGTAATGATTCCAAAATGTCAGTGCGTGAATGTATTAATTAATCATTAGTTAATCATTAGTTAAGGTCAC
Source organism: Poromitra crassiceps (assembly GCF_964638095.1). NCBI lineage: Eukaryota > Metazoa > Chordata > Actinopteri > Beryciformes > Melamphaidae > Poromitra > Poromitra crassiceps. The sequence continues at coordinate 122,284,468 of NC_139623.1, forward strand.
ATTGTGAGTATAGTAGTTAATCATTAGTTCATGATTAGTTGTTAGTTCCTTAGTAGAGTAATTACTCATTAGTTAATGGTTAGTCAATGGTCAGTTTGGGAGTATATAGTTAATTGTTAGTTATTCATTACTTAATTATTACCTGTCCATTAGTTACTCTTTTTGTGTACCCTATTGTAAAGTGGTGCATCATACTCAGTAGTTTATGAATACTGAATCATTACTTAATTATTATCTGTCTATTAGTTAGTCTTTTTGTGTACCCTATTGTAAAGTGGTGCATCATACTCGGTAGTTTATGAATACTGAATCATTACTTAATTATTACCTGTCCATTAGTTACTCGTTTCGTGTACCCTATTGTAAAGTGGTGCATCATACTCTGTAGTTTATGAGTACTGAATCATTACCTGTCCATTTGTTACTCTTTTCGCACCCTAATATAAAGTGAAAGATATCCTTATCAAATAACCACTCCCTCCAGGTGAGATTCGAACCCTGAACCCCAAGATTGTTAAATTGCAAGTCTGGTTCTCTACCATCTGAGCTAACCAGGCTGTTATTTGGTAGAGCCATACTATAGGTCTGTAGAGTCAGAGACTAAGTATTATGTCCTATCCACATACTACTTTCTGTTCAAGTACTTATAGTTTTTAAGATATATTCCACCCAAATACTACCTTCTCTCCAAATACTTATAGTTTTAAAGGTATATTCCATCCAAATACTACTTCATGTCCAAGTACTTATGCATGTTTCAGCCAAATACTACTTATGTCTAAGTACTTGTAAGTACTTGGACAGAAAGTAGTATTTGGGTGGAATATACCTTTAAACTATAATACTTGGTCTCCGGCTCTACATTCGATAGTATGGCTCTAACATGCAACAGGCTGGTTAGCTCAGATGGTAGAGAACCAGACTTACAATTTAACAATCTTGGGGTTCAGGGTTCGAATCTCACCTGGAGGCAGTGTTTATTTGATAAGGATATCTTTCACTTTATATTAGGGTGCAAAAAGAGTAACAAATGGACAGGTAATGATTCAGTACTCATAAACTACAGAGTATAATGCACCACTTTACAATAGGGTACACAAAAAGAGTAACTAATGGACAGGTAATAATTAAGTAATGATTCAGTATTGATAAACTACTGAGTATGATGCACCACTTTACAATAGGGTACACAAAAAGACTAACTAATAGACAGATAATAATTAAGTAATGATTCAGTATTCATAAACTACTGAGTATGATGCACCACTTTACAATAGGGTACACAAAAAGAGTAACTAATGGACAGGTAATAATTAAGTAATTAAGTAATGAATAACTAACAATTAACTATATACTCCCAAACTGACCATTGACTAACCATTAACTAATGAGTAATTACTCTACTAAGGAACTAACAACTAATCATGAACTAATGATTAACTACTATACTCACAATGTGACCTTAACTAATGATTAACTAATGATTAACTAATACATTCACGCACTGACATTTTGGAATCATTAAGTAATGATTAACTACTCTATTCACGAGCTGACATTTAGTAATCATTAGGTAATGATTAACTACTCTACTCAGGAAATTAGATACTAATCATTAACTAATGACTACCTACTCATTAACTATGATTAACTAGTGATTGACTAATGCCAATTTTTTCATTAGCTACTCATTAACTGACTATTAGTTAATGGTTAGTTTACTAGTAACTACTATAGGATTTGTGTACGTTATTGTAAAGTGTTACCAGTTGTTCTACTCTCATATTTTGTCTTGTATATCGGTGCCGCGTGAGAAAGCTGCCTCAAAAGTATAGTTTGCCCACCTTTTTTTTTACCACTAGGCCAACAGCACTGGGCACCAGAGAGACAGCGCCGGAGATCAAAACAACTCTTACTCATTCATTCATAACAAACCAAAGTGAGGGATTTTGGTCAAATAAATCCTATGAATTATGTGTGCTACAGAGTGAGGCCCTTTCAGAGAGCTCCTCTGAGGTGTTTTGGCTGTCAAGAGTACGGACATGTGGCTGAGATGTGTAGAAAAAACAAAATATGTAGGAGATGTGGAAAAAATTATTGTTATATTGAAAGTTGTAAAGTAAGTAAGGAGCAAGCCAAGTGCTTGCATTGCAAGGGTAATCATGAAGTGTCAGTGTCTGAGAAGAAAGAAAGAAGGGGAGGTGAGTAGGATCAGAGAGGAACAGGGATTGTCATATGCAGAGGTAGCCTGGGTAAACCCAGCCCCCAGTGACCTGCTCTCAGGCTTACCCTGCTTACAGTCACAAGGTAGTGCCTAGTGACTGAGAGCAGGTCTGAGAGCAGGTCACGTGGGGGCTGGGTTTACCCAGGCTAATGCAGAGGCTGCTAAGAGGTGGAGAGGGGAAAGGAATGAGGACAGGGTGGGATATACCAAACACAGGAGGTTTTTCTGGTGAGGCAATTGTCTTTTTTGAGAAGAAAATGGAGAGTTTATATATTTTTAATAAATAAACCAAATATTTCCATATATTTTCTCTCCTCTTTGAACAAATTCCATTATTGAAAATGCTTTAATGGTGACACCTGCAGGCAGACAGTCCTCCCTTGCTTTCAAGCTCAGGAGCCGCCAGTGCCACTGAAATTACCAAAGGATCCAGAGAAGGGGGAAAAGGACAGATCAAGACAGAGTGACGTTGTTTGTATGGACAAGAGACGATTTCTGGCCTTTATGGCAATGGTCATTAGCTGTGCTACTGGCATGACTGGGAGGACGAGAGGACGGAAATGGTGGTTGATGCTGTGAAGAAGAGGTTCCTGGATATTGTGGACGTAACTGGAGCAGAAATAGATAAAATGCCGCGGGACGCATTTGCGCAGACTCAGGCAACTGCGTCTGAGTAATAGCATGGACAATGGATTTTGAATTGGAGCACTTTGGGTGGACACTTATTTTTTCAATGTAAATAACTGAATTTTGAAAACTATAAGATTACAGTAGGTGGCGGTATGCACCTTAATAGTGGTTGCAATCTGCCAATAAACACAAGGAAGAAGAAGAAGTGTTGCAAGATCTTTGACCCGGAAGCAGTCGTCTTTCCTTTCCTGTTTCTGCTCCCGAAGAGAACACAGAGGTTTGTCATCTCTCTCTCCGCCATCCTCTCTCATCCTCCTAACCAGAACCCATCCGAGCCCGTCCGCCCTCTGTACTGACCCGGTACCGTGTGGAGCGTGTGTCCGTCGTCATATCGTGTGTTTGTGTGTGAGAAGCTGGCGCTGACAAACCGTTTTTCTGTCCGTTACTGACAAGCTTCCAGCCAACATGGCGGATCTGCTGAGGCTCGCCCTGCGTGTTAGACTGTTACATGTTTCGTTAAATCAGACTGTTTTCCCCCTTTAAATTGTTAAGTCGGCGGGGAAGCCTCCAGCTAACGTTAGGTGCTGCGATACTGAATGCTGCAGCTAGCATGCTAACAGGTTAGCACGCTAAGCTAGCTGCTGCTCGTGTGTTGGTGTGTTGTGGGAAAAACAGGTGGAGTTACCGGCAAATGTTTCTGGCCAGATGACTGGTGGCTCGGTAAAATCAGGGTTAGTGGTGCTGTGGTGTGAGCTGAACTGACACGCTAGCTCTGCGCCCCGGGCTGCTCGTCTGACTGATGCGAATGTGACTTAATCCATTGATGCTGCAGCTAACGTTACCATGTGACTATCAGAAGTTCCATTATCGGACACTGAATCGGGTCCTTTTACGTTACTCTGTAGAGATGTGTGTCGTGTGCAATGTGTAAAAAAAGAAAAGCGCGCTTTAAAACTGTTGTGCCGAGAACTGCATCCCAACTACTGAGGTAACTGTACTGCAGCCAGTCAGTTCTGTTGAATGCATTCAGCCCTTAAGGGATAGTTCAGTTTGTTTGAAGTGGGGTCCTCAGCTAGCTAGTTCCATACACTAACTGAAATAGGTACAGTGTTCTGGATGCTGAGCGCACCGTTTATCGAGACCCGACACTGAAGCAACAGCCTCCACAGCTCTGTCTCTCTAGTTCAGGGGGCCAAGAACTAAAATGTAAATTTAGCCACCTAAAACAACGCCCACCTAAACAAATCAATATCAGTGTAAATGTACGCTCTATTTTGACAATTTTTTGCGCCTTTACTTTACCGTCAAACAGCCCTCATTCGCCACTATTTCCTCCCAACCGTAGAACTACCGTATTCCTCCGCTAAACGCCTGCACAGAGTTTACAAAACAGGAAGGCTTAGAAGAGAGACAAAACACTGACTTACTTAAAGTTTAGAGACAGCAAGTCACCTGGCCTCTCTGGTCTGGGACGTTTTACCCAATTTATCCTGGGAATGGTGAAAAAGGTCTGCAGTGCACCCCGGCATTTAGGCAGCATATTATGGCAGTTCCTCGTATCTCTCTTTCTGCCTGTTCACTCTCTCTCTGCAAAAGTTCCTCTTCTGTATATTACTCTCGCTGGTTCATAATTGTATCCTCTTGTCACCAAGGTGAATGGCATATCGTCCTCGCTATCAAAATCACTCATATTTTCGTTCGTGTATTCTATTTGTTGTGTCTTCACTAACAAGCCGGGAGAAATAACCCAACATAACAGCTGATCTGCGGAGTAATCCAGCGCCGCGGCTATGTGCAGGCGTTTAGCGGAGGAATACGGCAGTTGTACGGTTGGGAGAAAAAGTAGTGCCGAATGAGACGGCCGTTTGGCGGAAAAGTAAAGCGCTGAAAATTGTCAAAATAGAGCGTGCATGTACACTGATATTGATTTGTTTAGGTGGGCGTTGTTTTAGGTGGCTAAATTACGTTTTAGTTCTTGGCCCCATGTACTAGAGAGACAGAGCTGTGGAGGCTGTTGCTTCAGAGTGCTGGGTCTCGATAAACGGTGCGCTCAGCGTCCAGATCACTGTACCTATTTCAGTTAGTGTATGGAACTAGCTGATAGGACCCCACTTCAAACAAACCGAACTATCCCTTTAACGCTCAACAGGCTTCCCCCATGGCTCCTAAGTGCTTGAATTCATATCTTGTGCAAGAATAGAAATATATATATTTTTTTAATTCACATTAGTACTGCAAGTAGGGATGGGCATTTTAAGCAATTTAAATACTCGAGTACTCTCCTTCTATTATGAACGAGCACTCGAGTACTCGCGCGGGGGGGACGGTGGGGGTCTGTGTGATTACTATGGTAATGACGGAGCAGGGGTAATCTGCTGTGTGTGGGGCTGTTCACACATAACGTTTGCATTTTTGCATGGAGAAAGCGTTACCTGGAGCATGTGAGGAGAGGGACTGACTGACTGTGATATTAGGTGAGGTGACGCTAAGCTAACGTCTAAAGCCTACCTCAGACAGCATCTCCGATGGTTGGATGGATGGCATTAGCGCTTCGGAGCGGACAATATTGTTGTCAAACAAGCGAAGGCTCAATTCCAATACATGTCCATTGTCCAGTATCATCCATTTTACTTTATGATCACTGTTACACTAACGTAAATCCATGGATTACAAGGTCCGGTGTTCTGCCAAAAAGAGAAAACTGACCACTGACCAGTGTGATTAACGTTGCAGCTGCAGCTAAATAGTGATCACCATGAAACGATTGTCTCCCAAAAAGCGATTCTTTCTCCACATTTCTTGTGACTAACGTTATGGGAAACGACAGTGTAGTCAGTAAACTACTGCAGTTTTGAATGAGTTTTATCGGGCGTGCGCTATGAAGAAGCGTGCATCTTTCTCCTTCGGGAGCATATCTTCAGCCACTATTTTCGGGATGAGCTGGAAAACTTCTGGTTAAAACTTTCAAAATAATGTTACTTAAACAAAAGTAAATAGCTTATTTATGCACGTTGGACGAGAAAAGGCTATTTCAACGAACGAAGCAGCAAACCTTGTATCAAAATACTCGTTGTGATGTTATATGGCGTGAAACTATGGCTGTAACACATTACTCAAAATAAATAAGGTTACAACTTTTATTTTGAAATCAACAAAGCGGATGACGTACTTGTACATTCTGGCTGACTTGACGCCCGTGCAGTTCATGCTGCCAGATCCACATAACGATGCATGCGTAGATTTAGACCATTTTAAAGGGGTGGGGAGTGGGGCGAGTACCCGAACAGCGGAAACGTTACTCGAGTACTGACGTTATGAACGAGTACTCGAGTACCCGAGTACTCTCGCCCATCCCTAACCGCAAGTAGCACAGTTGAAGTGTGCCTCTCTCTTCTGTCTTTGTAATAGTTGTCTGTGATCTTTTGTAAAGCTGCTAGTTCTGATTATAAACATTCTCAGTGTTGTAAGAGTAATTCACCTTGATCTGTGTCCATAGGCACAGGCCCCTGGGCCTGGATGCATAATGGGCCTCCCCTCACAGCGCACAATTAAGACCAGAATAGTAACTAAGACATACATCCACCTGCATCAACAGGATTTACAGCACAGCCACCTGAACACTCAAAGCCAATAACAATAAACAAATTCACCCGTATCTCAATACAGGGTCCAAAATTAACTTTTTTGTCCACCATAAAATGTTACCAGCCACTGCCATATTTTACCAACATTTGGCTGGTGCTAATTTTCGACCCTGTCTCAATAAGTTTACAGCGCCGGTATACAAAATAAAGGGTTAGGGTCCTAAGGGATCATTTGGTCCCAGGCCTGGGCAAGATACCCGGTGGCCCTGTGAAGAGGCTCTGGGTTATAGGGCCTCCTGAGCCCTTGGGGGGGCCTACGCCCGTTCTGTAATATATCCCTGTCTGTGTCTCAAACTATGCCGTGTTGGGTCCTTGAATTTGATGGAATTGGGCCTCGAAAGTCACGTGGGAACCCTGATTGTAATGATTCCTATAGCAACGTACTGGTTACAGGGTTCCTTTTAGGGATGCAAGTTGTATGCAAATTCCTTAACGATCATGATTAATTAGTGGCCGGGCCAGCGAAGCGGTGTCCTCCACAAAAGTATCAAACAGATTTTTGATAGATCAAAAATTGAGCCCACAGTGCATCAAAATGTTTTACTGTAAATGGTACTTTAATGCAAATTCTTGCTAAATAAAGCTTGAATCTCCACTGATCACTGATGATGTCATCAGTGATGTCATCAGTTTTGTGACATCACTGATGATGTCATCTATAAATCGCTCAGCCTTCCTCTCCATAACATCAGCTCTGCCTTCTGCCCCAGCCCTGTCATGAACTGCAGTGTTCTAAGCAGACTGGATTGCATGCAGCAGATGATAGAAAGCTCATCCATAAGAGACTTGAGACTTGACTTGTGACTAAAGACTTGAGACGTGACTTGGACTATACCTAAAAGACTTGAGACTTGCCCGGCCACGACCCATTGCTGCGCAGCAGCTATAATTGTAATTAAAATGCCAGATTTACCAAACAATACCAAAAGCTTTATTTCCACAGGAGTAACATATTGATTGATTCCAGGTGGTCCCCAGCAAATTGACTAGTTAAACTTCAGCATTATTTCATTTACAAGACGTGAACACAGAATGTAAAGTAATGACTCGTCTCCTCTCCTCAGACCATGGCTCCCCGTAAAGGTAAAGAGAAGAAGGAAGAGCAGGTGATCAGCCTGGGCCCTCAGGTGGCCGAGGGAGAGAACGTATTTGGAGTCTGTCACATCTTCGCCTCCTTCAACGACACCTTTGTCCACGTCACTGACCTGTCCGGCAAGTAAGTACCGTACGCTAACGAAGTAACTGATTACAATACTTGAATTGCAAAAATAATGTTAATGTTATGTTACTCGTTACAACAAAAAGTAGTTTGAGTCTCCAATATGAATTTGTTTGATAGGGGAACTTCACCGAAAAACAATGCTGATTTATTTTGCATTCATATAGTTTGACAGTTATTGAGATTTGATTTAAGTTGTGGATCAGTGATGTCATTCATGCACAAATTATATCACTGGTCCACAACTTTAAATCAATTCTCAATAACTGTCAAACTAAATGAATGTCAGCAAAACTGTTGAGTTTTCGGATAATAGATAAAATCAGCGTTGTTTTTCACTGGTTCAGACTGATATTTGTCTCTCTGTCTCTCTGTCTGTGTTCCCAGGGAGACCATCTGCCGTGTGACAGGTGGGATGAAGGTGAAGGCGGACAGAGACGAGTCTTCGCCGTACGCCGCCATGTTGGCTGCTCAGGATGTGGCTCAACGCTGCAAAGAGCTGGGCATCACTGCTCTGCACATCAAACTCAGAGCTACAGGGGGAAACAGGTCTGTCCGTCCCTACGGCTACTAGTTGTAGGCTGACCCTTATGGCATTTTATGCTTAAAACGAATCAAAGTCTGACAAATTGAAATCTCCCAGACACCAGGTGTGGTGAGTGAAAGCAGCCATCGTTAACAGCTAAGCTAACCAGTCGATCAGGAAAAACATGTAAACAGCCGTGTGATTAGTGAGAAAGTCGGTAAAAGGAGGAGAGCTGCAACGAGTGCTTATGCAGAACTTGTAGATGACGTGGTGGAATAACGTGCAGACAGTCAGCTGTACTGTGTAACAACTTAGATTGTCCATGACGACAACAACAACACTGAACCAAAGAATATGACTGAACATCCTAGTACCCAGCATCCCTAGCGAGTGTGCCATGATGTATAACGGGGCGGTTGTTAGGGCAACTATCAATTCTGGATACTCTATAGAATAGTCAACAGAGTACACTGTCTAGGTTAAGTTCCATAATGTATAGCATCCACAACATGTATGTATTTTAGCTTGAACCACAGCTATTTAAACAGAAGACCAAAACAGTGTGCATGTAGTGTAAACAAGGTGCAAGGTTCACAAACAGGTCATGTTCTCTCTTTTTTGTTGTTGTCCTAAGCTGTCAGAATGGTAGCACTTAAAATGTTTTATATTTTTTGAAAGATTATTTTATTTCAAATTGTTTTATTTATTTATTTTTAATATTTAATTTATTTGTTCCGTTTCTCATCTATTAGGTATCGAGTATTGTCTTACTAAATTTGGTATCGATATCAAAGTCAAAATTTTGGTGGTATGACAACACGGGCATTTTAATCTGGACTCATTTCACATTAAAAACAGCAACTTTATGCACTAATAAAAAAAAAAAATAGTGCCCCCAAAATTTTGAAAATGCTGGGGGCAAAAATTGCCCCCAAAAGATATTGTTAAATTCCTACACTGACTGCCTGTCTGTCTACATGTCTGTCTCTCCTCTCTCTCACTCACAGGACGAAGACCCCCGGCCCCGGGGCCCAGTCAGCGCTGAGAGCCCTCGCTCGCTCCGGCATGAAGATTGGACGCATCGGTACGCACACAGCGACACACACACAGAGGTCTCACTCCGTTCAGAAATCTGGGAACCCAGAGTCCATCAGTCTGATGACTTAACAGCCTCTGGGACAGACGGCGTCCCGCCTAGATTTCCTCTTCTGTCATTTTTTACAGTCTGACGACGCCAAAGTATCGTCCGTCTGTCCCACACTAGGGCTGCATGATGGGCCTAAAATAAAATCATATTTGTATTGACAGATATTGCGATTGCAATATGCGATACAATTTTAGTGGGAATGGTCATTTTTGTATTTCATTGTCACAAAAAATAAAGTAAAAATGTGATGCCATTTTTACTGTACCAAACAAGCATGTTCTCTTATGTCTGGAGAATATGATTTGTAGGCCGGGATGGGACATGAAGCACCACAATGCTGGATTTAATGCTGTGTTGTGACTAGGGATGGGCGGGAGTACTCGAGTACTCATTCATAACGTCAGTACTCGAGTAACGTTTCTGCTGTTGGGGTACTCGCCCCACTCCCCACCCCTTTAAAAATGGTCTAGATCTACACACGCATCATCATGTGGATCTGGCAGCATGAACTGCACGGGCGTCAAGTCAGCCAGAATGTACAAGTATGTCATCCGCTTTGTTGCTTTCAAAATAAAACGCTTATTATAACGTAACCTTATTTATTTTGAGTAATGCGTTACAGCCACAGTTTCATACCATATAACATCACGAGTATTTTGATACAAGGTTTGCTGCTTCGTTCGTTGAAATACCTTTTTCTCCTCCAACGTGCATCAATAAGCCATTTACTTTTGTTTAAGTCACATTGTTTTGAAAGTTTTAACCAGAAGTTTTCCAGTTCATCCCAAATCCGCGAGCTCGAAAATAGTGGCTGGAGTGGAGATATGCTCCCGAAGGAGACAGATGCACGCTTCTTCATAGCGCACGCCGATAAAACTCATTCAAAACTTTGCACTAGTTTACTGACTACACTGTCGTTTCCCATAACATTAGTCACAAGAAATGTGGAGAAAGAATCACTTTCACTTTGGGGGACAACCGCACAACTATAAGGGGCTCGCCTACCGCTGTAATCAGGAAACTCCCCACAGTCTGCGGTCTTAATTCTTCCTACATGCACCACCAATCTCAAATAAAAAGTACACACCTTTGAGCCACGGTTGTTGTCTCGGAGCCGTTTGTTCGTTCTGAAGTACGGTAGTCCATAGTTTACGAGTAGGTCTGTTTCCCCTGACACGGTTGTCCTCCTTTTCTCAAATGCCATTGTTTTTTCGTGCAGGCGGTTCATCTCGTTATTTGTCAGTCGAATCATATTTCTTGCTCGTTCATTTGTGATGTTGACAGCAGATTAACGTTAGTTGGGGCTGCATATTTTGCTGTTTGCTGCTCTGCTTATTTTTTACATGTTAAAACGTGGTTGCCCGGGGCAACTGGGCATCCGTTAATGTCGAGCCCTGCATATTCTCTTGTGTTATTGTTGATTCACGTCACGTGTGGTGTCAGGGTGAGACCATGCCTGTTTGCGTCACTAGCACTGCCCATTGTCAAGGGATATGATTGGCTGTTTGTGAGCTGGGGCGGGTGCACGCTCGGGGTGTGCCTGTTAAATGATTGGCTGTTTCTGTGTCACTCTTAGCACGCTTCACGGAGGAGAAGTGATCTTGATTATTTTTTTCATGCAGCCGCGAGTTAAATTATCAAACGTGTATTGAACTTTTTTTTTTTTTTTACTGAAAACTGAAACTGAAATATATTGCTATCATTTTATCGCCCTGCCTCAACCCATTTGGAAAGCACTCGGACTTGAGTAATGTTATCACCTGTCATGCTCTCCGATATTTCCCCTTGTGATATTATAATTACTGGAAAGTATTTTTTTTTCTTCTGGGCAAATCAAGGAATAGCATTGCCAGGTTTGGTATACATTTGATTGACAAAATGGAATGTGATTTATTAGCGGTAATTAAACGGGGAAATCGCTATGAACCATTTGGAAATGCATTCAGAATTATCTTTGCATTAGTCATAATAATTTAGCCTATGCAACTTTAAAGGAAAGGAAGTAGGCTGCGCCTCATTATATTAATTAGAGGGATGACTATATTGATATACAAATTAGCACATGACGACCAATATCAAACATAACGTTAAGATGAGTGAAGGAGAAGAGCCGACTTAATTTGGTGACCACGTAGCTGCGGGGCTAGTTTCGGGCCGATACCCTAGTATCTGAAAACTAAACCGTTTTGCAGGCATTCAAAATTAAAGAAAAAATATGGTGTCGGTGGGTAAGTCACCCGACCACCGTTGAACACAGATTACTGTCGAGCTCAAACTATGGGCCCAAAGGGAGCTGAGATGACTCATGGAACAGTAGACAGAATATCCGCTTTTCTTCATGCAGTAACAAGCCTTGAAACCGTTTCATTGTGGCTGTAATGTTGACAATTTAAGACCATTTATTTTCTACTACGTTCTACAGTTTCTACCAAGCAGTTGCTGCTGGGTGCTGCTGTCTGCTGGGTGCTGCTGTCTGCTGGGTGCTGCTGTCTGCTGGGTGCTACTGTCGCTACACTGACAGGCTGAGCCGTTCTGCTCCTTGCGTGAATGAGTGCACAGCAGCTACGGCAACGTCACATTGACAAACTTGCTGCTCTTAAAGAGACAGGCGCTAATAAAAACAATGGAAAACATACTTTTTAATACAAGATTGTCAAACGATTTTCGACTTTCAATAATAAAAGTCCATCTTGATAATAAAAATGATTATTCGAAAATTCTAAATTCATTGCCCATCCCTAATTGGTACTCTACTATTGGCGTAATTCGGTCGATACCATAAAAGTATCAGTTTGATACCCACTGCCCAGCCCTACTGATCCCCCACTGGCAGAGACAGACATAAAAATTGTCAATGCTGGGGGGCATGGTGGCGCAGTGGTAGCGCTGTTGCCTCACAGCAAGATGGTCTTGGGTTCGATTCCCGCCTGGGATGCTGTGGGCACTGGGGGTGTGTCCCATCCCCATATCCTCAGTGCTAGTCTCTCCCCAGATTCAAATATTACGTTGAATTGCTGTGCTCCGCATACTACATAAGTGAGTCTGTGCCAGTTAATAGCCACTGCTGGTTTTGAAGGCGGGTTGAAATTGAATGAGTGACAGATCGTAGCACCGATAAGAGAGAGGTTTGAAAAATGGGCTGCGCCTCCCGTGTTGTCTGACCGCAAAGTCGTTACTGATGGGAGAGGACTGAATCCATCCCTGGCATATGACTGACCAAGTGAACGGTTCCCTCCCATAACCAGCCATCTGAGGTGTCCCAGACCCAGAGAGAGCTCTGCAGCATGCAGTAACGTAGTGTATCAGCGTAAGAACTCGTGTGTCTGGCGTTGAGACTACCTCAGTGCCTACTGCCCAGGTGGGGCTGTCAAAAAACCCGCTCTGTGTGGAGTTTGTATGTTCTCCCCGTGCTCCCCTGGGGCTTCCTCCAGACAGGAACCCCCCGCTAAAAAAAAACGTGTCAATGTCAAAATGTCAATGCTTTTCAAAATGGACACATTGACTACAGTTTGAGACTGACTGCAGTCTGAAGCTCAATGCAGACCCAAAGTCAAAGATGACGTCCTCAAATGTATTCTTTTGTCCTAACCAACACTCCACCACCCAAAGATAATCAGTTTACTGTCCTAGAAGACTAAAGACACTAGAAAATATTCACATTTAACAAGCTGGAACCAGATAGTTAAAAAATGTTCTTCTTACAAATAGTCTAAACGATAATTGATTTGATTATACAAAATATTTTTAGAGCTGCAACGATTCATCAGATCGACAGAAAATTAATCGATAACTATGCTGATAATTAATCATTTTGAATTTTGAGGGGTTTTTTTTAGAAAAAAAAGTCCATTCTCTGATTCCAGCTTCTTAACACATTCACTGCCAGCCTTTTTTTTTACTGTAGGTAGGTTCTGCCAGAGGTTTTTTTGGAGGATTCTGGCTCATCTTTCAAGACCCGAGGATTCTTTTCTGCTAAGATTTTGTGAACACACAATATCTCAAAAGAACTAATAGAATGTGTGCTTTCTCTGTCTAAAAGAGTTAGTTTGTAGAGTTAGTAGTTATGTAAGCATTAGCAGTTGAATACAGCATGGTTTCAGCGTCTGGAAATTTATTCTGAGATAAACGGCTTTTTGTGAAATTCGATAGAACAGTCACTTTAACCATTCATTTTTGGCATCAGTAAGACGTCAGACATCTAAACAATAGTTTTGAACAGTAATTTCCTCCATAACAGCAGGAAACCCCCCTCTGCTTCCAACTCCTCCCTCCGTGGGCGTTCTCCTCCGCAGCATTTGTCACAAGCGAGTGTTCTGCTGCTGCGAGTTTGAGCAGCCTCCCTCCCTGGCAGCGAGTGTGGATAGGGCTCACTTGTTTCTTGGGTTTGAGAGCTTTGATGAAGCTTTGTGCGATTCTAGGCTTTATGCTGCGTGTTTCAAAGTGTTTTCCACCCAGTCTATTTTTGGAATCCCCCACCGCCAGCTCCCAGCGCGATAATGCGCGATGAAAGCGTTTTCGCCAATCCATTTTACAGTAGAGAATGGTTTCCTCGCGCGTTACCCTACAGTTTTGGCTCTGCGTTTCCTAGTGTGGAGAGCACTGTCGCCACTTAGTGGGTCCGTGGAATGGGTTGTACACGTTCGCTGACTCCAATATTTTTATAGGAGCCGTGGGGAGCGTTGATCCACGTCCCACCGTCAAATTTTTTTTTTTTTTTTAAGCCGAGATAACTCGTCCTTGGCAGTGAACCGTCGGATTCTGTAAGCCGAGATAACTCGTCAATGGCAGTGAACGTGTTAAATGTGAATATTTTCTGTTTATCTACTCTGCAAAACAGTAAATACTGGACAGGTTAATCCACAGAAAATAATGGTTAGTTAATTTAAATGAATGGGTTGCGGCTGTATGGCGGTCGGTTGTATGGCGGACAGACGCAGGCTAACGTTTGTCTCCTCTCTCTCTCTCCTCAGAGGACGTGACCCCCATCCCCTCTGACTCCACCCGGAGGAAGGGCGGGCGCCGCGGGCGCCGTCTGTAAACCAGTACTCCTCCGCTGTTTTGGAGACTTCCTGTTCGGTTCAATTCCAATAAAAGTTTGATTTACCTTCTGCCTCTCTGTGTATCTTTTCCACTCACAGTCAGAGTCTGGGACAGGATAGGCTAAAGCAGTGGTTCTCAATGTGGGGTCCGGGGACCACTGGGGGAAGGCCCTTATGTTTGGGCGACCTGACCTTGTGGATGGCTGTGTCAGCAGACTTGGCCCCCTAACGTCCAACAATCGTCCTTATGTTAAGAATCTTGGTGTGTGGTGGTGGTGTGTCTCTGACGGCTCTTTTAAATTCGATAAACAAATCAGTCTGTAGTTGGAAGCAGTTTCTTTCAGCTGAGACTTTTAGCTAAGGTAAAAGCCTCTCTCTCCCCCCCAAAACTTTGAAAGAGTTATCCATGCCTTTATTACCTCTAGTGATTACTGTAATTCTCTGTGGGTCTAGAACAATCGTCCTGTGTCGTCGGAAACGGGATCATGTAACTCCATTGTTGGCCTCCCTCCATTGGCTTCCTGTCAGTTTCAGGATTGATTTGAAGACTTTGTTGATTGTTTACAAGGCTTTAAATGGTCTGCAGAACTCCTGCACCATCACACTCCAGCCACAGCTGTTTTTAGATGCATGTCTGAATTTATCAGGGTTCGTACAAAGTCGTTAAAGTTTGGAAAATGCTTAAAGGTCCCTTATGTTATTTTTAACTATAAAACATCTCATGGGTCTTTAAAACAAGTTATGTGCAGCTGTCTCTCCCCTCATATGTGCTGTTTTGATCAGATCAGATGATCTGTTGGGATAGATTAATCTTTGGTGCAGTTGAATGTTTTCTGTAAATTCTTCCATTCTGCACAGCAGCTCTGCTACAGACGAGGTTTGGTCTTCCACATTCAGTTGGTGGGGCGGCGCTGTAAGTGGGCAAATTAAATGAGTGTTACTTTGTGATCTCACAAAGTAACACTCATTTATAAGTAAATTAATGATAGCCTTTCCACAGGAGCAGCTTTTTTTTAAGTATATATCCATAGATTATATTTTAGTATGATAGCCTTTGCAGAATGGTAGGTTTGTCACAGCTATCGGCTTGTGAATTTAGCCAGCCCCTATAATAAATTGGATTCTAGGCGCTGATGCATATCCTATATCATTTTCAGGACCTTTACTCATGTTCTATGAGAACATGTTTGACAACATTTTAAAGGGTAGCTTCTTAGCTTTCATATAAGCTATGTTATGAGTCTGTCTGACAAATAAAGAGGTCACATGGTTCAAAGTATCAGTGACATTCATTTTTCCACAGTTTTCGCCTAAACTATAGTCTATTTCAGCACTGTGGCATATAGGAACATCACAGACAAACACTGGAATAGTCACTGGACTATAAGGATTCAGAAAAGGTATAATCCACTCATAAGGGGTGAATTTGGCCCTTAAGGTAGAAGAATGCCTTCTTGAGGTAAATGGGTGTGTCTGGACTACTGACTGTTAATATTACATGTCTAGATATAGGCATACCATACTATACTAGATACATACTATACTTAAAGTCCCTGGAAACCAGAAATATTTCTTTATTATTTAGCATTTTGAGTTCATCACATCACAGGACCCTATGTTAATAAGCTACCAGCCAAATTTGAACGATGATGAACGTTGCAAAGTATATAAATTTAGGTTTGACAGGTGTGGCAAAACGCATGAGATTTCATTATTTTTTAGAGTGTACTTTCTCCCGCGGAATGTGTGGGCGTGTCCGTCTGCAGCAGGGACATTTATCTCCTCCGAGAGAGAGAGAGCGCGAGAGAGAGGGGGGGGAGGGAAACGGAGAAAGAGATCAAGTTACACAGCACTTGCGAGTGTGTGTGTGTGTGTGTGTGTGTGTGTGTGTGTGTGTGTGTGTGTGTGTGTGTGTGTGTGTGTGTGAGAGAGCCACCAGCCTGTGTGTCTCTCGCTCTCTCTCACTAGTCGAGAGAGAGAGAGAGAGAGAGAGAGAGAGAGAGAGAGAGAGAGAGAGAGAGAGAGAGAGAGAGAGAGAGCGAGAGAGAGAGAGAGAGAGAGAGAGAGAGAGAGAGAGAGAGAAGCACATGGCCTGGCTGAAACCCGACACCTTGCTAATCTCACAAGCATAGCGCTTGGCAGACGCACACAGGGAGATGGACAGCAAGGGAGCGCTGTCACTGGGGGCAAAGAACGGACTTGCCATAGGTGGGTGCGGATTGCGCGCGTGTACAAAGGTTATATAGAGCTTATGACGTCATAAGCTCCTGCGTTTTAGCAGCTCACGCACTGCTGTCTTCAATGAGGAAGTACTTTGTAGAATCTTGTAGAAAAGTGGCGATTTTAAGGCTTTGGGTTGAAAGTAATGTATAATAATTTCGGAGGCACAAAATTACTAACATAAGACCCTAAATAACATAGTTAGAACGTTTTTGTGGATTTTGGTTTCCAGGGACTTTAAGTGTCTACTAAATTAGCACATTTCCCAGTCAAAAAGAGTAAATTGGCACGCTTTTCAGTCATTTTTATTTTATTTTGTGTTATGGTATAGATGGTTTTAACTTGACAACAATAACAACCGTCACAACCCACCTGAATATCCGGTTTACTTCCTGTATACATAGCTGAGCGCAGGCTGATATTCGGCCCTCATATTAAATGTTAACGTTAGGCCGTGTCTCCGACAGACACATTAAAAGGGTAGCCTATTTCGGTCTTTATGTCTTGTAGTAGTTAGTAGTAGTAGTTGTTGTTGTTGTTGTTGATAGTTGCCATAACAACCACCCCTGTCGGAAAGACGTGCACACGCTGGGTAGGAAGCGTTGTTGCCCCGGAGGCGATATTTTTTTTCGGATGATGGCGAAGGCTATGCGAAGGCATAACCCGCCCCTCTCTGCCTCTGATTGGCCTAGCGTCAAACTTCCATCCAAACATTCGCTTGGCTATCCTGCATTACATCTCTTTCTACAGTCTGTGGTCAGTACTTCATTTGAATTTGATTATAGTACTGTGTTAATTTGAATTTGATTATAGTACTGTGTTCATTTGAATTTGATTATAGTACTGTTCATTTGAATTTGATTATAGTACTGTTCATTTGAATTTGATTATAGTACTGTGTTCATTTGAATTTGATTATAGTACTGTTCATTTGAATTTGATTATAGTACTGTTCATTTTAATTTGATTATAGTACTGTGTTCATTTGAATTTGATTATAGTACTGTGTTCATTTGGCACCCCTAAATTAGTGGGTGCAGTAATTCCAACAAAATTACCATGGCATTCGGCTACATTGAACAGTTCTGATTGGACATGAAGTTATGGCATTGAACTTGCAATGATTTCACATCAGATATGTGGAACGAGACGTGATTGGAACAATTAGTGCCAGTGTTGCATTTAATCCAACATATTCAAGTAACAAGCACAAATGCGAAGTAGCTGCTACAATGTACAGATCCTTTCCAAAAAATTAGCATATCATGGAAAAGGTAGTTTTTTCCATAATTCCTTTCAAAAAGTGAAACTTTCATAGATTATCGATTCATTACACACAAAGTGAAATATTTCTAGCCTTTATTTGTGTCATTTTTCATCATTTTGGCCTACAGCTCCAGAAAACCCCCCAAAACAGTATTTCAAGAAATTAGAATAGTGTGAAGAAAATCAGCAGTTACTTCTCAGTTATGACTGACTCCAGCCTCAGTCCACTCCCTCTGAATCTCCGCCAAATTTCTTTAATCGTCTGCTTGACAATCCACTGAAGCCCACGGTCATCCATGGTATTTCCATGATATTCAATTTTTTTTGAAAGGATCTGTATGTGTATGTACATGAATTCAAGCTTTCTCTCTCACACACACACTTTTGTAACATTCATGGTGGCAGGTGCAGGATCCATTCTACTCTGCCACCCTGCAGTTATTAAATATGGCCCCCATTGCCCCCTTTTTCCATCAATTGACATGAACACAAACACAGGCGCACACTGACACGACTACCTTGCCTCATTTAACCTAAGTGTGGTGAAATTGTTGGGGACCGGCCAACCGACAGAATGACCTGCTGAGCTGCTGGTCACAACTCTTAAATTAAATAGGATTTGAACATTTAATAACTTCTCAAATACTTTCCATTGACATTTGTCTGGCCATGTCTGTGCACACTGTGCAGGTGATGTAAACGCAAATGAGCGTCTTTCTAGGACAGGGGTCACCAACCTTTTTGAGGTCGAGGGCTACCTGAAGGGTAGAGAGTCATGTCGGGGGCTACCTGTTGAAATTTGCTCGATTTACCTTTAAATAATGAGTATTATGCATTTAATCGAGACATACTCTTTTCTTTCACTTCCTCCTTCCTCTTGAAATTGGTAATGTTTTTTTCTTTCGCTTTTCTGCCATTGTTCTTGCGTTCCATCATTTAGCTTAGCCGACTGATATAATCATTGGCAGCTGGCAGTCGCACTGTCGCAGAGTGAATGACGTAGTGACGTAATGTAAAACTAAACTTTGACCCCAGCCCAGGCGGATCAAAATAGTTAATCAATAATTAATTATACACAGACAATAAATTATACACAGACAATAAACGTTTTTAAAACGTATGCATTGTTAAACCAATTATTTTTCTACATTCGTGTGTTATTGTGGGGAGGAGAAAAACAAATAAAAAATACATTTTTCTGATTATATTTTTTTGTTTCGTTTTATTGTTTTTCCTTTCTTTCCCCTGTTTGTCTGTTTTGTCTTTTTTTTTTTTTTTTTACATTTTTCCTGAACGTGGCCTGGGGGCGCCACAGCGCCACCCCCGCGGGCGACCAGGTGCCCGCGGGCACCGTGTTGGCTACCACTGTTCTAGGACATGGTAGCCATGTCCTAGAACATGGCTACCTCACTAGCACCCCCTCACTGCTGCCCACAGCAGCTCAGCAGCATATGACTGGAATATTCTTCAGAGCACCCCTCAAACTCGCAACCCTGACATCACTTTCCATTTTCAAACAGCAACTCCAACAGCTCTTTGTTGACCGCTGTGTCTGCTTCCCCCCCCTCATAGTACCCCCCCTCCCCCCTTCTCCCTTTACTACCCCCCCCTCTCCCTCTCTACCCCCTCCCCCTTCTCCTTTTCCTACCCCCCCTTCTTCCCATCTCCCCCTCCCTCTTTACCCCTTCCCTCCCTCCTCTACCCCCTTTCCCTTCTCCTTTTCCTCCCTCCCCCCTCCCTCTTCCCATCCCCCCTCCCTCTACCCCCTTCCCCTTTTCCTCCCCTCCCCCTCCCTTCTTCCCTCCCCCCTCCCTCTACCCCCTTTCCCCTTCTCCTTTCCTCCCTCCTCCTCCCTTCTTCCCATCCCCCCTCCCTCCCCTCTCTACCCTCCCTCCATCTACCCCCTTCCCCCATCATGCTGTGTTTTGTTTGGTTTATCCTGTATTGTTTTGTCTTGTTGTGTTGTGCTGCGTTGTGCTGTGTTGTGTTATGTTGTGTTTTGGCTCTATCCTATGTGATTGTTGTTATGTTTTATACCCTGTTTTATAATGCACTGTTTTTATCCTTTTTATCCTTAACATGACTCTTTTTGCAGCCCCTCTCCCTTACCCCACAGGCCGTCAGTGTAAATAAGAATTTGTTCTTAATGACTCGCCTGTCTAAATAAAGGTTAAATAAATAAAAAGCACCCCCCTCACTGCTGCCACAGCGTACTTGGCTCCACCCCCTGTACGATCTGCTTCCCAGCTCTGCGAGTAAGTCCTGCCCTGCAAGGCCTGTCATGTTTGGTATTCACCTCTGTAAATCAGTCCTCAGATTGACTGTTACCTTTTCCATTCCATACACAGGACGGAGAATTCAGGACTCTTTCCGAAGAAGAACATTGAACCAACCTCAAAGAGGCAATTATTTTTATTCTTTTTTAGTAATCTCTGGTGAAATGTGTATTGACGAGCAATAATGACTTGAAATATGTTTAACTTAAAGTGGAACTGAAGCCCATGCCCTATAATAGTAATATGCCAAACAGTAACATTACCTGGATGAAATTTGTATTTGTTTGTAAATATTGTAAATACATTACACCTTGGGGGCTACACAAGAGGTGGTGGTTAAGTGGAGCACTGTTTGGGGTTGGAGATGTGTGTCTTCACTGTAGTCTGTTGCCCATGTCACTGCAGCGTCTCAGCCGTGCGGGGAAGCCTTCCTGCCTGGCCATAGTTAACACTCTGTGTGCTGTGTCCACGTAATCCTCCTGCAATCTCTCACGTTGTAAAATCCAGTCAAACAGTTAAATAACAACACAGAGACATTTTATTAGCTAATGACTTTATTGGGAAACATTGTGTAACCCTAACCCTGTGCAAAACGTTCGTACCCCCGTGTGTTTTCTCACCGTTTCATTTCTCTTCCTGATCTGCCCGGCCCGCACACAGACTGCAATCATCAAGACAGGTCTCATCTACTATTAAAGGTAAGATGTGAGGCATCGTTATTACATTTAGACTGTTTAATAACAATTGAAAATCTTGCTCGTACACTGCTCAAAAAAAATTAAAGGAACACTTTGAAAACACATCAGATCTCAATGGGGGGAAAAATCATGCTGGATATCTTTCCTAACATGGACTTGTAATGTGTTAGGAACGAAAGGATGCCTACATTGTTTGGAAAATAAAATGATCAACCTGCACTAGAGGGGCAACAATAGAGAGGCAAAAGTGACCGCCTACTTCCTGCTTCAGCACTGTACCAGAGAATTTCATCCGCCATTTATTTTCCCATAGACATTTCGTAAAATGCTTATAAAATAGTTCATCGAACCAAACGGTTCAGCTAACGCTATAATCGGGAGAGACAATAGAACATTTCACTTGGACCAACAACAAAAAAACATTGAAAAAATATTGTCTTTAAACCTGCATTTGTTTTACGTTTTGGTCCCAGTGAGATGTTATGCCATCTCTCCTGTTTCTAAATATATCTGTACCGTTTGGTTTGAACAAAACCATTTGGCAGT
>NC_139623.1:122306102-122481102 GCF_964638095.1 Poromitra crassiceps
AGAGATGTGGATTATGTGGAGCTCATAGGGTTAATCAACATAATGGGAAATAATTTGGCTTGAATGGAACGGACTGAGCAGTTTTCAGATTAAGGCCATGTCCACACGGAGACGGAAACAATCTTTTTTTTTTTCGTTTAAGAAAAGTTTTCCATAAACACAGAATCGTTTCAAGAAATGTGTGTATCCACATGAAACCACTGAATACCACTGAAACCGCTGTAGTATATATGCCAGGCCGGTAAGTGGCACTGTAACGCTGCCACAAAGTACACCAAAAACAGAGAATAAGACAATCTCATCAATAATGGCATTCAACCACTAGGGGCGCACAGAGTCTATAATGTGTATCTCACTGTAGCGAGCAGGTTAAACCCTTGGCTTTGAGATTTGCCATGTCGATGAATAAAATGATTAAACCTATACAGGCAAATGCAGAGCTGTTCAGCAGGGCTGATGGTCTCCCTGTAGCCTACAATATAGAACGTTAACTATCGGTGACGTTCCTGATACCAGCCACTTCCATAATCTTTAGACATATGTTGCAAACACATCCCAGTGTATTGGCCGCTCCTGCACATCACAGCACAGGCTAAGTGATGCAACATAAATATACAGTAAAAAAAGTCATGGCATAAATGTGTTTTTATTGAAAAAGTGGCATCAAGTAAGCTAAAGTCTTGTTGGAGTAGACGTCACAGTGCAACCATGTGGTCGTCAAACCTCTCACTTCACTATTCACGTTGTATTTGCGAGGGCTGTATAGAGCATCCCGAGTATGTGTGTTACACTCAAGGTTTACATTTCATTTCATTTCATTTTGTCCAATATTCAAATATTCCAGAATTGCATGTTGTATTAAAAATAAATATGATTTCTATCTAACACGTTTAGCCTGATTTTGTTTGTGTTATTGTAAAAACTTAGCCGCCGCTAAGCTTTCTGGGAAATATCCGATGAAGGGAGGGGAGGGGTGGATGGCAAGAGGCAGCTGTGGAGAGGCTCAGTAGCTGTTGCTGGCGGAGAGAGGTGGAGCTATGGCGTCATCGGTTCAGGAAAGTTGCGTATGGGTTGTGAACGCGGAAATGCAAGGGTGGCGTCTTCAGATTTGTTCACTCTGGGACCCAGTTTAAAAAATTAGCGTATACTCCCAGAACGTATACTCCCAGAACACTGGTTCCATCTGGACGAAACGTCCATACGAGAAAAAACTTTAGCGGATACACCTAAACTCGTCTCCGTGTGGACATGGCCTGAAAGACGGCCTCATGACAACAAGAAGAATGCGGAGACAGGTTCAGCACCTGGTGCTAGCGGCTCATTAAGCTCGTTAGCGGCTTGTTAAGCTTGGTTGTCTCAACTGGCTGACAGAAGCCGCGTTCGGAATCGTTCACTCATTCACTACTCCCCATATAGTGTTTATCATATAGTGAACTATATGGGTAATGATCAAAATGAGTTTCGGACACTACGCAACATTTTCATGGTATTTCATGGGTATTCATGTGATGCAAGCAATCCGCGCCCACTATCACATGAACAACTGAGCTCACGAGCAGATTGAGATGTCCTCAGGTAGTATTGATGTTGCATGTTTTGACTGCTAAATCCTAAATAAATAGTTGAAATTATAATTACGTGCATGTGTGGTTTTGTCAACTATGGTGCTGTCTCCTAATAGCAAGCTTTGCTGGTCAAGTAGCTCACAAGCTAACGACTTTCTTCTTCTCCTTCGGTAAAGACAGCCGCATTGCATTGTGGTATACCGACGAAAATGTAGGGTACATTCGCTGTTCACTAGAAATCGCTGTGCATTGTGGGTATTTTATAGTGGACTAAATTGTGAATCAAATTAACAGTTGAGAATTCGGACACTATAAAAAAAATGGCGACACACTAGTCCACTATTTCTGCCATAGGGACTGATTGTGAACAGGGCTAGAGTGTTGGTGTTATCGGCTCATTAAAGGGACAGCTCACCCTAAAATACAAAATACATATTTTTCCTCTCACCTGTAGTGCTATTTATCCATCTATATCATTTTGAGAAAGTTGCCTGAGTTTTGGAGATATCGGCTGCAGAGATGTCTGCCTTCTCTTGAATACAATGGAACTGGATGGCGCTCGGCTTGTAGTGCTCGAAGCACCAAAAAAATACATTTGAAAAACTCAACAGCAATGTCTCTTTCCAGAATTCATGACCCGGTTACTCAAGATAATGCACATACTTTGTTGTGAGCAGTTTCATGTATGAACTATTTTCTTTTGCAGTCTCATGTAGGAACTAGCTAGCAGCTAGAGGGTGTAGTTCGGTCAAAAGAAAATAGTTCCTCCATGAAACTGCTCATAACAAGGTCTGTGGATTATCTTGAATAACGGGGTCATGATTTATGGAAAGAGGCATTGCTGTTTATCAAATGTATTTCTTTGGCACTTTGAGCACCACAAGCCGAGTGCCATCCACTTCCATTGTATTGGAGAGAAGGCAGAAACACAAAATGATATAGATGGATAAATAGCACTACAGGTACAAATATGTATTTTGGATTTTAGGGGGAGGATTTTAAGCTCCTTAGCAGCTCATTAAGATCATTAGTCTCACCTGGCTGACAGAGTGCAGATGTCCCAAGTCGGCGTCTGGACCGGAGCACAGGTAGACGTTAGACGGAAGGTCATGACCTTCAGGCTCCACCCCCGAGCCGTCGGC
Source organism: Poromitra crassiceps (assembly GCF_964638095.1). Classification (NCBI taxonomy): domain Eukaryota; kingdom Metazoa; phylum Chordata; class Actinopteri; order Beryciformes; family Melamphaidae; genus Poromitra; species Poromitra crassiceps. The sequence continues at coordinate 122,308,810 of NC_139623.1, forward strand.
TATGTTGAAATACACACACCACAGGACAGACGGACAGCCCTCTGCAGAGAAACAGACAGGCAGGCAGAGAGACAGACAGTTACTCCAATCCCGTGTTAAAGGCTTGTGTCATTGTAATGTCCGCCAATTCAATTTCATTTTTTTTTTAGTTTAAGTTGTTCCTCTCATATTCTGGGCCAAAATATTTGAATGGTACTCCAAGGCCTATAAAATAACTGAACTGGCCATCTTCGGCTGCCCGAGGTCCTCTCTGAACTTCCCTACAGCCATGCAACAGTCTCTGACGCAGGGGACAACTGTTGCCAAGAAACTCATTCTGAAGGAAGATATATTCACCTTCTTTTCTATGGGCCTATTCACAGCTGCCATTTGTGTTGAAAAGGCAGGATAAACACAGGTGCAACCAACTCACTAATTAGGGCCCCAGCACTGGAACACCTAAATGGACTGGGAATAGGAAACCCTAATTAATGTTTTGGTGCACCTGTGTTACTTCCTGCCTTTTAGACACAAACTGGTTGCTATGAAAAAGGCCTATTGTGGTTGACGAACATGACCTCTGTTATATGGACGGAGATTTAGGTTCCTGGGGCGATATTACAGAAACTTCCTAAATTCCAAATCCTATCCTAAATGATTGGTAACCATGGTAATTAGAGTTAGGACTTGATTTAGGAAAACACCCATTACAGAACAACAGTTCCTAAATCAATATTCTCATCCTAATTTAAAATGGGAAAAGCGTATTACAGAAGCGTCCTAACTCCCCAAAATCTTAAAAAAGCTCTCCTAACTTTAAGATGCCAGCTATGCTGTCCTAACTAATTTACGCTATTTTCAACTGGAACAACAGCCATCTTGCATCTCGTTATAATTTATAGCCTACTTATAGCCTACCTACCTACGTTATGGCTGCGCTGTTATTACATTAGCAAAACCAACAAAATGTCAACAGGCGCAATGTATTTGCCGAAAGGCTCATGCGGGACCCGAATGACGTTTTGCGTTTTGATGACAGAACGCTCGTTAATCGATACAGACCGCCCCGGGACATGATACTGCAGCTAGCCGAGGAGCTGAGACCTGTGTTGGAGAGACCGACTAGGCGACACGGGGCTCTGCCGGTTGTAGTACAACTTACAAATGCACTTCGGTTTTTTGTGAAGGGAGATTTTCAAACTGAAGTGGCCGACATATCCAAAATATCTCAGCCTGCTATGTCACGTAATTTAACTGAGGTAGCAACAGCCATCAGCAATTTGGCTCCTCAGTACATACAGTTTCCAAGGGGGGAGGAATGCCTTATGCGGCAGAGACGGTTTCTGCTATTTTAGCCCATTCCCTCTCTTTCACCTCCCGCGTGAGGGTGGCTGAAAACTTTCCGAAAAGCACGTCTTTAACCTTTTCTACGGCGGTCACTAAGACCTCCAACTCATCTGCCTTGAAGTTAAATGCCCTTCGTTTTTGGTCCATTGCCCCACAATCCCAAAAATGTTCGACAACAACAACACACATCGTTAGCCTACTAGCTAATAGCAGGCTACTAGCGCTCCTACTTCCCCGCGAGTTGAGAAAGGAGGAGGTGTCTGTTGCTAGTGGTTGCTAGGGTAACAGACAGAAAAGTTGATAACCGATGCTGGATGAGTATTTAGGATTTCCTAACCAGACATAAGATAGGATTTAGCAAGATAAGATAGGATTCCTAAAATTAGTTAGGATTTGCTTCTGTAATACCAAATCAGAAAAAATCCTATCTTAAACTAGTCCTATCCTAACTTAAGACATATGATAGGGAGTTTCTGTAATGTGGCCCCTGAGGACCAACTCACTTAGAACGTTTTCTGCTATTTGGGACCTGTTCCTGGCCTACCTTGATGAGGTTAGGGGTGACGGGTGACTCGCCTGGCTGGTTTCTCATGGACCCCTTGCACAATATCTTTTATAAACACATAAACCTTGAATTATAAACCTTGGGCGGCTGGTAGCACCATGTTGTAGTGTTGAATGTTGATTATTATTATGTTTTCCTTTTCCTGTGTCCGAGCCTGTTCGTGTGTCCTGTTTGTTTATTTATTGTTTAGACAATTTTAAAATAAAATATGTCATGAACCATTATTTTTTCTGATATTCCGCCATTTTCTCCCCAATTATACTTGGCCAATTTATCCCCATGCTGCCCTTGGCTGCTCTGGTCACTGCGCCACCCTGCATGTGCGTCATCATCATCATTGTTGTCCGGTTGCCTGTGTGTGTGTGTGAAGGTGTGTCTGTGTCCATGTGAGAGAGTGTGTGCGTTACCTTGGTCATGTGACTCTGGCGTTCGGAACATCCTGGTAACCACGGGCGACAGGTCGTGGTGGGCAGAGCCAACTGATTGACAGGTGAGGTGGACCAGGTCTAAACAGAGACAACAATAACCGTCACCATGGAAACAGAAACATGGAAAAAGAACTTACAAAGAGCTTACATTGCTGCTAAGAACTGAAGGCTAATAGGTCGTTCCATTGCAACATCAGCACACATCAAATTAGCCATTTTGGCCTGAAGGAGGTTGATTTTATTTGACGGTTACAAATTGAAATACAATACAAGGAGACTATTGTAATGATGGCATAAAACGTCCTGCATACGAAGTGCCGTACAAAAGTACCTCTACCCACTACCCAGAGCCATAGAGATATAAGAGTTGCGTCATCTCCATTCACTCCAATAGACCTGGGGCAACTACGTCACGTCTGGGCGAGCAACACAAGGCATTGTGGGTAATCACGATCCGCTCCTGTAGACTAGTGCCACTCGCCGTTAACTTCAATGTAAAATAGCGGTACCAAAAACAAATTATAAAAAAAAAACAGAAATCATTTCATTTATAAATGACTCAAAGGCACCATGACATGATATACAATACATTATACTACAAGATACATCGAAAATAGTCATTTGATCCATCTTCAGTAATGTCACTCATGTCCCTTCTGTGACCTACCGTAAATTCCGGACTATAAGCCGCGGCTTTTTTCCCGTTTTTTGGCCTTTTTTGGCCCCTGCGGCTTATATAACGGTGCGGCTTATCTATGGATTTTTTCCAAAAAAAAAAAAAAAAAAACGGAATTCTCTCTTCTTTAGCACTCTTTCTAACTATAAATCCACTTCTGTTTTAATTTCCTCTCTTGCCCTCTTTTCACCACACTGTATGACACTGTATGACACTGTGTGCACTGTAAAAAAGAAACACAGGTGGTGTTGTGTTATGTTGTTTTGTTGAAATGTTAATAAATGGGAGCTTCCTCAAACAGCCATCTCTTTCCCGACAATCCCCTCTGTGCATGAACCCTTACATATGGTAATTAAACATTAAAACACAATAAAAAAAATAAAAAAAAAATACCATTAAAACACCCGCGGCTTATAGTCCGGTGCGGCTTATATATGTAAAAAACAGTCAACTTTGCAGGTGCGGCTTATACACCGGTGCGGCTTATAGTCCGGAATTTACGGTAGTTAGAGCCTGCTGTTCACCTGGCATGTGAATAAGGGCTCGGTATTGGAAACGACGCAATATTTGGGAATACTGATTATTTGTTAGCCTGGCCTAGCCAGTGACTCATAGGAATAGACTACGTGACAACCAGGAAAGACTGGTGACTACTGGAGAGTCAGTTGACAGCCGGAACAGGAACGGCACCCGGGTAGCAGTATGGGTTAGCTCCCCAGCCTGCGTCTTCCATGAGGAAGAAGCCCAAAAACCCACGAGAGGCCTTTTAGGAGGGCCATTCAAGCCGCAAGTGGAGACTGCAGTGCCACCAAGTACTGGTACTGCATGGTGTCCACTAAGATACCATCACCTCGGAATGAGATGTTTGGAGCGGGGGAGTCTGGTGCAGCGCACAGGTCGTAGACCTGGTGAGACGAGGGAGGAACCCGGCTGGGTGGCAACCCACAGAGCCCGGTCCCTCTACGTACCAGAGCCCTGTCCCTCCCCCGGTCCCGGCAGAGTAGTTCCAGAGCAGCGGGTTGAGTGGCCCTGACCGCATGACCACCTTCGACCCTTCCTAGAGGGCTGACCGTGGGTAGCTACTGGGACGTAAGTTGGGGCTTGGCCAGCCCCGGCTGGGTCACCTGGGCGAGGGTGTATGATGTTGCGAGACCCGAAACATCCTATGATCCCAGGGTACATCACTGAGGATACGTCCCAGTTATGCATCCATTATGCGAAACTTCAGTTAACAACATTGTGCGGGAGGTAGGTACTGTTTTATTAAGATAAGATAAGATCAGATTGGGTCGGCCAAATCTATTTTTCTTCTTATAACTCAAATAAAAGAGGCACGGCAATCCTTATAAATAAGAATATTCCATTTATACTTGAAAAAGAAGAGCACGATCCAGAAGGTAGATTCATTTTGATTGCAGGCTCTATTCTCGGCCAGCATATTACTATCTTAAATGTATATGCTCCTAATGTGGACTCTCCTCAATTTATGTCACAGATGGTTTTGCTCTTTAACCAACATTGTAAAGGTCTTGGCCTCTTAGCTGGTGATTTTAATTGTATAATGAATATCAATTTAGATAAGTCCTCCACCACACCTCTGACCAACTCAAGATCCTCTCGTACTCTGAACAATATGTGCAAAGACACAGGCCTATTAGATGTATGGAGAGAGCTGCATCCCACAGTCAGGGACTATACATTTTACTCTAATCCTCATAAATCTTATTCCAGACTGGATTATTTTTTTATTCCCAGTAATTATATACACACAGTGAGCTCCTGTCAGATAGGCTCTATTGTGTTATCTGATCACGCTCCAGTGTATATGGAGATTAATCTTGGGATCACAATTCCCAGATCCTCACATTGGAAATTTAATTCCTCGTTCCTGAATAATGTGGACTTCTGTTCATTTGTCAGAGAAAAACTTTCACATTTCTGGCAAGATAATCAATTCTCACCTGTCTCTCCTGCAACTATGTGGGATGCAGCTAAAGCCACTTTACGTGGACATCTTATTTCTTATACATCCCTACAGAAAAAAATCTTAGCAAAAAAACGGAAAGATCTTGAGGAGGAGGTGATGCATTTAGAGCAGCTACATAAGAGGTCTCCCACTGAAAATAATTGGAACTTATTGATTAATGCAAAAACAAGGCTCAATTTAGACCATACCTGTCATATTAATAAGTTAATGCTCTTCACTAAACAAAAACATCATGAGTTTGGTAACAAGTCCAGTCGTTTACTTGCTTATCAGTTAAAAAAAGAATGTAACGATCGGGCGATAAAATCTGCTAGGACAACTCAGGGTTCGCTTACTTGTGACCCTCTTCTGATAAATAACACCTTCAGGGACTTTTATAAGACTCTTTACACTTCTCAGTGCACAGGTTCACTCTCTGACATTGGTTCCTACCTAGATAGAATCACTCTGCCTACTGCCACAGAGGAGGATCGTTTATTTATGAATGTGTCTTTTAGTCAAGAAGAGGTATGGGAAACTATTCAATCTATGCCCTCTGGAAAAGCACCAGGCCTTGATGGGTATCCGCTTGAGTTTTACAAGGCATTTTGGCCTGCGATTTGTCCGATCCTGATGCCTGTACTTAAAAACCTGTCTGATGGAATTCTGCCAGATACATGGAAGATGGCTTCTATTAGTTTAATTTTAAAGAAAGATAAAAATCCTCTTGATTGTTCATCTTTCCGCCCAATCAGTTTACTTAATGTGGACTTTAAAATAGTAGCCAAACTACTAGCTCGCAGATTAGAAAGATTACTTCCTCACCTTATTAAACCAGACCAGACAGGTTTTGTTAAGTCCAGATATGGTGCTGATAATCTGAGGCGAGTTTTTAACATTGTACACCATCTTAATACTCTTAAACACCCAGCTTTGATCGTTTCCCTTGATGCAGAAAAAGCATTCGATCGAGTAGAGTGGCCGTTTTTATTTTCTGTTTTGGAAAAGTTTAACCTGGGCTCTAACTTCATTTCCTTAGTTAAACTCCTATACTCCGATCCACTGGCAGCTGTTAACACAAATGGACTGTTGTCTGAGAAATTTTCAGTAGGCAGGGGGTGCAGACAGGGATGTCCTTTATCCCCTCTTTTATTTTCATTAGTTATTGAACCCCTAGCAGAGTCCCTCAGATCCGATAACAATATTTGTGGTGTAAGAGTAGGCGAGGTAGAGCATTGTATCTCGTTATACGCTGATGATGTTCTCTTATACTTGACCAATCCTGAGACCTCGATCCCCATAGTTCTGGATTCCATCGCTTGTTATAGTAAGCTATCAGGCTATAAAATTAATTTAGATAAATCAATGGCAATGCCTTTAAACATTTCCTCTAAGGCCGACATTTTTGTGCATTTTCCTTTTCATTGGTCAGAGAAAGGTTTTAAATATTTGGGTATTTTAGTTACTCCTGACCTCACAGATTTATTCAATGCTAATTATCCACCTCTGATTAAGAAAATCAAAGAAGACTTGGTTAAATGGTCGACTTTACCAACTTCCTTTTTTGGGAGAATCAATGCCATAAGGATGAACATTCTTCCCCGTCTGAACTACTTGTTTCAGAGCCTTCCCTGTTTTTTGTCTTCTACCTTTTTTAAAAGACTTAATCATCATATTTCTAAATATATATGGAAATACAAAAAGCCAAGAATCAAGTTTTCTACGCTTACTAAATCAAAAGACCGGGGCGGAGCTTCACTGCCAAATCTCCAGCTTTATTACTGGTCAGCTCAAATTAAAAATATGTCAAATTGGTTTTTGGACAGGCATGACTCTTTATGGACTAGTATTGAATCATATGCTTGCCATCCAAGACTGCTGAAGTCACTCCCTTTTATCTATAATTTCGATCAGGTGGAGTCTCTATCAAGTAATATGATTGTATATAATACACTTTTAGTTTGGAGAGATGTGAGAAAATACTTAAATATTCCTAAATGTATTTCTCTTTGGTCCCCTATTGCTCTCAACCCTGACATTCCCCCACAAATGGGAAATATTGGCCTCTTGACTTGGCTCTCAAAGGGCCTCTTTGATTTTTCTGGTCTTTTTTCACAGAACAATATAAAATCGTTTGAACAAATTAGAATTGGTTTTGACTTACCCAATAGGGATCTTTATAAATTTTTACAAATAAGACACTTTACACAGTCGCTCCTGAGGGAAAGAAAATTACGTCTGGAATTGTCAGAGATTGAGAAGTGCCTTATCTCAGCTGATGGCTCTAAAGGCAAAATTTCATATATATATGCTCTTCTATCGATGGCCAGCTCATCCTCATTTGACGTTTTGAAGCCTGTCTGGGAACATGATCTTGGGACCACGTTCAGCACAGAGAGCTGGTCAGCAATCTGCAATAAGATCTTTCCTAAATGTACTCCTCTTAGTGTATCTGAACAAAATTATAAGTTCTTTAATAGAATTTATCTCACCCCTGTTCGCCTCCAGAAAATGTTCCCAGACACTTCCAATTTGTGTTTTAAATGTAAAGCTCATCTAGGGACTCTTACCCATTTATTTTGGTTTTGTGACAAGATTCAAAGTTACTGGAGAGATGTCCACTCTATTATTCAAAACATTATAGGAAAACAATTTACTATGAGTTCAGTCTTGTATCTTTTGAATTATGACTCAGTTACGAATTTTGATAAAGATACAGAGTCTCTGTTAAATGTTTTATTTTATTTAGCAAAAAAATGCATATTACTATTATGGTCTACTCCTCAAGTACCTTCTGTAAATATGTGGCTGTCACAGGTCTCAATATTCTTACCTCTGGAAAAACTGACTTATGACCTACATCAGAAATCTGACACTTTTCAGAGAATATGGTCACCCCTGTGTTCATATCTAGAGAGATTCTGACTGAGACACTTCTACCTTTGTACTTGACCCTGTATACTCTGTTCATTTAGTCTGTTATATCGTGTGTGTGTTTTTTGTGTGTGAGAGAGAGAGAGATTTTTTTCTTTTTATCTTCTCTTGTTTATTATAGCGGAGCCGTGTCGACCGTTAAAGGCACTGTCACGTGCCCCAGTTATGTGTAACATATAACTCGGTTTCTGTTGTCAACTCACTTTCCTTTCACTGTTGATGTCGCTTGTTTCATGTGCTTGTTTTGTCTTGTATCCTTTTTATTCAAAATAAAAAAATGTTAATAATAAAAAAAAAAAAAAGATAAGATAAGATATACTTTCAATGTCCCCATAAGGACATTTGTGGTGGACTCCATCCTGCAGTTGCACAGTAGATAAAATCACACATACATATTAGAAAGTGAAACATCCTAAAAAAGCACATGGCATCCAAACAGTTTACACAATGGACACAGATTTACAGTTTACACAATAGGCACAAATTGACAGGTGACAGTATATGCACACAGGTGACTAGACCGATATTGCTTTTTCAATGGCCGATGCCGATGCCGATCTTTAGAGAGCAGGGCGGCCGATGGCCGATATATAATGCCGATTATTATTATTTTTTTCATTCGATAAAATACGATTAAAATAAACTCCTCAAAAAAAGTTCGGAAACGTTATTTCGCTCGATTATTTCTCCCCTTTAATAATACCAATTGGTATTGTATTTTATATCGTTGGAAAGCCTGATTAGTCACCTTTACAACAGGGTACAACTTGTAAGGATTGTGCATTCGTGGAATGAGAAACACACAGCTAAACGTGTGGGTAGCGCCCCCAAAAAATGTGCCAAAATCTCCTGCAATATTCTTCTGTTGGTATTTTTTTTTAAAGAAATCTAGCAGCCTAGATTTCCATTATCAATTCATGCACATTGAAAATCGAATATAACATTATACTGTAGGCCTACATCTAATATAAGATGTTATCTTAGCCAGTACAGTAACATGTTTCTGATTATTCTTTTTATTAAATAGAAAAATACATTGGGTTATGCGGTATATATTTCAGTAGTGGCTGGTAGGCTATAGTGAGAGAGCAGTATGTCAGAGAACTCATTCATGCACTGTTCTATACATTAGCAATAATAATAATAATAATGTAACTTTAGATTTGCTGTCATTTGATGGGAGAAGTGTGTTTGCAAAAGATGATGGTGAGGTGAGTGAGGAAACCGTTACAGTAGGCTTATGGGTGCATGAGAAGACTCACATTCCTAGCTTTCAAAGCTCAATAGCCTACAGTATATACTCTCACTAACTCTTATATGTTTACTGTCTGTAACGCTATGATTGCAGCCAGGGGGGATGCATGTAGCCTACTGTGAAACGCTCGGGTTGATAATGACAGTCCAATCGTCCGTCTGCCACGAGTCAATCCAACATTATTTACAGCAGGTTGCATGAGCTCAAAACTTTTTCACGCATTAAATAACAACTGTCCCCAAGACATGTTTTCGTATGTTACGTTTGTATTAACTTTTGACAGGCTCAGGTAGACTGTAGGAGGAATGCTACACTATCTCATTAAACAGTAAACACACACACGAGCGCGCACACACGCACACACACACACACGGAGCTATTTAGCCTACTACTAGGAAGCTGTTCCTTCAGCAAAACACTGTTGACAAGTAGCGTTAACGCTAGCTTTTGGACTCCCCCTTGTTGAATCTCTAACCCACATTAATGCAACCTGCTGTAAACGTTGGAATGACTCGTCGCTTGAGACGAGTTGAACTGGCTTGCGTCTGGTTGTTTCAGTTTCTAATGACATGCGTCCCTCCGCAAATTGCGGGCCGCAATCAATGTTAACCTTACAGACAGTAAACTTATAAGATTGAGTGAGAGTTTTCTTAGTTTAAGATCTAGCAAGCATGTATCAGAGTAAGCGAGGACTCCACACTCCTTCTTTGAACAGACACCGCAGCTATCCCAAAGCCAAGGAAGGGGGAGGGGTGAAAGGGGAGGGGTGAGCAGCCACACTGTAAATACTTGTAAACGGGCCTTTCTCCGTGGAGTTTAACACTACAATGTTAGTTTCTTCCAGATAGGAACCCCCGCTAAATAATAATAATAACAATAATAATAATAATAATAATAATAATAATAATAATAATAATAATAATAATAAATGATAATAATTGTAATAAAAAATCGGCCTTGTGAGCAAGGCAGAGGCCGATGCCGATTAATTAAAAATGCCAATAATCGGCCCCAATTAATCGGCCGGCCGATTAATCGGTCGACCTCTACAGGTGACAGTATATGCACACAGGTGACAGTGACGGCACGTTGCAAAACCCTCATCCAACATTACACATCTACATGTTAAGCTTGTATTATGCTCACCCTGCCGTGAAGGGCGCGGGGGTGGAGCGAGGGCCGGGCGCGTCAAATGACGTAAATTTGTTGGGCGTGGTTGGGCGCTACCTCCGTCTGGCGCTCGCCTTGTGCATGATTTTTTTTCTAACAGCGCGAGCAGCTCTCCAACATGTCCGCTTTCAAGCCACTGAGCCCTGAACACTGAGCTGTGTTTTCGCCACATTTCTTGACCCATGTGGTAGGCTAAAAACTTTGATTTGCAACTGTTCGTTTTTAGTCATTTCACCAAGTAAATGTGTTGTGTTGAGAGCATTATTGAGAGAGATTAAAAGCAGCACAGAGTAGGCTATCAGGGCTGAGAAGTAAAACGGCTTTCAGTAAAAACAAGTTTGGTGATTCCTTCATGTGCTGATGTGGGGTCATTTGAGAGTGAAAGCGCACTCAGTACTGCACATAATAGCGTTTCATTGCGACTTTTCCACGGGCTGTTCTCACTATTACCATTGTACAATACATGCTGATCACTTTCTGAGTATAATGGCATCAGCCCCAGCGCGAGGTCTGCACAGTGACTCACGGAGACTCGCGGGGCCACACCCCCACGGAGCTTGGTCGAGTATAATTCAGCCTTTACTGTTCAGGAGCTTAATGGACACGGGCAGAAATGAGTGTTTGTAATGTTTCAGCCTGCTCTTGGGAACCCTGAATCTCCTACCAGAAGGTAAGAGCTGGAACTCTGGGTGGGGAATGTGGGTGGGGTCAGACACTATTTTCTGAGCCTGTCTGATGATTGACTGCTCATAAGTTGTTTGGAGGGGTGGATGGTTTTTGACCCCCATCATTTTCATACATTAGCAGTCTTCACTAGACAAGCAAGCTGTGCTTTGAGCTGCACTGTCAAGTTACCATACCAGGCTGTAATACCATATCTTATAACACTCTCTAACACTGCATGATCAAAAAGTAACAAGCTTCTGCTCCACTCCAAACACCCTGAGGGCGCTTTCAGACCTGATAGTCCGCGTCCTTAGTTCGCACCAAATGCAAAAATGATACCGTACATTGTTTTGTTTTCCAGCTGGTCCGGTTCGCTTTCACACCAGCCAAAAAGCATGCGGACCAAATAGGGCTGCCAACCCTCCCAGATTGAACAGAAGACTCTGGGAGTCTGGAAAATATAACTTCCCAGAGATTTTTTGATGGGTGAAATTATCATGTGTGTGTGTGTGTGTGTGTGTTAGGGACTGTGCTCGCCTGCTCTCGTCTGCTTTCCAGGCGAGGCGGTAGCCAACTCAAACGAGCCTAACCCTAACCCTAGCTCAAACTGTCACCGATAGTTACAGGTGAGCTTACAACCTTTAACTGAAGGTAGTAGAAGTACACGGATGCATCGGGACCACTGAGGGAGCGAGCCAACACCAGTCAAAGCTGCCGGGGTCTGTGTTATTCAGTGTAGCTCGAGGCTACTTAACCTCAAGCATATTAGCCTGGCTAACATGCTAGGGCAGGGGTGGGCAACTATTTTTCATGGGGGGCCAGCGTGAAAAATTTTGGGCATTTGAAGCCAGGTTTAGAGGAATAACTCATTTTAAATTAACAGTTGTGATGTCATTATTCAGTCTTAACCACCAATATTTGATCCTTTTCTCACTCACTCCTATGTCACCACCTGCTCTCCCTGCAGGGCTTGAAATTTACTTTTTTCACCACCTGCCAATATGGCTGCTAGATTTTAAAGTTACCAGCCAATTAGAATTTCCACTAGCCGAAATGTTTTTCTTGAAATAAACCAGAATATGAGTGTGTTAATTTAAGCATTTAAGTATCAGTAAGTGGTCTGGGATTCTCAAAGCCTGTGTTGAGGGTCACACAAGAACAAAAATGCACTCTTGAAGCTAAATAAATCCAAAACCAACAAGTTAATTATTTAAATTTCTACTTCAATGTAGAACAGTCATTTCTTACACATGAGATTACTTTTAGCCAGCTGAGCGCGCTGGGGTCAAATATGCTCGCTGCCAATCTACATCGTGCCTTGGCTGTTGAGGCGTCCAGGACCCCTCGCGTTTGACTGTCGGAGCTCTCTCCCCTTCTGGTCACTCCGGGCCAGATCCAGCAATGCCCTCCTGTCTTTGTAAACCATTGCTCTACCCCCCCCTCATGGCCTGGTAGGCTCTTTACGCCTCCTCTACCTATCCCCATCCCTGTTGTAATTCCTAATCAAATTCCTGTACATACCACTGTTAGCCTCTCCCTCTCCACTGCACGTCTTCCTCCCCACTCTGCAAGACCAAAGGGGGTCACAGAGGACAACTTGATATTTATTATTACTAATTCTACCCCTTCTTCTCCCTCTCTCGATGAGGTCTCCCACACTTTTTCCATCCCTGTTTTACTATGTAATAACAGACCGAGCCCCAGTGTGGTTTCAAAGCCTGTATGTAGGCGTGCTAGGGACCGGCCTAGATGTCTCCAGTCACTGCCGCGAGCCTCAACGTTCGGCAGAGCCGGATCCGACTCCATCTGCTTTGGATTACTAAATGCCCGATCCATATTAGCCAACAAATCATTCATCCTGAGGGATTATTTTACATCCAAAGACCTGGACTATCTGCTGATTTCGGAAACCTGGCAGAAAGCAGACGATTTTGTCCATCTAAACGAACTCTGCCCTCCAAACTGCGCTTATTCTTGCGCCCCCAGATCCTCAGGCAAAGGAGGAGGAGGACTAGCCATAGTGTACCGAGACTGTTTCTCCTCACGCTCGGTGAGCCCTGGATTTTACGCATCCTTTGAAATTCTTATGAACAAAATTGGACAAACGAACCCTTTTTATTGCGTTTTAATTTACCACCCTCCTGGCAGAAATGGTTCTTTCCTCACTGAGTTCGGTGACTTTTTAGCGTCCATCATTCGACTGGATAGAGTTCTCATGATTGGAGATTTTAACATTCATGTAAATAATAGTTTGGATGACTTTGCCATCAACTTCTTGAATGTTACTGAATCTTTTAAATTCATCCAACATGTCTCTGGTCCTACCCACATCAGAGGAAATACTTTAGACCTGGTGTTTACGTTAGGGTTAAATGCTAATAATGTTTGTACTGAGGAACTGCTGGTGACTGACCACAAATGTGTTCTTTTTAATCTGTCTTTTGACAACGACTTTGTGCCGGTGAAGCGTTTAAAATGCTCACGTATTGTGAATAGCTCAGCCGTTGAGAAGTTCACCTCCAGCTTTGATAGAAATATCTTGGTCTCCCCTGTTGATGACATAGATTGTTTGGTTCATGATTTTAACTCACACTGCACAGCTATTTTAGACGACGTAGCACCCATGGTGACTCGCACAGCCAGGCTGGTAAAGTCCTCCCCCTGGTTGAACGATGAGATCCATGATCTTAGACGTAAATGCCGCAAAATAGAACGGCTATGGAAACTATCCAACCTCCAAGTCCATCGTCTCTACCTCAAAGAGCTTTTAACAGAATTCAACGATATGGTCAAGAGTGCTAGAGCTGCTTATTTTGCAAACCTCATCTCCTCTAGCAAGCACAATCCCAAAGTATTGTTCAGGACCATAAATACAATTGTCAGCCCACCTCTCCCATCTGTACCTGTTCTCTCAAATGACGACTGCAACCGTTTTCTTTTGTTTTTTGTTGACAAAGTTGCCAATGTGAGGGCAAATATCACCCCCTCCCCATCTCTCATCTCCATCTGTCCAGTTAAGATATCATCCCTGAGCTGTTTCTCTACCATCGCCCTGAAAGACCTAACAGACATAGTGAGCTCTATGAAATCCTCTTCGAGCCCTCTAGATATTCTACCCACCTCTATGCTCAAGGAAGTTTTGAGTTCTGTTGGTCCCAGTCTTCTCACTATTATAAACAGGTCCTTAGTCCTGGGCATGGTTCCATCCTATTTCAAGCAGGCGGTCGTTCAGCCCCTCCTGAAAAAGCCCAACCTCGACCCCTCCCTACCAAATAATTACAGACCCATCTCAAAGCTGCCCTTTGTATCGAAGGTGCTAGAGAAAGTGGTAGCAATTCAGCTTACCACTTATCTGACGAAATATAACATCCCAGACAAATTTCAATCAGGTTTTCAAAAAAAACACTCCACTGAAACTGCCCTCCTCAGAGTTTCCAATGATATCATGATGTCCACTGATGCCGGTAATTGTTCTGTCTTGGTTTTACTTGATGTTGTTGTTACTCAGTGCAGCATTTGATACGGTTGACCACAGCATCTTGCTGGATAGGCTCAGGGACTGGGTGGGTATCTCAGGGAGCGCACTAAGTTGGTTTGCCTCTTACCTAACAGAGAGAAGTTTCTCAGTAGCCGTTGGCCCTTTTACATCTGACTCCTCCCCCCTTTCGTGCAGTGTGCCACAGGGATCCGTGCTGGCGCCAGATCTTTTCGGCCTGTACATGCTTCCCCTAGGCCTTTTAATCAGTTATTTTAAGGGTATTTCTTATCATTTTTATGCAGACGACATCCAGCTCCATTTCTCTTTTAAACCCGATAACTTAGAGAGTCTCAGCATCCTTCATGAGTGTCTGGCCGCCATTGAGCAATGGATGGCGAGCAATTTCCTACAACTAAATGCTGCCAAGACAGAAGTGCTGATCATCGCTAGCGACAGCATTGCCTCCAGAGTGGCACAGAGCCACATGGGGTCCCTTAAGGGAAATATCCATCCCTCTCTGAGAAATTTAGGTGTTTTCTTTGAGCAATCTATGCATTTGGATAAACATGTAAATTCCCTAACCCGCTCCTGCTTCTACCACCTCAGAAATATTGTCAAATTACGGTCCATTGTATCACCTGCTGAACTGGAAATAGCTGTACATGCTTTCATTTCCTCAAGACTCGATTATTGTAACTCACTTTTCACCTGCCTTAACCAATCATCCATAAACCAGCTCCAACTTGTCCAAAATGCCACTGCAAGATTGCTCACCAGGTCAAAAAAGTCTTGCCACATCACCCCCATCCTAGCCTCTCTCCACTGGCTCCCAGTGAATTTCAGAATTCAGTTTAAAGTCCTGGTCTTAACTTATAGAGCCCTCCATGGACAAACCCCGGTTTACATCTCCGAGCTTCTCCATTCATACTCGGCCAGTCGGTCTCTGAGGTCGTCCGACCAGGAGTTACTGGCGGTGCCCTGGACCAGATTAAAAACTAAGGGTGATAGAGCCTTTGCGGTGGTGGCCCCAAGGCTCTGGAATACTCTCCCTCTGGACCTGAGAGTCTCTTCCTCTGAACTCGTGTTCAAAAAGCAATTAAAAACTTTCCTGTTCAGAAAAGCTTTCGGCCATACATAGATTTTACAGACTGTTTTGATTTATTTCATTCTTCTGCTTGCAATGTCTGTCTTTATTTTAGCTATTTTTCTGCTAGCCTAATTTTGCATTTTCTTAGACATGTTTTAATTATATGAGATGTTTTAATTGTATTACTTGTTTTAAACTGTATGTGGTCCTCTGTGAAGCACTCTGGGCACTCGTGCTACGAAGAGCGCTATATAAATAAAGGTTTACTTACTTACTTACTAGCCTTTTAGTCATAAATATTATTGAAAGATATTCCATATTCCAGACTGAAATGCTATAACAGAAGAGTATTGGCCAGAATGAGATGAACATTTGGACACTTATTCAGCGGATATCTTGCATTGCAATTTTTTTTTTCAATTCCATCGCGGGCCGCCGTATGTTGCCCATGTATGTGCTAGGGTGATGCAGGCAGACAGGAGTCGGCTAATTAGCATTGGCCGAAGTTTTGCAATGAAAGCTAGCTAGAGCAGTTTCTTGAAATGCATTCTAACCAGCTGAAATATTCACATAAAACACAGCGTATTGCTGGTGGTGGCCGTGACACCGGCGCTGCCCTACTGGGGCAGTGGGTTAGAGAAACTATCCTGGGGGGAATGCAGGATTGCAGCCAAACACCCTCTTGAGGCAGCGGAGCTGCTAGGCCCAGTTGTTGCAGCCATTTCAGCCTGATGTCCAAGTCTCCATGAACACCGGTGTAGCTCTTGCACCCGGGAACACAACACCTTCGACCCATGACTATCCCTAACCTGTCCCTGGCCACTAAACTAAACTCAACAAACAGATGAATTTTTTTTTTTTTTTACCAACAAACACAACCTAGGCTATCTGACGTAGCCTACTCTAAAACTAAACCTAAACTACTAAATACTACAAAGAGATACACTTTTTCCAGTTTTTTTCTGCTGAAAATCAATCTATATTGGAAATTAGCTGTGTTCTTGATGAATCCAGGTCAAAGGTCCTGACATTTATTGTAAAACTGAGTAATTCCTCATCTCTTCTCACATACCTATGCAAACAGACGAACATTTTTTTTTTTTTTTTACAAACAAACACAACCTAGGCTATCTGACGTACTCTAAAACTTCAAGTTCAAGTTCAAGTTCAAGTAGTTTATTGTCATATGTATAATACAATGTATAATACAATGAAATTCTTTATGCTCTGAGCACCCTCAGCCTTACATACACAAGGACATGGTCACAAAGACCGACAGAAAAAGGGTGTAGACCTACATAACTATGTAGGCTACACGTGATACAGACATGTCTGTACACAGTGCGTGTAGACATAACACAAACCACAATACAGTACAATACAATAATGGTGCACAACAAAGTGACAGTGCGTTGCAGTGTGTGTGAGTCAACTGTTCAGCAGCCTGACTGCCTGAGGGAAAAAGCTGTTACTGAGACGGGTGGTGTGTGATTTGATGCTCCGGAAGCGTTTTTTGGAAGGGAGGAGTGAGAACAGGGTATGAGCGGGGTGGCTGGTGTCTTTGATAATGTTTTTGGCTTTCATTTTACAGCGAGTGGTGAAGATGTTATGGAGGTTTGGTAGTTCTGTGCCGATGATTTTAGCTGCTGTCTTCACAGTCCTCTGCAGCAGTCTGCAGTCCTGGGCGGTCAGGTTGCCGTACCACACTGTGATACACCCTGTCAGAACACTTTCTATGGTACAGCGATAGAAATTCACAAGGCCTTTGGTGCTCAAGCCAAATTTCTTGAGGCGCCTCAGAAAGTACAGTCGCTGCTGTGCTTTCTTGAGGATGCACTTGGTGTTGAGAGACCATGTGAGTGTGTTTGTGATGTGTGTGCCCAGGAATTTAAAGCTGTCGACTATGTCGACAGATGACCCATTGATGGAAATGGGGGTGTGAGTGACTTTGGACTTTCTAAAGTCAACAATGATTTATTTGGTCTTATTGGTGTTTAGAGAGAGGTTGTTGTTTTGGCACCATAGGGTTAGATCTTCTATTTCTCTCCTATAGGCCCTCTCATCACCGTCGGTTATTAATCCGATCACTGTGGTGTCATCTGCAAATTTTATGATGATGTAATTTCCAAATCTGGTGACACAGTCGAAGGTAAACAGAATGTACAGCAGAGGACTGAGGCAGCAGCCTTGGGGCGCGCTAACTAAACCTAAACTACTAAATACTACAATTTACACTATGCACTCTAATCAAAACGCTCCACAAATCTCTCTCTCTCTCTCCCTATTCAACAATTCTCCACACTCCATAGTCCCAGCGTGGTGTGCAGCCACTTTTATAAACTTTGGCTGGGAGGGGCCTAGGCACGAGAGATGGGCGGGCTGGGTTTGGTGACATCACTGATCAAGCTACGTCACTGATCAAGAGCTCAGCCAATAGAAAGGGACGAAAATTGGGAGTCTACAGCTGGCCTTTTTGGTTTGTATGGAACTGCATGGGTATGTGAGAAGAGATGAGTAATTACTCAGATTTACAGTAAATGTCAAGACTTTGACCTGGATTCCTCAAGAACACAGCTAATTTCCAATATATATAGATTTTCAGCAGAAAAAAGTGGAAAAAGTGTTGAGTATCTCTTTAAGGGTGTGTGTGTGTGCGCGTGTGTGTGTGCACGTGAGTGTATGTGTGTGTGAGAGAGAGTGTGTGTGTGTGTGTGGGAGAGAGAGTGTGTGTGTGTGTGTGTGTGCGTGCGTCCATCTCACATGTCCCAGGCATGCAGGTCATGGTGGACGGACAGAGCTCCACCAGTCTGACTGACAGACCGCCTGCCTCTACTGGAGGAACCGTTACCATGGAAACCTGCACAGACAGACAGGTGGAGAGACACAGAGGGAAAGACAGGTAGAGAGAATTTAAATCAAATCGTCCAACTATTAATTCTGGGACATCTGTCTGTCTGTAACCCCCTAGCCTGCTAAATCCCATGACCTCACATCCTGTTTGCCTACTAAACCATCTGATCCCATGACCTCACATCCTGTTTGCCTACTAAACCATCTGATCACATGACCTCATATCCTGTTTGCTTCTGTGGATGAGTCTGGCCCCCAGCCATTTACAGAATGTTTACATGTTTATATATGCGGGGAACATATAGACGGTTTTCACCAGAGTGTAGTCTCTTAGAACAGACGAGTTGGCTTCCGCAATTTTCAAATGCTTCCGCCATACCGTCTGTACTTCGTGGGGGAGAATCATGCACCAACCGGAATGGGAAGCAGAAAGGCGGGTCTTCCGCTCATTAGTCCAATCAGAATCCAATATGCCGGCAGAAAGGCGGGTCTTCCGCTCATTAGTCCAATCAGAATCCAATATGCCGCATTCGCGTGTCGTGATTGGTCGGATTCCGTAGAACTTCCTTCCAGTCTGAAGGTTTTTTTCCCAACTTCCTTGTGCATGTTCTGGGGGTGTAACGTACAGACTGTATATAGCTGCATTCGCCGGATGTAGATGATACAGTCTGTTTTAAGAGACTAACCAGAGCGCAACCCCACAGCACTTCCTTTTTCTCAGCATTCGGCAAACTGCAGAAATATTCACTCGACATCGTTACTTTTGTTTTCGCCGCTCAGCTGTATAGACGGTTTTCACAGAATGGTCAGTCCTGCACTTGAATGTTTTTTTTTCTTTTATGTCCATAGCAAACACTGCAACAGGAAGTGAGCGGGGGTTCAATTTAGAATGTTTTTGTTGTCAAGTTAAAACCGTCTATATGTGATCCAAATATAAATGTACATATATGTTCATATATAACCCTTTATACTGTATACATATAGGGTTATTCTATGTCTACATATATGTACATATAAGCAATTAAATAAGGTTATTCTTACATATGTCAGCATATACTCTATGTTAATATAAGCAATGCACATATATGTTATTATCATACATGTCAAAATATGTGTTCATATTATTGACATATATTAAAGATGGATGCTGTGTCTCCACCTCCTCCCAGTATGCTCTCGTGAGGCCAAAATACCCCAGATTTAAGAACTGGATTCTGCATAGCATTGTGTATTTACAGTATATACAGCCAATGTTCTAGCTCTGTAAATATGGCACTTTAAGTTAGAATCACTTTTGACTTGTCAAAAGTAACCATGTAGATTCCCACAAGTAGAGCAGTTTATCCTAATGACGCCTGGGGATTCCTGGGGATACAATTCCACGGGTGTAAAGGTTTTCTTGCGTGCACTGGGGGTGGAGGGGGGTTCCGGTGTGTCTTGGCCCGGCCTTCGCTCTCACACCTTATGGGTGTGGGGGCGGGGCCTTCGCTCTCACACCTTATGGGTGTGGGGGCGGGGGCCGGGGCAAGACACACCGGAACCCCCCTCCACCCCCAGTGCCGGTAGGTCAGAATAGCTTAGGCTAGGCTATAGATTAGCTACAGCCTAACTCAGTGATCCTCACTATTTTCTCCATGAGAGCCACACTAGCCGGTCAAAGTCAAGAGGAGAGCCAATTTTACCGCAAAACCACACAGTAAGTGTTTGATTTAGTTTTTAGTTTATTCAATGATAAAACCAATGATAAAAAATGTAGAACCAATGATAACTAGAACGACCGCAACGCGGACTTATGCCTCCGCCATTAGTTCATTCTTGAGTCTAAATCGCCATTTGAGGCAAATTGGAAGAAATTCTGTCAAGGCGCTCCTGTGATGTTGCGTTACAGAGCTTGGAAATTGGGTGTGTGAGAGGTCACAGTGACCTTGAACTTTGACCACCAAAATGTAATCAGTTCATCCTTGAGTCCAAGTGGACGTTTGAGGCAAATTCGAAGAAATTCCATCAAGACATTCCTGAGATATCGCATTAACAAGCTTGAAAATGGCATTCGTGAGGTCACAGTGACCTTGAAGTTTGACCACCAAAATGTAATCAATTCATCCTTGAGGCCAAGTTAATGTTTGAGGCAAATTTGATGAAATTCCGTCAAGGCATTCCTGAGATATCGCGTTAACAAGCTTGAAAATGGCGTTGGAGAGGTCACAGTGACCTTGACTTTTGATCACCAAAATGTAATCCTTTCATCCTTGCGCCCAAGTCGACGTTTGAGCCAAATTGGCAGAAATTCCATCAAGCCGTCCTTGAGATATCGCTTTAACGAACTTGGGAATGGCATTCTTGAGGTCACAGTGACCTTGACCTTTGACCACGAAAATCTAATCAGTTCATGCTTGAGTCCAAGATGATGTTTGAGGCAAATTTGATAAAACCATCAAGGCATTTCTGAGATGTTGCGCTAACAAGCTTGAAAATGGCGTTGGAGAGGTCACAGTGACCTTGGCCTTTGACCACCAAAGTCTAATCAGTTCATCCTTGAGTCAAAGTCGATGTTTGAGGTAAATTTGATGAAATTCCGTCAAAGGCATTCGTGAGATATCGCGTTAACAAGCTGGAAAATGGCGTTTGAGAGGTCACAGTGACCTTGACCTTTGACCACCAAAATTGAATCAGTTCATCCTTGAGTCCAAGTCGATGATTGAGACAAGTTTGATTAAATTCCGTCAAGGCATTCCTGAGATATCGCGTTAAGCTGGAAAATGGCGTTTGAGAGGTCAGTGACCTTGACCTTTGACTAGGGCTGCACGATATATCGTTTACACATCGTCATCGCAATGTGCGCATGCGTGATAGTCACATCGCAGGACGTGCGATGTCAAAAGCAAATTAACTCGTCATGTTGCTTGATAAACTCTCACTTTAGGGGTAGCCTACTGAGTGAAATGCAGTCTCTCTCAAAGGAGAGAGACGCCCCGCTACTGTACTCACTCATTTAGTGCTTAGCTTCAACACAACAAACATGCACAGAGCTCAATTGAATTATTTTTGCTTATGTTGCGTTGCTGACAGTAGCCGATGTGATTGTGGAGGCGGACTTGTCCACAGCTTGCAGCGCACTAGCATACAGCAGGCTGGCTGCTGTAACTCAACATGTCCGTGGAGTGGAGATATTTACTCTTGAAACACCAAAAAGCAAGACCGCAACTTATAATGACACGAAGGCTAAAGTGATTACTGAGAAGTTGTCCGTGTATCACTGCGGCTGTCTCTCCCCTTCAGTCTCTGATGTTGCATCACATGATAGCAGTAACGTTACGGTAGAGTTAATCATACATAGCGACTCATTTACACAAAACATGTCAGTGAAAATAAAAAGACAAGAGACATATCTGGGCAATTAAATGTATATTTATTACTTTTCACGAATGAATTGTTTGTCACCGGTCGGCTGCATGTGAATCCTCGTCTCTCTGTACTGCCCTGCGTGCGCTCAAAAACCGGAACTCCCCAAATGCGGAGTGTACCACTTGGTAGTTTCTGGAGGGGGTTTCCGGGGGGTCAGACCAAGTGTATAAAGTGGCAGGGGTGTTTCATTGTTGATTTATTGAAACGTTAGAAGAACGAAAGAAGTTGAAAGCAGTGATTATAATCAATTAAATCTAATGTTTTTCTGCAAATAGCATCATTGGGAGGTAGATACTGGCACTCAATATTAGGGGTGGGAAATATAACAATTGTATATCAATATTGTGATATGAGACTATATGGTCTTAGATGTTGGATATGGTAATATGGTGATACAGCATACATGTTGTCTTTCCCTGGTTTTAAAGGCTGCATTACACTAAGTGAAGTGTAGGCTAGTGACATTTTAAAGTAGAATGTCATAACTCACTCACTTTTTCATGTATGTACATCATGGAAATCCATTGGTCAAAATCTGTATGCACCCTGATAGATGGCCTACCAGATGGACTCCTCTACAAAATCACCCCAATCATTCTAGAAGTATTATTTTCTTTAAAATAGAGCTATTCTGGTAATCTGGTGAAAATCTGTATTTTTTCATATCGCAATATATATCGCAGGGGTGGGGAATATCGCAATGTCAGTTTTTTCCAATATCGTGCAGCCCTACCTTTGACCACCAAAATCTAATCAGTTCATCCTTGAGTCCAAGTCGATGTTTGAGGCAAATTTGATGAAATTCCGTCAAGGCGTTCCTCAGATATCACGTTAACAAACATCGGACGGACGGACGGACAACCCGGCTCCATAATGCCTCCGGCCTGGCTATCGCCGGCGGAGGCATAAAAATGTTAGAAACAATTATAAAAATCATAAAAACATTCGACTTTATATATATATTTTTTAATATATATATATATATATATATATATATATACTGTATATATATTAAGGCTGATCCGTGAGCGGCTGCTTCTGGGACGAGGGTCGGGGTCTTAATCGGCCTCGGCTGGGTCTACTGGGCGAGGGTGTATGATGTTCGATAGACCCGAAACACCTTACGACCCCAGTTAACATCACTGATGACGCGTCCCAGCGCATGCTGAAGCATTGTATCTTGAACCGTATGAGTATGGCTCCCATGGCCAGTGACACTTAGGAATAGTCTAGGTGACAACCAAGTATAAATTGGTGACAAGCTGGAGAGACAGTTGACGGCCGGAGAGACAGCACCCGGTACGGGATGGGTTAGCACCCCAGCCTGGCTCTCTCGTGAGGGAGAAATCCACAAACGCTACGGATTAGCCTCCTGAAAAGCTGTATAAAGATCGGCGCGGCCTGGGGTCCTTCAGGCTAGAGCGAGGTGCTCGCCGCAGGCGAATGACGTGCAGCGCACAGGCCTCCTTGAGGCATCCTCTCTGTCCATGGTACGCCATGATGGTACGGCATAGTAGGATTGCCTTTTGGAGGGTCTGGTGAGACGAAGGAGGAGCGCGGCCGGGAGAAACCCACAGAGCCTTAGCCCTCCATGCACCGAAGGGTCTTTCAATGCTGCGGTGTAGCACTAGCTCTATTGCAGCGGATTGGGCATGATCAACCCTTCCGCGGGCAACGCTGCAGACAGAGTAGGAAGGCTGATCCGTGAGCGGCTGCTTCTGGGACGAGGGTCGGGGTCTTAATCGGCCTCGGCTGGGTCTACTGGGCGAGGGTGTATGATGTTCGATAGACCCGAAACACCTTACGACCCCAGGTAACATCACTGATGACGCGTCCCAGCGCATGCTGAAGCATTGTATCTTGAACCTATATATATATATATATATATATATATATATATATATATATATATATATATATATATATATATATAGTGTATAGTTATAAAATAAAATATTAAAACATTCTGATGTCCAGTCTGTCTCTCTCTGGGATGCAGCTCCACACACCTCCAGCTCAGTAAACAGCCTGTGCTTTCCTGGTCTCCACCATCGACATAAATAAAGATGGACGCCACACTTGAGGTCCCGTTTAGTTAAGCCGTTGCATGTCAGATCGCCGCCCTGACGGCTGAATCCAGTATTAGGTCACAAGGCCCCCCTCCCCATGTTAGTGGATGGGAAAATCACAACCGAAATATTCACAGTAAACGTCAGATAATTTTTTTCCAAAGGTGGTTTGTATCATTTTAGATAGTCATTATCATGCTAATGCCTGTGCAAGTGGTCATTTTTCTGATCAGTTTGTTTTTAAGTAGTTATTTGACATATAAAAAGGGATAAAAATGGATGATTGACAGCTGTGGCAGCCTGTCTCAAGCCGTCATTGGCTGGACAGGCTCTGCACATTATAGATCTATTGTCATAGACAAGACACACGGCTTCATCTGTTATGTCTGTTATCTAACGCTGCCTGGAGGTCGGGGTGACTCTGCTGGGTGTGTGGGCCCGGGACAGAGGCTCTTAGCACGGGTAGTTGCTCCCTGGAGGTCGGGGTGGCTCATGGGTTGGCTGTGCTGGCTACCAGACATATCAATGAACCGCAATAAAAAGAACATTGTTTTGAGAAAGGTGTGCGAGGAATTAACGTTGGTTGGGGACTGAAGTACCGTAATTTCCGCACTATAAGCCGCACCGGAGTATAAGCCGCAGCAGCAAAATTGCCTGTTTGTTACATATATAAGCCGCACCGGACTATAAGCCGCAGGTGTTTTAATGTTTTTTTTTTATTTTTTTTTATTGTGTTTTAATGTTTAATTACCATATGTAAGGGTTCGTGCACAGAGGGGATTGTCGGGAAAGAGATGGCTGTTTGAGGAAGCTCCCATTTATTAACATTTCAACAAAACAACATAACACAACACCACCTGTGTTTTTTTTTACAGTGCACACAGTGTCCGCGGTGTGGTGAAAAGAGGGCAAGAGAGGAAATTAAAACAGAAGTGGATTTATAGTTAGAAAGAGTGCTAAAGAAGAGAGAATTCCGTTTTTTATTTTTTTATTTTAGTTACTCACAGTACTATTGACCAGTCCAACTCAAAAGATATTCGGCAGTTTCACTTTGAGCTCTTGTTCCGCCGCTGTCCATCAATGGTTATGACGAGTCTCGCTGGGTACAGTACGCCAAAGCGATATCCATTGACTTTAACCTTTTCGATGATGCTGTTGTATGTTGCGCGTTTCTGTTGCACCAACGCGGAGAGGTCCTGCCGGACGAAAAAGCGCGTACCCTTCTGCGGGGAAGAGGCTTCTTCCCCGCAGCCTGGAGGATGAGTTGACGGTCGGGCCAGCGGAGTAGGCGGATGAAGATGGCCCTCGGTGTCAGGCCGGGGTCTGGACGTGGCCGAGGCGCCCGGTGTGCCCTGTCCACTGTGGTTTCTCGCCTTCCTTCAGGTCCAGGATGTAACACAGGATTTTGCCAAGGAAAGCGTCCATGTCACCAATCTCAGCTCCTCTTTTACATTGATCAGGCGAATGTTATTTCTTTTACTCCTGCTGATTAAGTCATCAACCTGCGTGTGCAGGGTTTCGATTTGTTTTTGCATTTTATCCATTTTCGGACTCACTGTGTTGTTTTTGTCCTCCAGTGCGCTGATGCGCTTTTCCTCATTAGAAACTCTGTTCACGGTTGCCTTATTTTCTTTAGTGAGTGAGTGGATGGACTTCTGCACGTTTTCAAACTTGTTTTCAAGCTGCTCAAAACCTCTGAGCGATGTCGGACTTAATCGATAGTGTTTCACGGAGTAAAAAGTTAAGCCCAAGCCGTGTATCTCCAGCCTCCAGCAGGTGAGTCATTTCCTCATTCATGGCGGTGATTGCTTCGTCTCTTTTCTTTCTGCTTACTGGTTTTCAGTCTTGTGCTTCTTCCAGCAGACATTCGCCCCACTCTTTAAAGTTATTCAGTTGGTTCTGGTCACCTTATTCATTTTAGATCAGATCGCTAAAACATATTGTTTGGTCTGGTGTAGCAGCCGTCTAGCTGAGCGCCATGTTCACCGTGATGCCGGTTGATTTCCGCCAAATGATGTCAAGTCAAGTCAAGTCAAATTTTATTTATATAGCACCTTTCATACACAAAGGCAATTCAAGGTGCTTTACAAAAAATAATCGAAAAAACAAGCAGCAAAGCAATGCACATAAAATGTGCAGATGAAGCTGTGTAACCTGTAAAATCCATCGATTTTGGAGGTCACCGAGTGGCCGTTTGCTGAAAAAATCCATAGATAAGCCGCACCGTTATATAAGCCGCAGGGGCCAAAAAACGGGGAAAAAGCCGCGGCTTATAGTCCGAAATTTACGGTAAGTTCAGAAAATGTGTTTTAGTAGTTACTCCAGCTATGTTAGCAATAGCGTTAGCCGCTTTCGCTAGTCGGCTGTTTTTCATTATTTATCGGCTTGAAAAAAAATTGGGCCAGGTGATGCGTTTCGCGTCATCTGGGCCAAGTCCGCCTTGCAATTTGGAGGCATTTTTTTTTTTTTTTTTTTTTTTTTTTTCTCTGGCTGTGAACAAGCAATTTCAAAAATTTCAACGGATTCGAAATTTAAGATTTTTTAAGAATTAATATATATTCATATTCCCCACGGTAAAGCCGGCCTTTAACAACCGATAACGATAGCTGGAATAACACAATAATATACACATATTTTCAGAACTTACCAGGTTGTCCAACTGCCAGGAAATGTGTTTTATAACGTTAACTCCCGTCCCGGGTCAGATGGGGCCTAGTACGGCTAGGGGGGGCGGCTTTAGCTCAGGAGGTAGAGCGGGTCGGCCAATGACGCAAGGGTTGGCGGTTCGATCCCCGCTCCCTCCCAGCTGCTGTCGTTGTGTCCTTGGGCAAGACACTTAACCCTCCTTGCTCCCGATGGTGTGTAGGCACCCTGCGTGGCAGCCTGCCGCCATCGGTGTATGAATGGGTGAATGTAGACTACCTACTGATTGTAAAGCGCTTTGGATAAAAGCGCTATATAAATGCAGGCCATTTACCATTTACCATTTAGTACGCAAGCACCAGCCATGAGCTAATCGCTAACGGGTTAGCCGTTAGCGTCACATAAACAGAGGTTTTATTTTTGGTATTAAAGCAACAAACGTTTTTATATGGATATCTCAGAGAAATGCTTTGACTGTGGGGATGTTCGTTCTTCACAACCTCTTTTCTTAGCTGTTGTAAGGATAGTTAACACGTTGAGTGCCAATGACGAGATATCTCGGCTTACACAATCCAACCGTTGAGTGCCAAAGACGAGATATCTCGGCTTACATCTTTTTCAGTGGTTTCCACTAGCTGGCGCCCTTGGGCAATATGTGAATGTGGATCCGACCTCTCCCGCTTCCCCGGAAGTACTCTAACAAAGATTTCTATATAAGGAAGGCGGGATCGTTTGATCGGCGTGGGTTGAGTAGGTAAGTTGAGACAGACAGAGAGAGACAGCATTAGTAGCGATTTATAGAGAATTTCAGCAATTTAGCAATTTAGAGTCAGATTTAGAGCGAGTTGGTTAGCGTAGTTGATTTAGTTTGTTAGTTGTTAGTACAGTAGTAGTGTTTAGTATAGTCTTTATAGTAGACTTAGTTTAGATACTTAGTTAGCGGGTAGTTACAGTTAGTGTTCATTGTAGTTAGCTTAGCACATTTAGCGTTAGCGTCAGTTCATTTTAGTATTTAGCCTTTATTCTAGTTCAGTTTATTCTAGTTCAGTTTGATCGAGTTGGTAGCCGGTAGATTAGCCTTATTTCAGTTCAGTTTGATCTAGTCGTAGCAGTAGTTGTTTTATTTCAGTTTAGTTGGGAGCGGGTGGCGTGTTTGTGCCATGCCGGCCAAACGCAAGCGGTCTTCGGCGGCCACACGCAAGCGATCGGCCGATCAGAGATCACTGCTGGATTTCTTTTCCGTCCGAAACGAGCTTGTGCCGGAGACCGATTCCGAGGTCTCGGATGATGAACGGGGTGAGCCTCTGCATGTCGCGGCTGCGGCTGCAGGGCTGACTGAGTCCGAGTCGAGTGACCTCACGTCTTCTCCAGACGCTGAGGACTCTGAAGATGAGTGGGCCCCATCCAGGAGCGAAGCTCCAGAGAGCAGTGGTAAGACGATGTTTGAGATGACTTGTGTAACTTGTGTAAATGTAATTACTATGACTATACAAAAGCCAGCAGTCAGTCAATTCATTTTACTGAATTTCAGACTCTGAAGATGAGCCTACTGTAGCCAGCTGTAGCGGTACAGCATCTGGTGCCACAGCCACTGGTGCCAGGAAAATGGGTAAGATCACACTTCAGAATCAGGTTTATTTTCACATCACAGGTTCCAGCCAGCATTCAGTACCACATATATAAAAAACACTATTTTATGGTAATTATGTATTTCTATAATTTGCAGATTGTGGCAGTGGAGCTGGAAGTGGGAAACGGCCTGCAGGTCCAGGCTGGTGTGACATTGACTGGGAGCCAACCCACATCCCCTTCACAGCAGAACCGGGTCCTCATAGTGGTGGTGCTGCTGCTAAACCAGTTGACTTCTTCCAGCTCTTCCTGGACGATGAGCTGCTCCAGGCCATTGTAGTCCAAACTAACTTGTATGCACACCAGTGCATCAGTCAGGTCAGTGAGGCTCTGCCACATTCAAGGCTTGGGAGGTGGAAGGACACTACAGTGGCAGAACTCAAGAGCTTCTTGGGACTATACTTCCTCACTGGGATCGTCCAGAAGCCTAAACTGGCCATGTACTGGTCCACAAATGAACTGACTGCTACCCCCCACTTCAACAAAACCATGTCTCGCAACCGCTTTCAACTGCTAACACGATTCCTCCATTTCAGTAACAATTTTGATGTTGATGGTGCAGACAAGTTGTTCAAGGTCCGGCCAGTTTTGAACGACCTGTTAGAAAAGTTCAGAGCCATGTTCACACCGAGTCAAAACATCAGTATTGATGAGGGGATGCTCCTGTGGCGTGGGCGGTTGGCCTTCAAAGTGTACAACCCACAGAAACCCATAAAGTATGGGATAAAGTCCTACATCCTCTGTGACTCCCAGACAGGTTACTGCTACAGCATGAAGCCGTACTGTGGTGAGCGGTCCACCCTAGGCGAGACGGTGGAGTTCCTCCTCGGGGACTTGGCAGGGCAGGGTTACCACCTATACATGGACAACTACTATAACTCTGTTTCAATGTGTGCACAGCTGCTGGAGTGTCAGACCCATGTCTGTGGCACTCTGAGGAGGAACAGAGGCGAGCCACCTGCTACCATGGTCACCAACCACACCGTGAAGCTGGGGGAAACGGTCATGCGCCACAATGGTGGCACCATGGTTCTGGCCTGGCGAGATAAAAGAATCGTGAAAATGGTTTCCACTCTGCACGACGACACGATGGAGACAGTGCAGGTCAGGCAGAAAGGCAGCAGAGAGAGGGTCCCACACACAAAACCCAAGTGTGTTGTAGACTACAACAAGTACATGAATGGGGTCGACAGATTGGACCAGAACATCGCGTACTATCCGTTTGCCAGGAAGACATCCAGGTGGCCCTTCAAATTTGTCATGTACATGTTTCAGATCTCTTTTTATAACGCCTTTGTTCTGTACAAAGCTAAACACCCAGCTAAACGCCAGAGAAAGTGTAAAACATTGCTGGATTTCATCCTGAGTGTTGTCGGTGCATGGACCAGACCTGTGGTGGGGGGTGGCGGGGAGGAGGTGGGGGCTGGCGGGGAGGAGGTGGGGGGTGGCGGGGAGGAGGTGGGGGCTGGCGGGGAGGAGGTGGGGGCGGGGGGCAGTGACCAACCTGCAACCATGCCCCGGCGACCATACCTGGACCCTCAATGCAGGCTGGAGGTCAATCTAGCGGGCCATGTAATGGTCCTCATACCAGCCACACCCAAAAAAGATGCCCCAACGAGGAGGTGTAGCGTTTGTGCAAAGAAAGATCTTAGAAGAGAGACACGCTACATGTGTGTCAAATGTAGGGTCGCATTACACAGGGGTAGCTGCTATGAGGAGTACCACTCAGACAAGAACCTTGCTCAGCGGCGCTGGCGCTGAGTAGGCATGGGTCGTAAAAAAAAAAAAACCTGCCAGGGATTGTTTTTGCTCTTTGTTTGATTGTTTGCTAGCTAGCAGGAATACATAAAAAGTACCTGCCGATTTTCATGTACCGTAACTTTGTGGATGGGTGTAACATGGGCCAAGGAAGTACCCATTACATTTTGGAGCAGTTCTGGATTCGGTGTACGAGCCCAAACCGGTTTGATCACTAACCGAAAAAACCTATAAAAAAAAAAAAACTATAAAAAAAAAAAAAAGCTGAGTGACCTGTGGTCTGCTCTTGTTTTGTATTTATTTTGACATTTATTTATTTTATTATTGTATTATTCCTCCATTATTGAAAACAACTATTGTTCAGATGTCTGATGTCTCACTGATGCCAAAAATAAATGGTTAAAGTGACTGTTCTGCCTGTTTGATTGAATTTCACAAAACTGCATTTTTCTCAGCTTTCCTTCTCAGACGCTGAAACCATGCTGTATTCAACGGCTAATATCTACATAACTACTAACTCTACAAACTAACTCTTTTAGACAGAGAAAGCACACATTCTATTAGTTCTTTTTAGATGATTGGTGTTCACGAAGTCCTAACAGAAAATAATCCTCGGCTCTTGTAAAATGAGCCAGAATCCTCAAAAAAAAACCTGGCACAACCTACCTACAGCATTGAAAAAACGGCTGGCACTCAATGTGTTAACAGAGATGAGACTAGGCAGCTAGGCTAACGTTACCACTGAGCTATATCAAATGGAACGTTACAGGCTGCGCTACCCACACTATACCAGTAAACAACGTAGTGTAAAGCGTCAAGGTTAGATTTGTAAAACCAACATTTGTTCCAAAAGGAATTAAATCATAAAGTTAATCAAAATGCCACGGAAATATTATGCTAGCTTAATCAACACAGCAGTGCATCGGATAATCCCCCCAGTGAGGCTGAGGGTGAGTGAGTATGGCCTGCCTACACTTCCGGTCTGGGCTGAGAGCGCTGAGAGCACTCAGCAGTCAGCAGCAGCCCGGAGGTCTGAAATCTCCGACAACCAAAATCAGATTTTCGTACAGGCGTCATTTTGATAAACTGATCTCATAGTGGGAATCTTCCTGGTTACTTTTGGCGAGACAAAAAATATTACAACTTAAAGTGCCATATTTACAGAGCTAGAGCTAGACTGTATATAAATACACAACGCACTGTGCGCATTCTAGAAACAGCAGCTCTACATAAGAAAGTTCAGAGGGGCGTGGAGCTCTCAGAGGTTCTAAATCAACGGAGCTACTGTGCAGACTCTGGTTCACTGATTTTCACAGGATTTTGGCTTCAATACACCATACAGGGAGGAGATAGGGACATTCATATATCTCAGTGGTCTCCACACCCAGCTCAGTAGGCTAAACCAGGGGTTCCCAACCTTTTTTGTGCCAAGGACCGGTAGATAGATGGAAAAAAAGGCGCGGACCGGTTGTCAATTTCATTTTAATTTAATTTTTTATAAACATAGGCTATAATATTATAGGCTGTGTGGTAGTTGAAACATAGTTTCAAGTTGACGTTTATTTATGTTTGTAGTTTGTAAAAACTTTTTTTTTTTTTTTTCGTCTCGCGAGCCGCGGATCGAGGATCTAGGGCCTTACTGTAGGCTGTAGATTAGCTAGACCAGAGGATTCCAAAGTCTGAGACCATGGGCCTCCTATCAGAAAAAGCATGGAAAAAGCTCACTGAAAAAGCTGCCTTCACTCTTATTCAAATTACTAAAATAACTATAACTGAAATAAGTAAAATAAATCACTCACTGAACCTCCCCTCAAACTGTATCAGCCCCCTGGGGAGACCCACCTCCCACACCTCTGGGCTGGACCTTTTGATTTAGCTTTAAAGTGGTTCAGGCCCGATGACTCCAATCTCACACACACACACACACACACACACACACACACACACACACGCAGGCATCCAGACAACAATAATGATTTGACAGGCGGACCCCCCTCCCCTCCTCACTTCACAAATTATTTCTCTCCCCGAGAGTAGAGTAGGACAGGGCAGACTAGGCTGTAGTTTAGTTAGATTTCCTGTGTGCTAGTTAGTTCTGGTTAATGTCTAAAGTAGTCAGATTGTCTGAGCTGTAGCTTGTTTGGCCTGGCTGCTCTGCTGCCAGTTCTAGTGTGCCGCTGCTACCTCGGCCTCAGCCGCTACTGCTCCAGCCGCTGCAGCGGGATGGCCAGGAGGATTGAGTAGCTGCTGTATGTCCTATAGGGCTGGGCCATAAATGTCAATTGTTTGTTGTCTATTCAGTGGCTCATATCATCTGGTAACTATAATACACAACTTGATTGCTACATTTCACTGTCCCACTGCTTGTGACTACTCGTGACCGTATCGCCCAGCCCCAGTATATCCTGTCTGTTCTGTTCTCTCTCCTCTTCCTACCTCTCTCCCTCCCCACCTCCTCCCTTTCCCTGCTCTCTCTTCCCCCACTTTCTCTCCCCCTTTCTTCCCTTCCTTCTGTCTCTCTATCATAAGATTGTTCAACCATGTTATTATTATTATTACTGTAATTGTTATTGCTGTGACATATTCTCTGTGAAGCCCTCTGAGACATGCTTGTGAATTAGGGCTATACAAATAAACTTGACTTGGCCTGTATGGAAATCTGATTTTCGTTGTCGGAGATTGAGGAACCTCAGGCCGGCCGGTCATCTCAGCTCGTAGCAGCCCAGACTCCGAGCTGCTCAGCTGGCTAACATAACGTCCTCATACGGGGGAATATCCGATGAACTGATCTTTGCGGCTCTGTGGTGATTAGCTAATGTCTCCCTCCGTAGCATTTTGATTAACGTTATGATTTAACGTTAATTCCTTTTGGAGCAAATGTTGGTTTAACAGATTAAGCTAACTTAACGTACTGGGCAGCACAGCTCTGCCTCTCTGGGAATAGCTGCGTTGGGCTGCCTGCAGGTTTACTACTACTACTACTGCTACCACCACCACTATTACTACTACTGCTACCACCACTACTATTACTACTATTACCACTACTAATGCTACCACCACCACCACTATTACTACTATTACCACTACTACTACTACCGCTACCACCACCACTACTACTAATACTACTATTACTATTACTGCTACTACTACTGCTTGGACCCCGCCACTTGCGGCTATATTTATTATTATTATGACTACTATTATTTACCTGTTGGTCTGAGTCGCTGGGCAGGATGGAACCATCCGTTATCAGAACACATCTAGAGATAAACCTGGAAAGACAGACAGGTAGAGAGAGAGACATGCAGAGAGAGAGAGGTAGAGAGAGATTGACAGGTAGAAAGAGAGACAGGTTGATTATTTGTATGTCATCATATGGAATTAAAATAAGCTGAGGGTGGATCCAACATGGCCGCTGACAGACAGAGCAGCTCTGGGCTGTGATTAGCCACTCCTCACCTGGTGGGCATTGCCGCCCGTTTCTGTTCGGCCCTCACGTAGCCATCCTCCACCACGAAATGCAAGCAGCTGATTCGCTGTCCCCGGCTGTCAATCACCGCCTTGCATCTGGGAGGGGGAGGAGCCAAGGCATTACTAACATGATGAATCCAGATGTAAGTGATGTAACGTTAGCCCAGCCTGCCAGCAGGGCTGCAACTAATGATTATTTTCATTATCCATTAATCTGTCGATTATTTTCTTTTATTTGTTTGGTCTATAAAATGTCAGAAAATGGTGAAAGATGTCGATCAGTGTTTCTTAACACGTTCAGTGCCAGCGACGCCATATGGCGTCATTAGAAATTTACCGTACAGTGCCAGCGACGCCAAATGGCGTCATAACTCCAAATTGTTTTTTTGACGGGGGGGTGTCGATCTAAGCTTCTTACGTCGCCTCTAACAATATTGTAGCTATTGGAGGTCGATAACCTATTTTACAAACCCATTAGGTGGCGACAGCACTCTCCTGATCAGAGAAAAAGGAGCCAAACACACAGAAATAGTCACTGGTGAAAATGAGGAAATCGCATTGCATCCGTCCGTATGCATCGACGTGCCTCCATAAACGAGCACAACGCCAGCTGTGCCCCCAGCAGCAGCATCCGCTGTCACAACTGAGCACTTCCATGTACGCTGCAACAGCACATTCACATAATCAGCATTATTATTCCGAACTGGAAGCATGCCAGCCCGTGACAAACACACGCGGAACCAAAAAGCTGAATGTCGCGCACCATTCACTGTGTGTGCGCAGCAAACTCAGCAGAGACTGAGAGCCACCAGACACATAAGACACACCCAGGAGGCGTGTGCAGTTGAGGGGGGGGGGGGGGGAGCACGGAGAGCAGCAGAGCAGCATACACTTCACCCAGACAGACCCAGACATCAGAAAATTAGCTTCAGAGTCAGAGATGTGCTTGAAATGTTTAATTTCACAAAAGGCTCATTATCTCAGCTCGTAGAAAAAAAGGTATGTTTTTCGTTCAATCAAGCTATCTTCTCCGGCTCATAACTAAAGAACGGAAAATGGGATCAATAAACTTTTTTTTGCAGGTGATAGAAGAGAGTCTCATCGTTATTTGTGCGTGTTCAGTGTTTACATAGTAATTATTAAAAAAATGATATGACTGTTTTAAAATGCATTGCGGCCTATGTGGCACAGCAAGCAACCTTTTGCCCAAGGGCCGTGGCACTGAAAGTGTTAAAGTCAAAGATGACGTCCTCAAATGTCTTGTTTTGTTCACAACTCAAAGATATTCAGTTTACTGTCATAGAGGAGTAAGGAAACCAGAAAATATTCACATTTAACCATCTGGATCAGAGAATTTTGACTTTTTCTCTTAAAAATAATAAAATATCAAAATAGTTGTCAATTCATTTTCAATAAATCAATTAATCGTTGCAGCTCTAAATGCCAGCAGCTTTCAAACCATCTCAGGCTAATCTGACAATTGCACTTGGACAATAAACTGGAGTGGGAACACCGGGGCTATATACAAGAAGGACCAGAGCCGACTGTACTTCCTGAGGAGGCTCAGGTCCTTTGGCGTGTGTGGACCCATGCTCAACACGTTCCATCAGTCAGTGGTGGCAAGTGCCCTCTTCTTTGCAGCTGTCTGCTGGGGCAGCAGCATAAAAGGCTGGCAGTGACATGACTGAACGAGCCATCAGACTCTACAATGCCTCCCTGGGCTAACCACCCCCCACCACCCCACACGGACTGGGTCACTTATTAGTTTTATATTATTTACTTGTGTATACTGGTGCATATAACTATGTTCATTACTGTATATAATTGTGTAATATGTAAATATGGTACATATTATAAATCATATACATATTTATTACATATAATATGCAAATTTGTTACATAAATATGTATATTTGTGAGATATATTTATGGATGTATATTGCTGCTAAATATGCTATTTATAGTTTATTTCTTATTCCTATTCCTATTCTTAGTCTATGGCTTGTGTGCTGTATTGCTGCTGCAACAAAGGAATTTACCCTCTGGGATTAATAAAAGGTACCTACCTACCAAAAATTATTTCAGATTCCAGGACCGTTATTATTTGCAGTGCAGGGGGACAATTATTTAATTGCCATTATTGCGATGGTTGTACCCGGAAGTTTCCGTTTTATACTGCCTGACTTGAGTTGACGCTACTTGGAATTTGCGGTTCTGCACGTGAATCTTCACAAACGCTGTGTAAATGTTAAATCAAAGGCATGAACGCAACCAGATCCAGATACCCTACCTAGCGATGTCCAATACTGGGAAGCGGGATGACCCTCGTGTCCAAAAATGCTCTATTTTAAAGGTGTGCGCTGTGCGAAGCTATGCAGAAATGAAATAGATCAAAGCCATGAGCGTTTCAATCCAGCAACACGTAGCCTGTTGGCTGAAACACGGAGCAGGTTCGAGCTTCATTTGGAAAAACTGAAACTGCATGATGTTTTTTTTTCACTCGCTCATTCACATCGACTATATAATAATAATCTGTCAGGTTGGCTTTCTGTCCCAGCCTCATCCCACTCACTGAGCTGGCTACTTCATGGAGCTCTGGAGGGGAGGGGGACCAACCCGCCCATGCGACTAGGTAGCAGCTTGTCTCAGAGTGGAGCACGCATAGCTCACCAAAATGTGTTCATACATACACCGCCACCCTGGTCCCCTCTAGATAATTCCAGAGTTCCAGGAAATGTCTGAATGGGGTTTAATAGTATTTTCTCAGCAGGTTAGACTACTCTAATAGTCTTTTTCTCAGCAGGTTAGACTACTGTACTAGTCTTTTCTCAGCAGGTTAGACTACTCTAATAGTCTTTCATCAGCAGGTTAGACTACTCTAATAGTCTTTCCTCGGCAGGTTAGACTACTCTAGTAGTGTTTTTCTCAGCAGGTTAGACTACTCTAATAGTCTTTTTCTCAGCAGGTTAGACTACTCTAATAGTCTTTTCTCACTATGTTAGACTACTCTAACAGTATTTTCTCGCTAGGTTAGACTTCTCTAATAGTCTTTTTCTCAGCAGGTTAGACTACTCTAATAGTCTTTTCTCAGCAGGTTAGACTACTCTAATAGCCTTTTCTCAGTAGGCTAGACTACTCCGATAGTCTTTTCTCGGCAGGTCAGACTACTCTAATAGTCTTTTCTCAGCAGGTTAGACTACTCCAATAGTCTTTTCTCGCCAGATTAGACTACTCTAATAGTCTTTTCTAATCAGGTTAGACTACCCTAATAGTATTTTCTCAGCAGGTTAGACTACTCTAATAGTCTTTCCTCACTAGGTTAGACTGCTCTAATAGTCTTTTCTCAGCAGTTTAGACTACTCTAATAATCTTTTCTCACTATGTTAGACTACTCTAATAGTCTGTTCTCAGCAGGTTAGACTACTCTAATAGTCTTTCCTCAGCAGGTTAGACTACTGTAATAGCCTTTTGTCAGTAAGTTAGACTACTCTAATAGTCTTTTCTCAGTAGGTTAGACTACTCTAATAGTATTTTCTCTGCAGGTTAGACTACTCCAATAGTCTTTTCTCAGTAGGTTAGACTACTCTAATAGTCTTTTCTCAATAGGTTAGACAACTCTAATAGTCTTTTCTCAGTAGGTTAGACTACTGTAATAGTCTTTTCTCAGTAGTTTAGACAACTCTAATAGTATTTTCTCAGTAGGCTAGACTACTGTAATAGTCTTTTCTCAGTAGTTTAGACTACTGTAATAGTCTTTTCTCAGTAGACTAGACGACTGTACTAGTCTTTTCTCAGCAGGCTAGACTACGGTAATAGTCTTTTCCCAGTAGGTTATACTACTGCAATAGTCTTTTCTCAGCAGGTTATACTACTGCAATAGTCTTTTCTCAGCAGGTTAGGCTACTGTAATAGTCTTTTCTCAGCAGGCTAGACTACGGTAATAGTCTTTTCCCAGTAGGTTATAATACTGTAATAGTCTTTTCTCAGCAGGTTAGACCACTGTAATAGTCTTTTCTCAGTAGATTAGACAACTGTAATAGTCTTTTCTCAGCAGGCTAGACTACTGTAATAGTCTTTTCTCAGCAGGCTAGACTACTCTAATAGTCTTTTCTCAGTAGATTAGACGACTGCAATAGTCTTTCCTCAGTAGGCTAGAATACTGTAATAGTCTTTTCTCAGCAGGCTAGAATACTGTAATAGTCTTTTCTCAGCAGGTTAGACTACTGTAATAGTCTTTTCTCAGTAGGTTAGACTACTGTAATAGTCTTTTCTCAGCAGGTTAGACTACTGTAATAGTCTTTTCTCAGTAGGTTAGACTACTGTAATAGTCTTTTCTCAGCAGGTTAGACTACTGTAATAGTCTTTTCTCAGTAGGTTAGAATACTGTAATAGTCTTTTCTCAGCAGGTTAGACTGCTGTAATAGTCTTTTCTCAGTAGGTTAGACTACTGTAATAGTCTTTCCTCAAGCCTTGCAAAAAAAAATCACTTTTCTGTTAAAACCGTCTATACAGTAACACTGACTGTAGGCGGCCTTTCTCCGCAAAACTAAATCTCTCTCTCTCTCTGACACACACACACACACACACACACTTGCTCTGTGTCTCTGTTGCTCTCTCTCCCTCTCGCTGCTGAAACCTATTATTGGGAATAATGATGCGCATAAAAGCTCATCCATAACCTCGACACACACACACACCTTTTTTGGGGGTCACCAATTCCGGAAGGTCACACACACACACACACACACACACACACACACACACATAAGAGATCGGTGATGGAGACGCACGCACACACACATCCTCTTGACATCCCTCCCTCCCGTTAGCATTGCTAGCACTCCTCTTTGAAAACAATGGTTGCTGTTAGCACCAAGCTAACAAACTACATTCTCTATATTGTTACTTGAGGTAGCTGGAAAAAGCTTTTAGTGCCGTTAGCATTTTGCACTGAAGTGTATGGGTGGTGCAAACAAAAGCTTTTAAGCATTGAGCCATATTGGTTTTAATTAGGAATGCTAATAACGCTAACATGGTGCTACTACAGTAACACTAAGATGCTAACATGGTGCTTTAACGGAAGACAGAATCTGTCTATAGGTTGTTTGCAACCACGTGATTCCGATGACGTCGCTGGGGGGCAGCTCTCCCAGAGCTACTATGGAGAATGGAGGAAAGCGTGTATGCAAGAGGGTTGGATGCCGCTCCACACTGCAGCTATCACCAGAAGATTGCAAAACATATAGGATATGATGCATATACAATGCAGGAAAGTGATTTTTCAGGCAACTTGTCTGATTTCACTAGTGCTTACATAGGTACATAGGTACATAGGTAGCCTGCTGCTGGTTGCCCCCAGCATGATCACATGGTTTGCAAACAAGCCAATGGTCAATGGTCTTGCCCCGGTCACCATCTTGGCATGACATAATCTGAAAACAACCTATTAGATACATACAGTATAATGTGTGTGTGCGTATGTGTGAGACCTTCCAGTAGAGGTAGACCGATTAATCGGGCCGATTGAAATTTCGCAGCCATTTTGAGATATCAGCATCGGCTGATGCCTGGTCGATTAAAACATATCTGCATGTCTGCAGACTAAAAACAAAGAGATGCTGCTACTGTGTGCACTATAATAACATTATATATTTGTTTATTTATCCAATTATTTAAGTCACAAGTTTGTTTTACAAAGTTTAGTTTGTGATTACAATTTAACAATGTATCAATGTTGATAAAAACAATTGAATGAGTGCACTGCAGACAAGAGTGCAGATCTATACTTAACTCATTGAGTGCCAGCCACTTTTGGAAAACGGATGCTCCCAGTGCCAGCCCTTTCAGCAAAAAAAAGTTTATTGATATCATTTTCCGTTCTTTAGTTATCAGCAGTAGAAGATAGGTTGTTTTCACCAAAAACAGACGTTTCAAATTAGAAGCTGAGATAATGAGCCTTTTGTGAAATGAAGCATTTCAAGCACATCACTGACTCTGAAGCTAATATTTTCTGATGTAGTGACACCTCAAAAATAATTTCCTTCAATAAAACAGCGAAAACAAAGGAATTTTGTTTGGCAAAATAATATTTTTTAGCTGCAACCAGCAGCGCTGGCCCCTGCGTGCGCAGAGCTACACCTTCTTGCTGGTCTTGATTTACTGCTGGTGGGCATCAGATATTCTAGCTTGTGTTTGCCAACCAATCTGTCCATCGAGCCTGCTGTCTGGGTCAGTGTTGTATGCTGCCCTGCATGCCCCACCCCCCTCAACTGCAAACCCCTCCTCCGTGGGTGTGTCTCTGGTGGCTCTCTGCTGCGTTTGCTCTGCACTGAAAACCCAGCTTTTTCACAGCGTTCCGCCGTTTTTGTCGCCGGCTTCCAGCGCTTCCAACTGAGAATAATAACGACTCCACAACTAATCATGTGGAGGAGCTATCGCAGCGGAGACGGAGGGGCTCAATTGTGGCAGCAGATTGGCTGCTGCAGGCACAGCTAACGTTATGCTTCATGCATATCGATGCATACCGATGCGGTTTCCGTGTCCCCACGGCTTCTTCTGTTTTTTTCCTCACCTTTCTCTAATCTGGAGAGCACTGTCGCCACCTAATGGGTCCGTAAAATAGCTTTTACACATTCAACATCCCCCATACTTTCACAGGAGATACACGTCCCACCGTCAAAAAACGCAATTGATTACAATCGTCGTCATTGGCACTCTACGTTACTATTTGAATTGACGACGATTGTCGTCATTGGCACTCAATGAGTTAAGCAAACAGAGATAATGCAGACAACATTAGTGTTAAATAAATGTTCATTTAAGTTCAGCAATTTTGTGTCTCATTTGTTATTATTAAATTGATGCAATTTATTTTATTAGATGCAAAAACAACAACAGCATGATATTGGCATTATATATCGGCCATCCGCTGCACTGCTCTCTAAATATCTGCATCGGCCATTGAAAAACCCATATCGGTTGACCCCTACCTTCCAGAATAGGTGACCCCAAAAAGGTGAGTGTTTTGAGTGTGTGTGTGTGTGTGTGTCCAAGGACCTGACAATCAGTCATTTAATCAGTCAGTCAACGAGGCAGGAAATAATGATAGAGAGACATACTGTAGAAAGAGAGAGAGATAGAGAGATGACTTCACAAAAGAAGCAGTGAAGTGTGAACGTCAGGGACACACACTGTCAAGGTAAGAATCATTTATCAGAGAGGGAGATGGAGAGAGAGACAGAGAGAGGGGGAGAGAGAGAGACAGAGAGAAGGGGGAGAGGGAAAGAGAGACTGAGAGAGGGGGAGAGAGACAGAGAAGGGGGAGAGGGAGAGAGAGATCGAGAGACAGAGAGAGGGCGACAGAGGGGGGGGGGGGGGAGAGAGAAGTGGGAAAGGGTGAGAGGCAGAGAGAGGGAGACAGCGGGATAGGGAGAGCGGCACAGAGACAGAGAGAGAGTACAGAGAGAGGGGGAGAGGAGGTGAAGAGGAGGAGTGGTTAAATGATGATGTTAATTTCCCCTCCATAAATTGAATATTTGGCTGATCATACATTACCTTCCACTGACTGCTCCACACACACACACACACACACACACACACACACACACACACACACGGCTCCAGAGATGTTTTCTTGCTGGTGCTAAGGTGGGGCTGAATTATTCTGTGATGTACTGTATCTTCGCAAGGCCAGATGGACATGAGGCATTCAAAAGTCAGTTTCATGCATTACAGATCCTTTCCAAAAAAAATTAATATCATGGAAATACCATGGATGAACGTGGACTTCAGCAGATTGTCAAGCAAAGACGATTCAAAAATCTGGCGGAGATTCAGAGGGAGTGGACTGAGGCTGGAGTCAGTCATAACTGAGAAGTAACTGCTGATTTTCTTCACACTATTCTAATTTCTTGAAATACTGTTTTGGGGGTTTTCTGGAGCTGTAGGCCAAAATTATGAAAAATGAAACAAATAAAGGCTAGAAATATTTCACCTTGTGTTTAATGAATCTATAATCTATTAAAGTTTCACTTTTTGCAAGGAATTATGGAAAAAAACTAACTTTTCCATGATATTCAAATTTTTGGGAAAGGATCTGTATGACAAATATAAATGCCATCACGTTCAGTGTCAACAGCATCGCAGACAAACCAGTGGTCACCAACCTTTTTAAGGTCCCTGACTGACCTCAGGCTTGGTGAAAGGCAAGATCTACCAATTGAAGTGTTGAGAGAAAAAGACAGCCCAGATTGTACTTCCAATTTGAGGCCCTTAGCCTGACTCTGCCAGAGGGGGGTGCTATTGTGTTCAGAAGACACCGTCTGAGCATGGGCCCAGGATTGGACAGAAGCCGGCCGGGGCCGAAACAATCAGCGGGAGCTACGGGCGTGCTTTAACTGAGACCGGGTGTGACGCCACCAACAAGCGCCTGTGCCCTGTAGTTCTTTCACTATTCAAGATGGCAGCGATTACCAAGGCTAGCGTAGATGCTGCATTAACAACAATTATGTTGTATGTTGGGGTCAAATATTATATTCAAAACAATAAGCTGACATAAACGTTAAACACTTGATCTTACAGTGAGTACAATACTGTAACCGTATTGCTGTAACGTTATCAACTATGAACGTTAGTAAACTTAATTACTAATAGGGATGGGCATTTCTAGCAAAAACACTATTTGAAATTCGCTGGCCAAAGTCGACTTTTAATCGAAATTCGAAAATAAAAATAAAATGTAAAAAAAATAAAAAATGTAATTTTTTTTTTTTTGTGAAATGTTGCATTGTCTCCCCTGATTCTAAGTATAGTCGAATCGCTTGGTTTGAGCAAGTAAAACAATTTTTATAAGCATTTTAAGCAAGGTTTATGGAAAAATTAATGGCAGATGAAATCCCATGAAGAGGGAGAGGTTGCTTATAAAAATTGTTTTACTTGCTCAAACCAAGCGATTCGACTATACTTAGAATCAGGGGAGACAATGCAACATTTCACTCGCAAAAAAAAAAAAAAATTTTTTTTTTTTTTTCAATAAACGAATTTCGAATTTCAATAATAAAAGTCGACCTTGATAATAACAACGATTATTCGAAAATTCGAAATTCGATGCCCATCCCTAATTACTAAGACTCATTGTTGTAGTCTTTGGGGAGCCAGCCTTCGGAGAGAGCTTTGCCAGGCTGGGAGAACTTTGATTTAAGCCAATTCCACCTCGCCTGGACAACATACAGCACTGCCTTGTGCTCTATCATATAATGTGACGTTACAGATCACCACCTCACCTGGACAACATACAGCACCAGCTCACCTGGACAACATACAGCACCACCTCACCTGGACAACATACAGCACTGCCTTGAGCTCTATCATATAAGGTGACGTTACAGATCACCACCTCACCTGGACAACATACAGCACTGCCTTGGGCTCTATCATATAATGTGACATTACAGATCACCACGTTTCAATAAATGTTTTTGAAGGTGCTTGTATGTTTGTTTTGCTCTTCTGTCTTATTGAACAGACGGGTGCATTTAACACCGATACGCCCTTGTCTTAACCTGACGCTGTAACCCTTGTCTTGCATGGAGAAGTTATTGCGCCAAGCTCCATTAAAAATCTAGCAATTTAATGTGTCACTGATTATTGGTAAACATAGTTTATCGATAGAACATAGCTTAAGATTTTGCACCTACTGTATTGTTAGTGTCTTGTGGTAAATTCGGCATATACCGGTAGCTAGATAATCTACCAAGCAGCAGTTAAATACACAATAAAAGTTAGAACTTTTTCACTGATAGACCACGGTGTACTTTTGATAAGGGGAAAACAA
The DNA here is from genome assembly GCF_964638095.1 of Poromitra crassiceps. Classification (NCBI taxonomy): domain Eukaryota; kingdom Metazoa; phylum Chordata; class Actinopteri; order Beryciformes; family Melamphaidae; genus Poromitra; species Poromitra crassiceps. The sequence goes on from NC_139623.1 coordinate 122,352,018, forward strand.
ACGTCTGGGAGCCGAGACTAACAAGGAACCATTCTTAAAGTTTGACATTATATCCAAATACATGCTGCATGGTGTACTATATGTGCCGAACTGTTAAAGATATCACCACGTTTCATATAAACCTAAAGCTTTCACGAGATTTGGAGGCTGCTAGTAGGGTGTTTTTCCTCTTCTTTGTGCCTACCTTTAACGTCCTCTGGGCTCCAGTCAGCTCCCTTTCACATTAATCAGACATCAACATCTTTATGAATTTATATCATCTTATCCAACCATGCGTGCCTTAGCCCTTAGCAGGAACGCTGGTATATTCAGGTAATTTTGTCCGTTTCTGTGCAATTTTTGGGGGAAATAATTAAATTTTTGAAGTTTGACACCGGGTTGGAACAAACCTACGCAGCCACCACTAGAATCTAGTTACAGTTACTGTTACTATTCTCAGTTGTACTTAATTTGGGTGATGACTAAAATTGTACGTACATGTATGATATATGATACAACTGTGACTTATGAATATAGAAGATAGAATATTCTTTATTCGTCATAATATTTTTAACAATAGTTGGACTGACTTGGGATATTCAGAATGATATAGCGTCACCCTCTTAAAATAATGGCCTGTCACTTTTTCAAGTTTTTCAGAAAACATAAAAAACTGAACCAAATACAGAATATATTTATTAACACATTCACTGCCAGCCGTTTTTTTTTTACTGTAGGTAGCTTCTGCCAGAGGGTTTTTTTGAGGATTCTGGCTCATTTTACAAGAGCCGAGGATTATTTTCTGCTTGGACTTTGTGAACACAAAGTTCACAAAAGTACTAATAGAATGTGTGCTTTCTCTGTCTAAAAGAGTTAGTTTGTAGAGTTAGTAGTTATGTAGATATTAGCCGTTGAGTACAGCATGGTTTCAGCGTCTGAGACTGAAAGCTGAGATAATCGCAGTTTTGTGAAATTCAATCAAACAGGCAGAACAGTCACTTTAACCATTTATTTTTGGCATCAGTGAGATATCAGACATCTAAACAATATAGTTCTGAACGCCCTCTCCTTCAAACTCCTCCCTCCGTGGGCGTGTCTGGTGGCTTTCAGCAGCGCGTTTGTCACAAGCAGTTTCTACTGCCTGTCTGAGCAGTGAGCAGCCTCCCTCCCTGGGAGTGTGGATGGGGCTCACTCGTTTCTTGGGTTTGAGAGCTTTGATGAAGCTTTGTGCGATTCTAGGCTTTATGCTGCGTGTTTCAAAGTGTGTTTTCCACCCAGTCTATTTTTGGAACCCCCCACCGTTGTGCGCCCGTGTGCGCCAGCGTGAAAGCGTTTTCGCCTACAGTATGAGAATGAGGCTCGTTCGTTTCTGGGTTTTCGGTTGAGAAACCCCAAGAAACGGGGTTTCTTTTGCGATTGTGGTCTTATTTATGCTGCGTGTTTCAAAGTGTGTTGCACCCATAATCTATTATGCAAATTTGCAATCCCGCACCGCCAGCAATCAGCGCGAAAGCGAACGCGTTTTCGCCAATCCATTTTACAGTAGGAGAATGGTTTCATCGCGCGTTCCCCTGCAGTTTTGGCTCGACTTTTTCTAGAATGGAGTGCACTGTCGCCACTTAGTGGGTCGGTGGAATGGGTTGTACACGTTCGGTGGCTCCAATATTTTTATAGGAGACGTGGGGGGCGTTGATCAACGTCCCACCGTCAATTTTTTTTTATTTTATTTTTTTGACGACTCAACTCGTCATTGGCAGTCAACCGTTGGATTTTTTTTGACGACTCAACTCGCCATTGGCAGTGAACATGTTAATCATTCCACAAAAATAGATGACTATTGACATACAAATAACACTGTCTGTCAATTATGTAACATAAAATGATTAGATGACTGATTAGATGACTTAGGCCAATTTACGAACATGCCATTGTGACCTGAAAAAAAACTGACTTAGGCCTGACTTACAGTTGCATTTTATGTCAAGTGTGTGACTTAGGCTGTTTTATTTTTGCCTAAGTCACATTGTCTTGACTTAGGCAAAAATAAAATGGCCTAAGTCACACGCTTGACATAGGCCATTGCACTACCCGGTAGGAACAGCGTGATCTTTTCAATTAAGGACTTAGTAGGCCTGGGCGATATGGCAATTTTTTTTATCACAATGTTTTCTTATATCGATCGATGTCGATATTTATCACGATATAAATTTATCAATAATACTAATTGCACATAAAAAGCACATGAAGAATTTTAGGGGCACAATTAAAATTCAATGCAGAGCGATATAGAATGTATTCGATACGACTCTATTAATCTCTGACCGGTTACAATTAAGTTGAATTCAATTCAAAGTATTCTCATGAGAGAGGCTCAATGCAACTCATTGGCTATTGTTGTCATTAAATGATAACCCTTTATTTAGTCATCTGTTTGTCCATACTATTCACTTATGGCTTTTTAATGTAACTTGATCCATTTGCATTTTCAGCTTATTATAATTGTTCTATGCTTGTTACTTGTTTTCCCTTATACCACTGGTCTTTGGTGTGCTTATTCTGTTGTGTGTATTGCATTATGTTGTTTTAATGCAATGAACGTCTTGGTCCAAGGCTAGGTGTTGATTATGCAGCTATAGTTAGCTGCTGTTGGTTTGATAAAGGAAGCAAAGACTGTTTAAACCATTGATGTGTAATGTTATTCGGATAGCTGCTGTACATGGTCTAACAGATAGCATAACGTTAGCAAGATTGTCAAGTATGAAGATATTAACGTTAGCGCGTAAGCTAACGTTAGCGTTAGCTAACGCGATGTATTGATGCCATTGGTTCCACTCAGTGTTGCCTTCAAATACCCCCCAAAAACGACACGTTATTCACAATAAGCATTGCTGTGCTAAGCTGGGGTCATGTTTCTGAGGGGTTTTGAACGCAACACCAAAAATATTTTATCGAAATTACAGCTCATAAATTTATCATCGTTATCGTGGGCGTTTTTTTCGTGAAAATTTTCGACATCGTTTTATCGCCCAGCCCTAGGCCGTTTTACCAGAGGTGGCCAGCATCATGAAGATATGATTTAGGCAAAAATAGCCTTTTCCTCAAAAAGTGACATAGGCCATTATTTTAAGAGGGTGACGATAATCAAGTTAGAAATGTCAGTCTTATTTAATTCCTTGGCTCAGGACTGACTGGCCTGGGATGTAGTTATTTTATTTAGCAGTAATACGATACATAACATTATATAAAACAACTAACATATGAGTAGCAGTAACAGCAGTATTTGTGGTTGCTAGGAAACAACATGGTCCAGTTTATATGGGCAACCTGCCAACCAGATCAAAGACGACAACGCACACACACATGCAGGCAGACACACACACACATGCAGACACACACGCAGACACACACACACACACACACACACACACACGCGCACACACACACACACACACACACACACACACACAGTCTCTCTATTCTCCCTATTCTTTCATCTTATCGTTATGCCAACATTTCAGTTAAGAGATCGTGTTTGTGTGTGCGTGCGTGCGCGCGTGTGTGTGTGTGTGTGTGCGTGTGCGTGCGTGCGTGTGTAAATTAATCAGCTCATCAGGACACACACACACACACACACACACACACACAGGCCCTTTGTTCTCCTACTTTATGAGAATCAGTTAACAAGTTAAAATTAAACGCACGGCTCAACCTGGAGGAGAGTCTTCAGCTGAGCTGGAGTACAACAACAAAACAGACTCGTCTTACCACTTTATTGTAATATCCTGATTCATTATTTTTATACTGTATGCTTATTTGTGGATTATATTTACTAATTTGTAAAAAAAAATAAAAAAAAATGCAATCAATCAATGTGGCAAACACGGACACAATCACAGAATTTGGTACATTTTGAATCAACTGTAAAATGTGGAATATTGCAGAATATTGCCGCCCTGGCAACTACCCTATCTGTAAAGGGGAGACTCGTGGGTACAAACCAATTCTCATTTAGATATCTTGAGGTGAGAGGTCAAGGGACTCCTTTGAAAATGGCCATGCTAATTTCTCCCTCAGACAAGACAGGACACTGCTTTCAAGTCTGACATTTACCTAGATTTGCTAGAAAGATGAACAACATTTCAGCTTTTCACCAACTAGGGTGCTGCTTGATGTCACTAGGTTGACTGTACAGTACAGTACAGTAGATAACAGTACAGTACAGTGAAGTACAGTACAGTGAAGTACAGTAGAGAACAGTACAGTACAGTGAAGTACAGTACAGTAAAGTACAGTAGAGAACAGTACAGGACAGTGAAGTACAGTACAGTACAGTGAAGTACAGTACAGTGAAGTACAGTGAAGTACAGTACAGTACAGTGAAGTACAGTACAGTAGAGTACAGTACAGTAGAGTACAGTACAGTGAAGAACAGTACAGTACAGTACAGTACACTGAAGTACAGTACAGTGAAGTACAGTACAGTAGAGTACAGTAAAGTACAGTACAGTACACTGAAGTACAGTACACTGAAGTACAGTACAGTGTGAAGTACAGTACAGTGAAGTACAGTACAGTGAAGTACAGTACAGTGTGAAGTACAGTACAGTGAAGTACAGTACAGCACAGTGAAGTATAGTACAGTGAAGTACAGTACAGTGAAGTACAGTACAGTAAAGTATAGTACAGTGAAGTACAGTACAGTGAAGTATAGTACAGTGAAGTACAGTACAGTGAAGTATAGTACAGTGAAGTACAGTACAGTGTGAAGTACAGTACAGTGAAGTACGGTACAGTACAGTGTGAAGTACAGTACAGTGAAGTAGGGTTGCCACGGTGTGGTCATTTTCACACTGGGTAATAAACACGTGACAACACCGGTGTTACCGGTAACATATAATATAATATAAAAAAAAATTAAAAATGAATTTATTATTAACTCATTGAGTGCCAATGACGACTATAGTCGTCAATTCGGATAGTAACGTAGAGTGCCAATGACGACTAAAGTCGTCAATTGCGTTTTTTGACGGTGGGACGTGGATCAAAGCCTGATCCATCTCCTGTGAAAGTATGGTGGATGTTGAATGTGTAAAAGCTATTTTACGGACCCATTAGGTGGCGACAGTGCTCTCCAGATTAGAGAAAGGCGAGGAAAAAAGAGAGAAGAAGTCATGGGGAAACGGAAATCACATCGGTATGGATCGATATGCATGAAGCATAACGTTAGCTGTGCTGGATGTAGCGCACTTTTCAGTGCAGAGCAAACTCAGCAGAGAGCCACCAGAAACACACCCACGGAAGAGGGGTTTGCAGTTGAGGGGGGGGGGGGGGGGGGCACGCAGGGCAGCATACAACACCGACCCAGACAGACCCAGACAGCAGGACAGGATTGGCAAACACAAGCTAGAATATCTGATGCCCACCAGCAGTAAATCAAGACCAGCAAGAAGCTGCAACCAGCAGCGCACGCAGGGGCCAGCGCTGCTGGTTGCAGCTAAAAAATATTATTTTGCCAAACAAAATTCCTTTGTTTTCACTGTTTTATTGAAGGAAATTATTTTTGAGGTGTCACATCAGAAAATATTAGCTTCAGAGTCAGTCATGTGCTTGAAATGCTTCATTTCACAAAAGGCTAATTATCTCAGCTTCTAGTTTGAAACGTCTCTTTTTGGTGAAATCAACCTTCAATCAATCTTCTCCGGCTCATAACTAAAGAACGGAAAATGATATCAATAAACTTTTTTTTGCTGATGATAGAAGAGAGTCTCATCGTTCTTTGGGCGTGTTCGGTGTTTACATAGTAATATCACACAATATTCTGTGGGCCTTGAGAAATCACTGAAAACGCTCTGAAACTCTGGCACTGGGAGCATCCGTTTTCCAAAAGTGGCTGGCACTCAATGAGTTAAAAGAATATTAAAAAATTAATAATAATCCTCAGCTGTCCTCACGGTTCAGTCAGTCAACTCCTCTCCGCTGCTGTGTTAGCTTGGACGCTCACAGTCACAACACTGGCTGCCTCACAATACTTGGCTGTAGGGCCCGAAATTAGAGCCCGCCACCCGCCAATGGCGGTCACTGAACTAACGCTTGTGCGTTCAGTGCGGTAGTATAACATGAGTGCTTCCTGAGGCTGTTTCATTCTAGCTCTCCCGTATAGGCTACCAAACGTGACTGGAATGAAATGCAGTCGTCAATTTAGCGGAGGTAAATTGACAGCCTAACGTCGGGCGAATCAATAAATGAATCAATCAATCGCTCGCACTTGTTGCCGACACTCGTATGATACAGTATATATGAGGAGATAATAGTTATGTGTGTTTTGGTGCGCAGCTGGCACGAGTGCTTTGTGAGACTGTTTCATTCTGGCTCTGCCGTATAGGCTACCAAACATGACTGGAGTGGAATGGAATGCAGTCGTCAATTTAGCGGAGGTAAGAAGCGTCTTTTAACCTCTGCTAAATTGACAGCCTATTGGGCGAATCAATCAATGAATCAATCAAATCTGGAGACTTTTTCTGACATGGGATTAACATTACCAGCAAGCAGCAGTAAGAAGGCAATGACAATAGCTGGGTAAGTCCCGCTAGCATCGATGCTAAGTTAGCAAAGTACAGGGTGAGTGCAGCTGAAGCACATGGCTAATTAATATGGATGTTAACGTCCATATTAATTAGCCATGTGCTTCAGCTGCAATTCGCTCGCTCCATGATGAGACTAGCTACAGCATAACTCCAGCTCTTCTTCTGCCTTTACAAAACAAACTAAATCTCAACACTGCAGCACAGCTCTGTTTATCCAGCTATAGTTTGTCACAGTGCAGCCACACTGCAGCCCAGAGGGAGCGCTTGTAATTGACCCCGGTGCACGCTGAAACTAGCACAAGCGGGTGGAGTTTTTTCTTTCTTTCTTCCTCCATAAAAATGAACGGTGTTACCGGTGGGCATGTTATGTAATCGGTGTATGACCCACCACCGTGTAACACCGGTAACACCGACTACCGTGGCAAGCCTACAGTGAAGTACAGTACAGTACAGTACAGTACAGTGAAGTACAGTACAGTACAGTGAAGTACAGTACAGTACAGTGAAGTACAGTACAGTGTGAAGTACAGTAAAGTACAGTACAGTGAAGTACAGTGAAGTACAGTACAGTGTGAAGTACAGTAAAGTACAGTACAGTGAAGTACAGTACAGTACAGTGAAGTACAGTACAGTGTGAAGTACAGTGAAGTACAGTACAGTGAAGTACAGTACAGTGAAGTACAGTACAGTACAGTGAAGTACAGTACAGTACAGTGTGAAGTACAGTACAGTACAGTGTGAAGTACAGTAAAGTACAGTACAGTGAAGTACAGTGAAGTACAGTACAGTGTGAAGTACAGTACAGTGAAGTATAGTACAGTGAAGTACAGTACAGTGTGAAGTACAGTACAGTGAAGTACAGTACAGTGAAGTACAGTACAGTGAAGTACAGTACAGTGAAGTACAGTACAGTGAAGTACAGTACAGTGAAGTACAGTACAGTGAAGTACAGTACAGTGAAGTACAGTACAGTGAAGTACAGTACAGTACAGTGTGAAGTACAGTACAGTACAGTGTGAAGTACAGTAAAGTACAGTACAGTGAAGTACAGTGAAGTACAGTACAGTGTGAAGTACAGTACAGTACAGTGAAGTACAGTACAGTACAGTGTGAAGTACAGTAAAGTACAGTACAGTGAAGTACAGTGAAGTACAGTACAGTGTGAAGTACAGTACAGTGAAGTATAGTACAGTGAAGTACAGTACAGTGTGAAGTACAGTACAGTGAAGTACAGTACAGTGAAGTACAGTACAGTGAAGTACAGTATAGTGAAGTACAGTACAGTACAGTGTGAAGTACAGTACAGTAAAGTACAGTACAGTGAAGTACAGTACAGTGAAGTACAGTACAGTGTGAAGTACAGTACAGTGAAGTACAGTACAGTGTGAAGTACAGTACAGTACAGTGACGTACAGGCTAGTTAAGTGTTGGTAGTAAGGATAAGGCCCAGGACATCTCTCTATCCACTCTGCTAGCCAGAAAACTGCTGCTACAGTCCTGGAAGTCTGAGAAGTGTCCTACATTTGATTTGTGGCTTAAGGAAGTAAGAAATGTGTTGCATCTGGAGAAAATCCAATTCACTATCTCAAACCGAGAAGGGGTATTTCAGAAAATTTGGCAACCCATTGTCAGCCTGCTGGGAAAGTACAATGATTGAGATTGTGTCTTCCGTCATTTCCATATAACTTCCATCCAATATCTTGTATGTAACCTTTCTTGTGTATCACCACCATTTTGTTTTTATTATTTTATTTTATATATATATATATATATGTTTGTTTTTTTATGTGGGGGGTTGTCGTTTTCTTTGTTTATTCTGTATTGTATTTTTTGTGATGTCTTTATTTTCTTATAAAAACTAATAAACAAAGTTATAAAAAAAAGAAGTTGTTACCTTTTGGTTTGCTTGTCAACCAGTAGACAGTGGACTGAGTGTCTCAGGCAGTAGATTCCTCCAAACACTGCACACATCCTGAAAAACACGCGCGCGCACACACACGCACGCACACGCACACGCGCGCGCACGCGCACACACACACACACACACACACACACACACACACACACACACACACACACACGATAATGAAGTATAATGATGGTTTATTCAGTTAGCTTAGAGTTCTCAACGGGCCTGAAAATTCAAACCCAACCCGACCCAAGTAAGTTGAAGCCTGAGCCTGACCCGGGTTCCGTCGGGCTCAGGCTGAAACTGAGAACTCTAAGCTGTGTCTGTGCATGCATGTGTGTGTTAGCATTAAAGAGAGTGAGAGAGAATAAAGAGAGCTCCATCTAGCCTACTGTAAATACATAAAAAATTAAAAAAATAATAATTGTGAAGCCATTCTTCAAGATTCAAGACATTGTCACTTCGTAGTACAATTATGCACGTGTGAAATTATTGTACTGGGGGGCTCCATTACAAGACATAGGTAGGTACAAAGTCACAACAATTATTATGGTTATTTTCAGTCTCTTTCGCTATGAACGGTCCTGGGCAGAAACAGGCAACCGGCAGCTGCAAACAGGGAGGGAGGGTGTCATGGAAGCGCCCACGGTCTCACCATGAAACTCGTGAATAGCCACTTCTAAACATGAAGTGTGGAACATGTCCGGCTAGCCAGAGCCGGATATTTTCTGGTTTTTAAGCCGGATAATTGTTTCTAAACATGCAGGCCGACCGGCTAGCAGCTGGTCATAACCCGGATTTCACTGCATGTTTAGAAGGGGCTTAAGTAAGTAGGCTATCATCTTCTTGTTGCATTTTTTTTGGCAGATGAGGGAGAAAGAAATGATTCAACTTTTACTTGTTTACTCACCTAATTTGGCTCTCTTCCAAATAATCCAGCCGTAACTACATCCATTCATGAAATGATTAAATAGCACAGGGACATTAATGGTTTGTAAAGTAACTCAGACATACAAGATCCGGAACATGAGCTGCCGGTGTTAAACAACAGCCGTTTTGCCAACAATGTGGATCCTGTACTAGGGGCTCAGATGGTCATGATCCGCACTCGCGGGAGTCCGCATAAGGCGGCTAATTGTTTCTAAACATGCAGGCCGATCGGCTAGCAGTTGGTCATAATCCAGATTTAACTAGGGGTGGGACAAAATATCGATACTCACGGTATCGCGATATTTCCGCTTGCGATACGTTATCGATACACTGGCACCAAGTATCGATATGTTTATTTAATTTTTTTTTTTTTTTTAATAAACAGGCTAAAATATTATGCTGTGTGTGGTAGTTGAAACATAGTTTCAAGTTGACGTTTATTTATGTTTGTAGTTGAAACAAAAACATAAATACTGTAGGCTACATGAATGGAAATGTTTGATCATTAATATCTACTTTTAGAAATTATATAGGTAGGTAGGTTATATAGGTTTTCTTGTTTTAATAATAATAATAAAAATACTTAATGTGTAACTTTTCCTCCGTGGTATCGAAAATGGTATGAGTGAGTGAGTGAACTCTGAGAGAGTTCATGTCAATTCTGCTAATAAATACATAATACCTGCTTCTTGCCTTTTAGGGGTATTTTTTTCTCTTCAGTTACACAGATATCGTGATGTATCGTAGGTTAAATTTCTTCCAATATATCGATTATCGCAGAATCGCTGTAACGTAGGGGTGTCACGATACACTCAGTTCACGATACGATACGTATCACGATACTGGGTTCACGATAACGATACGATACGATACGATTTTAACAATATTTTTTTAAACTTGAATAATGACAATATATGACTGGAAAAGTAGTATTTTATTTGAAATGCACAAATACAAAACATGCTGTTGTGGGAAATTGTTATTACAATAACAACTAGAAAAAACATGAGATTGGAGATAAGGCTTATCTTGAAATAGAATGAGTTACACCGTCACTTAGATTTACTTTGAACTAAAAGGTTTCTCAGCAGTATAAATTCTCATTATGCATCTTCAGTTTTTCTTCAAACTCAAACAACAAGACTTTTCTTAGTCTATTTTTTATGCATCTTCAGTTTTTCCTGTCAAGTAAACAGTTTTGCCAGAAACTCAATTGAATGGTTTCTCTCCTGTATAACTTATCATGTGTCTCTTCAGAGACTTGTTCAACTGAACTACTTTCCACACATTGAACTTCAACAAACAAAGACGTTTCTTTGTCTACTTTTGAAAAAAAAAAAAAAAAAAAAAAAAAAAAGTTTTTTTTTTTTTTTTTTTTTTTTTTCACGATATGAGATTTCATCTCAACGATACATATCGTGACGTTTTACTATCGCGAAATTTCGTGGGACGATATATTGTGACACCCCTACTGTAACGTGATAATATCGTTATCGAGGGCCAAGTATCGTGACCATATTGTATCGTGAGTTACTCCACGATTCCCACCCCTAGATTTAACTGCATGTTTAGAAGGGGCTATAGTATGTCTCTCTCTCTCTCTCTGTCGGTCTGTATCTCTCTCTCTCCGTGTGTCTCTATGTCCGTCTCCCTGTCTCTCTCTCTAACATATAACATATGTTCTCCTCCCTCATTCTCTCTCTTAATAATAATCAAATTATGGCTCACTTCATAAATCAAAGGCTCTCTCTCGCTCTCTCTCTCTCGCTCTCTCTCTCACACACACACAGACACACACACAAATCCTCTACTGCGTGTGTGCGTGTGTGTAGGACCTTTTCTGAAGAGCTACCATAGTTCCTGTCACTTGCACTCACACACTCTTTCTCTCTCTCTCTCTCACACACACACACACACAGGTGTAATTACCATGAGCTGACAGACAGACCGTTGTTAGCTAAGTGTGTGTGTGTGTGTGTGTGTGTGTCCAATCTTTTCATCTCTTTGAAGCTTCTTAAGATGGCGAGCCAAATTATAAGACACACACACACACACACACACACACTGTGATCACGCAACAAAAATAATTTGTTCCTGTTCTTGTGTGAGTGATGGGCTACAGAGTGTGTGTGTGTCCACCCCTTAATTAAAAGAAAACAAGTAATAAGTGGAATAAGTGCAGAGACGATGATAAATGAGATCACACACGCACGCACGCACACACGAACGCATTACATTACATTACATTACATTACGTCATTTGGCAGACGCTTTTATCCAAAGCGACTTTCATTAACAAATTTTTGTCAGCAATAGAACAATCAACTATGGAGCACAGTCTATGACAACTACAACTTCTGTAAGGAATAGTGGTACAAGTTTAGTTTAGGTTAGTTTTTTTTTTTTTTTAGGAAAGAGAGAGAAAGAAGTTAGATCAAGAAGGGCCCAGATGGAGCCTGAAAAGGTGTGTCTTTAGTCTTTTCCGAAAGATCGGCAGTGATTCAGCCATCCTGACTGAAGGTGGAAGCTCGTTCCACACTTGGGGTGCCAGGGACGAGAAGAGTCGAGATCGGGATGAGCGACTTTTGAGCCCCTGTAGCGAAGGAGGGGCGAGGCGACCTGCACTGGTGGAGGAGCGAAGGGAGCACTGAGAGGTTTGGAACCTGACCATAGATTGCAGGTACAGGGGAGCTGACTGGTGTACTGCCCTGTAGGCCAGTACCAGTGTCTTGAATTTGATGCGGGCCGAGATGGGAAGCCAGTGGAGGTCCTGGAAGAGGGGAGTGACATGAGAGAATTTGGGTTGGTTGAATACCAGACGGGCTGCAGCGTTCTGAATGAGCTGAAGCGGTCGGATGTCGGTGGCAGGTAGGCCGGCCAGGAGCACGTTGCAGTAGTCCAGGCGAGAGATAAGTGACTGGACCAGGAGTTGAGTCGCTTCTCTTGTGAGAAAGTCACAGATTTTTCGGATGTTGTAGAGGGAGAACCTACAGGAGCGTGCTGTCGCAGCTATGTTGGCTGAGCAAGACAGCTGGTTGTCAAGGATCACCCCAAGGTTCTTAGCTGTTTGGGAGGGAAGTACAGTGGTATTGTCAATGGAGATGGAGAGATCAGCGAGAGGGCAGTCTTTCCCTGGAAGGAAGAGTAGCTCTGTATTACCGGTGGTGGGCAGACATCCACTTCATCGGGAGAGAGGGGGGAGAAGGAAGGAAATCCAGGGACAGGGGGCCGAGAAGCAGGATTGGAGTCGGGAGTGTTAGTGAGGGTGCCTGGAGGATGGAAGGAGGAGCTGATGTCATCCACCTTTTTAGTAAAGAAGGTTACAAAATCATCAGCAGAGAGGGAGGAGGGAGGGGGAGGGGAGGGAGGGTTGAGGAGCGTAGAGAAGGTGGAGAACAGTTTACTGGGGTTGGATGCAGAGGACTGGATGAAGAAGGAGGTTTTTGCTTTGGAGACAGCAGAGGTGAAGTTGGAGTGGATAAGGTGGTAGGAAGAGAGATCTTCAGGGTGATGTGGTTTTCTCCATTCTCTCTCAGCTGTCCGAAGCTCTGTTCGATAAGTTCGCAGAGATTCGGTCAGCCAAGGAGCAGGGGGAGAGGACCGCACGCACGCACACACATACACACACACACACACACACACACACACACACACACACACACGACCACGACCTATAGAGTCATGTGGCATTTCCTGCCATGGAAGTAAGTTCCCCATTCATTTTCTCCATAGACATTTAAAAAAATCCTTATATATTTTAAGGCTGGAACCAAGCCAACCCGTGACCTACTGAATTGGGAGTGACTAAAAAACATTTCAGTTGGAGCAAAGACAAAAAATAAAGACGGGGGGAAATCAGGGATTGGACGGTGGGCGGACGGACCGGGGTGGGGGGGATGATATGTGGCAGGGGACCATGGGTCAGATGGGGAGCATGGGTGGGATTCGGGAAGCCCCACAGCTACTGAATCACGAGCAGTGTTGGGGGTCTTAGGTCTTTACTCAAAAAAGTAATATATTACACATTACTTAACACGTTCACTGCCAATGGCGAGTTGAGTCGTCAAAAAAAATCCAACGGTTGACTGCCAATGACGAGTTGAGTCGTCAAAAAAAAAAAAAAAAAAATTTTGACGGTGGGACGTTGATCAACGCCCCCCACGTCTCCTATAAAAATATTGGAGCCACCGAACGTGTACAACCCATTCCACCGACCCACTAAGTGGCGACAGTGCACTCCATTCTAGAAAAAGTCGAGCCAAAACTGCAGGGGAACGCGCGATGAAACCATTCTCCTACTGTAAAATGGATTGGCGAAAACGCTTTCGCGCTGATTGCTGGCGGTGCGGGATTGCAAATTTGCATAATAGATTATGGGTGCAACACACTTTGAAACACGCAGCATAAATAAGACCACAATCGCAAAAGAAACCCCGTTTCTTGGGGTTTCTCAACCGAAAACCCAGAAACGAACGAGCCTCATTCTCATACTGTAGGCGAAAACGCTTTCACGCTGGCGCACACGGGCGCACAACGGTGGGGGGTTCCAAAAATAGACTGGGTGGAAAACACACTTTGAAACACGCAGCATAAAGCCTAGAATCGCACAAAGCTTCATCAAAGCTCTCAAACCCAAGAAACGAGTGAGCCCCATCCACACTCCCAGGGAGGGAGGCTGCTCACTGCTCAGACAGGCAGTAGAAACTGCTTGTGACAAACGCGCTGCTGAAAGCCACCAGACACGCCCACGGAGGGAGGAGTTTGAAGGAGAGGGCGTTCAGAACTATATTGTTTAGATGTCTGATATCTCACTGATGCCAAAAATAAATGGTTAAAGTGACTGTTCTGCCTGTTTGATTGAATTTCACAAAACTGCGATTATCTCAGCTTTCAGTCTCAGACGCTGAAACCATGCTGTACTCAACGGCTAATATCTACATAACTACTAACTCTACAAACTAACTCTTTTAGACAGAGAAAGCACACATTCTATTAGTACTTTTGTGAACTTTGTGTTCACAAAGTCCAAGCAGAAAATAATCCTCGGCTCTTGTAAAATGAGCCAGAATCCTCAAAAAAACCCTCTGGCAGAAGCTACCTACAGTAAAAAAAAAACGGCTGGGAGTGAATGTGTTAAAAAAAAGTAATGCCTTACTTTACTTAATTACGCCCTGGAGCAAGTAATTTGTTACACTACTCGTTACATAAACTTTGCGTTACTCCTAAACATCGACTGAGATGCATTGTCAGTTAACAACATTACACATTACATTACACATATGCCCACATATCAGCACAAATCCTTCTCCTATTAAGGAGGACATACACAAGATCTTTGTTTCTGAAATGGAGACAACTCCAACTTTGGACGACTCCACACGAGACGCCAGGATTTATTATTCTCCCCGGGTCCAACATGAAGCGTCAGGCGCTCCACCATCAACACAACACAACACTTCTATTGCCTGCCTCCAAAATAAAAGCTCTGTACTGCATAGCTATATCAAGAAAATAACGTGAATCACTTACAGCCTTCACCATAGAAATATCTTACACTGGCAACATTTCCTCTGACTGGTTGCACTTCACCATCAAATTCCTGTCCTTTCGTGCAATAATTCGAAGTACGTGCATAATCCACCAGTTAAAAGTTGTAGACTGCACGCTGCTATTTCCCCTCCGCCCGCATCTGATCAGTCACTGTGTCTACAATGGTCTATATTGAGCCATTATGGACACCATAGTTTCAGGAAGTTATCCTATAATGGATGGGCTGGAGGGACCTGGACGCATGAACCCACAAATCGTCACTCTTCCTGCCTAAAACCTAAGCAACCGTTACTCCACCCCTCCCCCCAGCCCATCCGTTCTAGCCACACAGACATGTCTTTAAGTCAGCTGTAGTGTTGCGCAATCGAGTGAATGAAAGCACGTTGTTTTCTCCATAATAAATCCTGCAGATTCAAACCCGATCTTGCTGAAAATTGATTGAAAACTTATGTAACGCAAGTAATGACTTCAGCGTTTGATAAGTAACTGTAATGTGATTGCTGGATTTAGGAACCGTAATGCCTTACACTACTCGTTACCGACAAATGTAATGTGATTACAGTAACACGTTACTTTGTAACAACTTTGTTCAAACATGTTCGGCCTCACTCCCAGGAGTCGTCCTCTCCCTCGTCTCCACCTCCGGCAGCTGGGGAGTTCATGTTACACCTGCCTGCTCTGGTAACAGAGCCTGCCTGCCTGCCTGCCTGCTCTGGTAACAGAGCCTGCCTGCTCTGGTAACAGAGCCTGCCTGCTCTGGTAACAGAGCCTGCCTGCCTGCCTGCCTGCCTGCTCTGGTAACAGAGCCTGCCTGCCTGCCTGCTCTGGTAACAGAGCCTGCCTGCCTGCCTGCTCTGGTAACAGAGCCTGCCTGCCTGCCTGCTCTGGTAACAGAGCCTGCCTGCCTGCCTGCCTGCCTGCTCTGGTAACAGAGCCTGCCTGCCTGCCTGCCTGCCTGCTCTGGTAACAGAGCCTGCCTGCCTGCCTGCTCTGGTAACAGAGCCTGCCTGCCTGCCTGCTCTGGTAACAGAGCCTGCCTGCCTGCCTGCTCTGGTAACAGAGCCTGCCTGCCTGCCTGCTCTGGTAACAGAGCCTGCCTGCCTGCCTGCCTGCCTGCCTGCTCTGGTAACAGAGCCTGCCTGCCTGCCTGCCTGCCTGCTCTGGTAACAGAGCCTGCCTGCCTGCCTGCCTGCCTGCTCTGGTAACAGAGCCTGCCTGCCTGCCTGCTCTGGTAACAGAGCCTGCCTGCCTGCCTGCTCTGGTAACAGAGCCTGCCTGCCTGCCTGCTCTGGTAACAGAGCCTGCCTGCCTGCCTGCTCTGGTAACAGAGCCTGCCTGCCTGCCTGCCTGCTCTGGTAACAGAGCCTGCCTGCCTGCTCTGGTAACAGAGCCTGCCTGCCTGCCTGCTCTGGTAACAGAGCCTGCCTGCCTGCCTGCCTGCTCTGGTAACAGAGCCTGCCTGCTCTGGTAACAGAGCCTGCCTGCTCTGGTAACAGGGGAGATTGGGGGTATTCCTTTACAACTGAATGGAGGCTAACATTAGGGAGGCTAGCATGCTGCAACTCATCACTGAGTACTTGTTTTCGGTGCATTGTGAAAAGCTTTTCAACAGTGCAATCAAACTCCCCAAACGTTATGTTCCGCTCTGGTCCTGCCTCTCTAGTGGCCTGTTGTCCAATCAAATTCCTTCATCCACAATAAAGAAGTGAAGACGCTGTCGGCCCAAGCCTACTTACTACCTGTGAGCATGACTCGAGAAGGACTCGGCTGCAGCCACACTGACCTATCAGAAAGGAGAGATGTCTGTCCGTCAACTTGTTTTGGAACGTCAAATAAATAAAAACGTCTATGATCCGTCCAGGAAAAGTTCATGTGTCCTGTGGCCACAGCTAAGAGATTCTGTGTGTGTGTGTGTGTGTGTGTGTGTGTGTGTGTGTGTGTGTGTGTGTGTGTGTGTGTGTATGTGTGTGTGACCTCAGCGACAATATCCGGTGAGGATCATCTAATATGTAAATGAGCTGAGCCCAGGGCGACACCCTCCTCATTCCTGAGCCGCTCCAACGAGCCTGGTGCATCGGTCACCATGACAATGAGCTGATCAGTCAGTGTCTGCAGCTCATTAACAGAAACTGTGCTCCATACACACTGCAGTACTACTAACTAGTGTTCACTGTTCAGCAAGATAGTCTTCACAAATGAGGACCACTTTACGTTTCTGAAACCATAAAAGTGGTCCTCATTTGTGAAGATTATCTTGCTGAACACAAAGTTTACTGTTTCATAAACTTTTGTTAAAGGAACACTGCTGATTTTCAACCAGTTTTGTATCATTACAAAGTCAGGAGTCAGAAAACTGTGAACAGTTTTGCAGACATTCATTTAGTTTGACAGTTATTGAGAGTTGATTTGAGTGAATTTGTGGACCAGTGATGTCCATCTGCACAAATTACATCACTGGTCCACAACTGAACTCTCAATAAGCACTTGAAGCTGGACCCAAAAGGGAGTCGTCCCCATTCCCCCCCATGTTAAAACAGTCATGTTTACAGCATCTTTATATAAAAAGGGGAGTAAGTGGGTTCTGTCTGTTTCTTTGTCTCTCTGTCTGCGATTTTTGTCCCACATTGTGAGATTTGTGATGAGTTTGGTCAGTAATGATGTCACTGATGATGTCACAATGCCTATGACATCATCAGTGATGTCACTCAAGCACTCGATGATGTAATCAGTGATGGTCACTCGAGCAATTGTGATGTCACTGACGGTGATCAGTGATGGTCACTCGAGCAATTGTGATGTCATCAGTGAGTGATGTCATCAGCGATGCGAAGTTGAGCAATCGTGCAATTGTGCGCTGCGCATGCCAATAGACCATTTTTACGTTTGTAAACAGCGATTACGTATTTTGTGGGCGGAGCCGAACTGGTTGCAGAAAGTGACAGCTAGCGAGCAGTTCAGCTGTCATAGAAATATCAGGAAGATGCGGATGCCTCCTCCACGCATTTTAAAGCTTTGCCAGCAACAGACAGGTTACCTTACACAAATAAGCTAACTCTTTCAATGGGGTGAGGTTTCCTGAGCCGTACTCACTGTCAGGATGGGTCTAGGATCCAACTACATCGCCAACGTTGCAGTGCCGGGCTGCCTGCCGGCCATCGTCATAATTCCTAGTGGGAAAGTCTTTCCTGTATTCCGGGGATCTCTCTAGTTTCGGCTTCACTTGCTTCCTCAGAGTTTTGGTTACCGCGATGAGTGCGCAACTAACGCGGCAAACCCACCAGGCCCGTCTGCGCAGCGTTCCGTCTGCACCGCGGTTTTGCTCCGTCCTCTGCACGTCGGCATGTCCCACAGCACGCGTTTCAGAAGCGGAGCGCTGCCTGGCAGCTGATGCAAGATCGCGCGGGATTTACGAGATCGCGCGATACTGTGTGTACAATGGGGTGGATGTAAAGAGCACAACACACAAACAACACAGTCTGTCGTTGACTTGCTTTTGATTTGGTCATTTTCCCTTGATTGTTGTGCTTCTACCATGGGTAAGTAGGCTGAAATTATTTATTTATTTGTCATACAGTGCCTGTTAGCAGGAGGAGAACTCTTGCATTTCTTCGTCTACTTGAAAGACTACAGGGGGAGGGGGGGAGAAGGAGAAGGAGTCGGTATTGGGTCTGCACACGGTGTTTCATTATGAAAATCGACCGGATTCTCGTGCAGTTGCTGCGTCTGACTTCCGGGCTGAACGATCTGCTCTGTGCAGCTTGACGCAGCTTGCAGGCGTCATCCGTGAAAAATAGAACTGCCGCGTATCTTTAGCGGAGCGAGGGTTCCATGACGCTGTTCCGACCTCTCGCTGTTCCGACCTCCCCTCTCCCAGCCCCCATGCCTAAACCTAACCTCCCCCAGACCCTAACCCAAAACCTAACCTCTCCCACCCCCACGCCTAAACCTAACCTCCCCCAGACCCTAACCCAAAACCTAACCTCTCCCACCCCCTACGCCTAAACCTAAGGTCGGCATTGCGAGTGGTCGGCATAGCGGGTGGACACCGGAGCGAGGCGTCAAGCCGCTTCTGGGACGCTTCTGATACGCGCCGTTGCGTGCCTGGTGGGATCACACACGTTGACTAAAATGCCCACGAGCAGCTCCGACGAGCGCGTCGGAGCCGGAACGCGTACGTGAAGTTCCTGGTGGGACTTGCCCGTAACCCTGTGACGTCGTCCACTCCAAATGGGTCTATAGAGTAGGTGAGGCCACACAGCAGCCGAGCTGCGTATGCAAGCCCGCGCAGCCAGCTGCAGGGCAGGTGAGGCCACGCAGCGGGCGAGCCTAGTGGTTCAAAACACGGTTGTGGGCTATATAGCTAATTTCATCTTTCATAACAACTTGTAATTTATTTTTTAAAGCAGGTTATTATGTGATACCCGAGAGACTATGAATAATATGTTTGTTTTGAAAAAAAATAAATGGTCTGTTGACTTATGGGATAAACCAAAGCTAAAAACCTATCGTCTCATAAAAGACAGTTACGGTGTGGAGTCCTATGTGGAGTTTGACTTGGACAGACGACAAAGATCTCTGTGTGCACAGTTACACTCTGGAACCCGTCCCTTAGCAATAGAGACTGGTAGGTTTAATGCTCCCCCTGAAGAAAGTAGACTGTTTACTATGCGATTTAGATTAAATTGAAAATGAGACTCACTGTTTGCTCTATTGCACTGCGATGATGCAAGAGAAGTGCTCTTTAGTAAAATGTCCTCTATTTATGCAGACTTTTTTTTACTTGGATGACTATGAGAAATTGGAGCTGTGTTTAAAAAAAGCGACCTTCCCGACTGCAAGTTTTATTTGTCAGGCGTCTCGCGCGAGCTGTGCAAGAATCCCAAGATGGTGATGGCCACACTCTAATACTCTAGGCTTCAAAACAGGAGTCCTCAGTGGTGATAATGAGGGATCGGCAAGCGCTGCCTTTTTACTTTCCCCACCCAGATTTATCCTGCCGGTCCCGGGGATTGAACAGACGACCTTCCGTTCACAAGCTCGCTTCTCTAACCATTGGGCCACCACTGCCCAAATGACACGCTGACTCCGCCCATATTTTTAGACGGTTGATGTTCAGCACTGGTACCAAATCATGAATTTTGTGTATGGTTACACCCCCCTAGTAGACAGACGGATGGACAGACAGGTTAACACCCCCCTAGTAGACAGACGGATGGACAGACAGGTTAACAGTCAGACAGGTTCTTACCTACAGAAACACTGCGGTATTTCTCCAAGGCCATAGAGAGGAAACAGGAAGGGCGTGTTGCCGTAGCGACCCAGGCAACGCAGGAAGTGGCGTGTGGAGGCAAGCGCCACCTCTGTGGGCGTGTCTTCCATTGCCATGGCGATGGAGTGAAGCAGGAAGTGCTGCAAGTTGTCACCAAGCTGCTGGTCACGCAGGAAGTCCAAATATGGCCGACCAATGAAGGCTGAGGAGAGGAGACAAAGACTTCAACTCCCTATTCACCTTATTCTTTGCCCACACATGGACGCTTCCGCATTACGTCATTTCGTAATAGTATTTCCGTTTTGACTTGCCAAAAACCCCGCATGCAAAATGGCCGCGCACACTCCGCTCCTAAAGTGGCAAAATTACTCCCCCCATAAACTAACATATCTTGGCCAATAGAGAGCCGCAGTAACGAGTCCGGAAATCATCGATGCTAACAGCCCTGGTTCAACACAGTTTTCGCCTATGGGAGTTTTGAATGGGTTTTTGGCGCGATGCTTCTAATAATCTCTCTGGGCAACGCAGGCTTAATCAAACGCGAACCAGATGGTAGTAACATCATCTTCACACATGAAGACCACTTTTATGAGTTTTGAAGCTTTTATGTGCCGTTAAAAGGGCGGCTAGCTAGCAAACGGCTAAATGGGACTACACTGTTGAGTCGATGGGGATATATACGTCAATAACGTCATCACTCAAAGGACGAACACGGAAATTCTCTTTCCCTCACCTGGTTCAGCCCCGTTCAGCCCGGGGTAATCAGTGTGTGCATCAACAAAAGTCCAGGTTGAGTGCTGACGTGACGTGGAAGCCTATGCGACAGTGTGTAGTTCTGGATTAGCTTAGCACGAGCTTTTTACCTCTAGGGCTCGCATTTACGCTTCAAAACTCATGAAAGTGGTCCTCATGTGTGAAGATTATCCCGCTGAACCTTGGTTCGCGTTTGATTAAACTTGCGTTGCCCAGAGACCTTATTTGAAGCTTTGCGCCAAAAACCCATTCAAAAATCCCATAGACAGAAACAGTGTTGAACCAGGAAGTTCGGGACTTCCGCATTCAGCCTACAAAAATACGTCATCCCTGCGGCTCTCTATAAGTATGTAACATACAAAATAAAACAACCCGTAATATCTTAATTTTATGTAGAATGCAGAGGACATGTACGGTAACTGTTTAGTTAAACTTGCATTCCAGGAATATTGTGCTCTTAACACATTGAGTGCCAGCCGTTTTTTCAATCCTGTAGGTAAGTTGTGCCAGGTTTTTTTTTGAGGATTCTGGCTCATTTTACAAGAGCCGAGGATTATTTTCTGTTAAGACTTCGTGAACACCAATCATCTAAAAAGAACTAATAGAATGTGTGCTTTCTCTGTCTAAAAGAGTTAGTTTGCAGAGTTAGTAGTTATGTAGATATTAGCCGTTGAGTACAGCATGGTTTCAGAGATTTTCAGAGAGTTTAGAGATAAATGGATTTTTAGAACCACCTCACGTGCCTGTGATTATGGGTGCCCTTGGGCAAGTCTGTATACTGTATTGTGTGTGTGTGTGTGTGTGTGTGTGTGTGTGTGTGTGTGTCTCCAAACTCCTCCCTCCGTCTGTGCTGCGGAGGGAGGAGGCTCCGCGGCCGCTCTCGGGCAGTCTGGACTGTAAAACTGGCTCGTTCGTTTCTTGAGGTGTCGGCTGAGAGCTTTGAAGAAGCTTTTGCGATTCTGGTCTTATTTATGCGCAAAGGTACTCGAGTGTGTGTGTGTGCGCGCGCGCGCGTGTGTGTGTGTGTGTGTGTGTGTGTGTGTGTGTGTGTGTGTGTGTGTGTGTGTGTGTGTGTGTGTGAAATCGAAAGAGTTTTCGCCCAGCTATTTCCTTGAAAATTAGACTGGCTTTCTCCAGCGGACCCGTGGCTGTGGCTTTCTCTCTGTCTGGAGAGAACTGTCGCCACTTAGTGGTCGGTAAAATAGATTATACACATTCTCTTCCTCCAATATTGATATAGAAGACGTAAAAGGGGTTGATTGATGTCCCACCGTCAAAAAAAAAAAATGTTTATGTAAGACGAGATATCTCGTCTTTGGCACTCAACGGTTGGATTATGTAAGACGAGATATCTCGTCCATGGCACTCAACGTGTTAAGATGACGTTAGTGGAGTCGAGGCTGTTGCGTCCTGAAACCCACATAGGTTGCGTGCGATTCGAGGCGTAACCTATGTGTGGTTTGGCGTAACCTATGTGCGATTCGAAATAACGCATCCGAGATAGAAACGTTATGAATATAGCCACGTTATAAACAACAAACTAACGCTGGTGATCCGTATGGAAACAGTGTTACTCGAAATGGTTAAAAGTTATATCAATTTGGTCATTCAGTGGCATTTTACTGCCATATAACATAACTAACTAGTGGCTAATATTAGCCACAGAAGGCAACTAGCACTGAACCGGAAGAACAAATACGTTTGCGTTGAACGCGGAAGAGAGAAAAAGTGGGCGTGGTGAATAAGGTGAATACTGTACATCTTACTACATAAACGGTAGTCAATTAAAAGCCGGGTCCCTGATAATGGAAAACTATGGAAAATATTCACCCCCCCCCCCCCCCCCCCCCACACACACACACACACACACACACACACAGACACAGAGAGCCGGGGGTGGGCCCCGGAAGATTTTCAGATTTCAAAGCGGGCTGTGGAATTCTTAAATTTGGGAACCCCTGACCTATATAATCTCGATATTGTCGTAAATTCCCTGCACCAACTATGTTTCTATGACCGGTCAATCAAACGGAACGACCCAAAATGCGAGCTTCGGGGGTTAATTAATTTCTCCGTGCCACGGTGCGCAGCGTTGACTTTGATACACGCTGCCTTGCATGCTGAGTCTCAGAAACTGACCCCAAATTCCTCCGAATTTGGAGCCAGCAGTGGAATTCGCAGGGGGTTGTCTGAGATGATGATTGAGAAAAACGAAACAGTAGTCGCCTGAAAAAATAAACTGTATCTAGTGCTCAACTCAACACCATGAATGTAGCCTATTAAAACAACACTGGCGAGGGCTTTCAGTCCTCAGATGAAGGCTATCAGGTAACTAACAATAATGTATTCTTACCTTTTCTTTCAGTTTAAAATATTCCCAGCTGCGCTTGTTAACTTTAATTAGCCATTGTCAGTTCGGGAAGCGAGTTGAACAACCGCGTGTCAATCAGCTGTAGTCTGCTTTTAATAACATTATCGTCGTCATTGACAATAACATTAGACAAGCTTGGTTTCAGAAAATACTTTCATGTCTCATCTCTCTCTCTTTCTCTCCCTGCATGTAGATATGCAATCGCAGGAGCCACACTCTCCACCTGTTGAGACAGAGCTGCTGCTGACTGCGCCCAGTCACATACACTGAGCGTGTGCCGTGCATCCTTGTGAATTAGGCGTTTCGTTGTTTCGTTCATCACATAACACAGTAGCCTACACTATAACCTACACATAAAAATATTTATTTCGGCTATTTAACACATTGAATGCCAGCCATGTTTTCATTCCTGTAGGTAAGTTGTGCCAGGGGTGTTTTTGACGATTCTGGCTCATTTTAGAACAGCCGAGGATTCTTTTCTGTTAAGAATTCATGAACACCAATCATCTAAAAATAACTAATAGAATGTGTGCTTTCTCTGTCTAAAAGAGTTAGTTTGCAGAGTTAGTAGTTATGTAGATATTAGCCGTTGAGTACAGCATGGTTTCAGCGTCTGGAAATTTATTCAGAGATAAATGGCTTTTTGTGAAACAGTCACTTTAACCATTCATTTTTGGCATCAGTAAGACCGTCAGACATTCTAAACAATAGTTTTGAACAGTAATTTCCTCCATAACAACAGGAAACACCCCTCTCATTCAAACTCCTCCCTCCGTGTGTCTTCTCCTCCTTCCTCCTAACAGCGGGCGTGTCAGAAGCGCGTTGTGCTGCCTGCCTGTCTGTCTGCGTGCCTGCCTGCCTGCTTGCCTGCGTGCGGGGACGAGTCTGAAATGGATTACTGTAAAATCGCCAAGCCATTTCCTTGAATGGCTTGCTCCCGCGGTGTGTGTGTGTGTGTGTGTGTGTGTGTGTGTGTGTGTGTGTGTGTGTGTGTGTTCGCGCGTTGCTCCGCGGCTCTGGGGGGGAGGGGATCTCTGTCCGTTCTGTGTGTGTGTCTCCGGGCTCCTGACTGTAAAATCGCCAAGCCATTTCCGCGGGAGGCGGCTGCTTTTGGTGTACGGGTCCCGTGGCTGTGGCTTCTCTCTGTATCTGTCGCCACTTAGTGGTCGGTAAAATAGATTACACACATGCTCTTGCTCCTATAGTTATCTCGAAGATGTAAAAGGGGTTGATTGATGTCCCACCGTCAAAAAAACATGTAAGACGAGTTAGGTCGTCCTTGGCACTTAAGCGCTGGATTATGTAAGACGAGTTAGGTCGTCTCTGGCACTTAATGTGTTAATAGGAGGTGCTCTGTCAGAGCCAGATCCATGTGTAGGCTAGTATGCATTGATTAACTGTGGACTGGCGGGGTCTTGCAGCACTCGCATGTGCAGGGAGACTAGCAGACAGACACACAGAGAGCATATAGCCTACTTGACGTAGGCTATATGCTCTCTGTGTGTCTGTCATCAGTGCGCCCTGCCCGTTCACCAGCAACACATTTTCGTTCTGAGCTTTTTCTTTTTGTTTCTGTTGATTTTTTACACTAAATCCGACATGTGTAGTTCAATAATTCGTTTGAGAATTGAGAGTTTCGGGGGGTTTTCCCGGACAGCGTTTACCCTTCTCATCAATGCGTATCGGAGGAATGTTTTTGTTTAGTGTGCTGGAGGATTCAACTTGTGTTTTTGTTTTGTTAATCTGTTTTTTCTGCTTGCAGATGTAAAGAATAAACGCTTTCTAATGAAAAAATAAAGCATCTGTTGTATGATAATTGTTTAATGGGTCACAGAAAGTAAAATAGTGCATTTTAATCTTAATGATTGGTTAATGAGGGTCGGCTGTCAAAAAATAATAATTTTCGCCATTTTAATACAACTCAAATTGTGCTGAGAGGGCATTATTTTCACTGGACTTGGTGACCGTGAGATTTTTAATTTGTTGGACTTTGATGAATTATAACGGTAAAATTCTGGCAATTACCGGATAACAGAAACCCAGCTCCCCGCACACACACACATCAATATCAGTATCAGTATCGATATCCATACCGATATCAAACCTTACAAACACAACAACAACACAAGGGGCCGGAGTCCCACCATTAAAAATAAATGCAGACCATTTACCATCATGTGATGTATTAGAGGAAATACCGTAAGTCAGACTGATCATGTGATCAGTGTGTGTGTGTGTGTGTGTGTGTGTGTGTGTGTGTGTGATTGATAATGTCATCAGGGTTACCTTGCTCCTGCGGCGTCTCCTCTACACAGGAAGTCAGGAAACGCATCAACTTCCTCTTTTCCACAACAGACAGCTGTCTGCTGGCAAACACATCAGCTCTGCTGCAGGGCACCTGAGACAAACAGACAGTATGGGTGTGCCGTATCATATCGTTATCCATATATCCTTACAATTCATATTCATATTGTCAAAAATCATGGCAATATTCTGACTTGATGTTATTACAAGAAAATAGAAAGAAAATTACATCTGCAATGACGTTTAACCGCAGTAATGCCTTTTATACATGCAGCAACCTTTCTACCAACAGCAATGACTTTCCACCTGCACCAAACATTTCCCATTCCCTCCCCACCTCATCACTTTCCTGCTCTCTCCTCTCTCACATTCCTCCTGCTCTCCCTACCCTGCACCCTCCCCACCTCCTCCCTTTCCTGATCTCTCCTCCCCCACTATTCTAAAGCATAGCACCCATTCTACCCTAAAGCATGGCGCCCATTCTATTGTATATTTCTATATTTTCTATATTTCTCCATCATATGATTGTTCAATGTGTTATTATTACTACTGTAATTTGCTACTGTTGTGTCAGCTAGAATTAGCTAGACATATTTTCTGTGAAGCCCTCTGAGACATGCTTGTGAATTAGGGCTGTACAAATAAACTTGACTTGACCAAACGTCAACCACGTCGGGCATTCACAGACCAGTCGACTAGTAAAACCACTAGTCGACACTGTGCTTAGTAGTCGACTAGTCGAAAAAAAAAAAAATCTTTAAGAAAGAACATGAGGTATTTACACGACATACATGGACTATCATATCCCATATCCCATATCCCCCACAAAGAAAATCAAAACACAACAAAACAAAACAAGAAAACTGCATAAGATACACAATAATCCAAGAACAAACAAGACTATTGGACAAACAACCAAACAAAAACAATGCATTCAAAGTAAATACATAGATCTTGCCCTGTTGGCAGCTAGGAAATGCATAGCTTTAAATTGGAAAGCATCCAATCCCCCAGCTGTAGTTCACTGGTGGAATGAACTCTCAAGCTACCATACGTTGGATAACATTTACTACAACTGAGCAAAGGCAGATTCTTAGACATCCCCAAAATATGGCAACCACATACAGAGTTTGACTTTAAGAACTTTTTACCCCATTGTCATTAGGCTTATCAGGATAGGAGCTGAATGCATTGTTTTTGTTTGGTTGTTTGTCCAATAGTCTTGTTTGTTCTTGGATTATTGTGTATCTTATGCAGTTTTCTTGTTGTGTTTTGATGTTCTTTGTGGGGGATATGGGATATGGGATATGATAGTCCATGTATGTCATGTAAATACCTCATGTTCTTTCTTAAAGATAAAAAAATAAAAAAAATAAAAAAAACGACTAGTCGACTACCTTTAGAGACGACTAGTCGACTAGTAAAATTCACTAGTCGTGAATGCCCTACGTCAAACGTCAACGCACCTAACCCAAACCCTACAATTAGGTGTACCATTACACCCCTATTGTTTGTTTGTTTGTGTGTTTGTTTTTGTGTGTGTGTACCTGTTCGACATTTCCTTGGCGATAGGTGAGTATCCTGGTGACATTCTTGAACTCTGCATAGCGACTGACATTTGATTTGATGAGCAGATCGACCAATGAGCCGCGAGAATACATCAGCTGGACGAAGAGACAAGGGAAGAGGGAAGGACAAAGGAGACAAGGGAAGAAGGAAGGAAAAACACGTTAGCGCTCCTTTGTTGGGGAACTTTCCTGAAGTTTTGGATTCTCCTCGGCTCGTTTCACTGATATGCTGAATGAAAAATCCAGGAAACTTTCCATCACTAAAACAGAACAGAGCGATTGGCCGAATGCCATTCTGTACAGTGCTACAAAATCTTAACAACTTTGTTGTTCACCTTGCTACCTAGCAATCAGTGTGTCTCGAGTCAAGTCTCGAGTCCCCAGTGTTCTGACTCACCAAGGAAGAGTCCTAGTCGAGTCCCCATTACCTGAGTCCGAATCCCGATTCACATGAGTGTGAATACACATGTAAGTGGAGCACACGTGCCTGCCCTTGCATGAGGTTGACTAATGTCACAGTATTAATATAGCTATCAATATCTTAAGGCAAATTATTAGGGCCTAAAAAAGCCAGTCTTTAGCAGGTAACAAGTCCAAGTCCTTGTCTCCAACTTCCTAGTGCAAATGCATGAATGCACGAGTCAAGTTCAAGTCATCAGTGCTCAAGTCAAAGTTGAGTCACAAGTCCTGAAAATGTGTGCATGACTCGACTACAACACTGCTAGCAACATATTAAAATTACTTGATTCCTTAAAGCAAATTCTGACGACTTTGTTGTGCAGTCCTTAATAAATGAATCTGAATCTAATGCTGATGTGTGATAAGATGTTTTCTCTCTTCTATTCTACTAGATTACATTAGTCTACATTACATTACATTGTAATGTAGACTAATGTAATGTATGTATGTACCGTAAATTCCGGACTATAAGCCGCACCTTTTTTCCCGTTTTTTGGCCTTTTTTGGCCCCTGCGGCTTATATAACGGTGCGGCTTATCTATGGATTTTTTCAAAAAAAAAAAAAAAAAAATCTCTCTTTTTTAGCACTCTTTCTAACTATAAATCCACTTCTGTTTTAATTTCCTGTCTTGCCCTCTTTTCACCACACTGTATGACACTGTATGACACTGTGTGCACTGTAAAAAACAACACAGGTGGTGTTGTGTTATGTTGTTTTGTTGAAATGTTAATAAATGGGAGCTTCCTCAAACAGCCATCTCTTTCCCGACAATCCCCTCTGTGCATGAACCCTTACATATGGTAATTAAACATTAAAACACAATAAAAAAAAAAAAAAAAAAAAAATACCATTAAAACACCCGCGGCTTATAGTCCGGTGCGGCTTATATAAGAAAAAAATAGTCAACTTTGCAGGTGCGGCTTATACACCGGTGCGGCTTATAGTCCGGAATTTACGGTATGTATTATCTGTATACAATAGAGTGGTAGGGGATACTACTAATGCTCTCTTTTTCAGGAGTGCCCTGTTCACATTCACACACACATTCACACCTGGAAGCTGACCAGTACAACCACAGTCTGATCTGCTGGCCACTGAGCAGCTCCACTGCGGTTGGGGTTAAGGTTGCTCAAGGGCACCTCGGTGGTAATAAGCGAGAGGGAGGGAGCACCCCCACACCCAAAAAAAAAAAAAACCTGAGTAGAGTCTACTGTATCTGTCCCGCACCGGAGGACTATGGAACGGTCTCGGTCTGTTAGTTTGTTCATCACACTGTAACATTGAATTTGTGCCTCTAGGGGGCTGAATGAATGAATGCAGTGTTTCCCCTAGAAACATTTTCAGGCCTGGAGGGATTTCTAAACGTACCCCGACCGCAACGGTGGGGGCCCTCGCTGGCGACGGTTAACTTTTAGCTCACCTGTTCGCATCTATGTTCGCAATGGCATCCCAAGTATCAAGCAATGGCATCCTAAGTTACATTACAGACAGACTAAGATGGCTGACGGAGCTGGTAGAGGTGCTGCTGGTGTGAGTAAAACTCGGATAAAACCAGAAATCTACCGAACAGACACGGGGAAAATCATTGTGGAAGATGAACTTCTAAATTTCCTAGCTGTTAAAATCAAAACTCTGAGCCAGGATGACATCGTTGCAATGACTGTGGATCACTTTGGGTCGGAGTGGATTGTGAACTCTACCAAAGTGCTTTTTGAACTTTGCCCAAGCACCACTCGCAAGATCATAGCACATACGGGGGCGCAAAAAGACGTGAAAAACGTCAAGAATTGCCTCAAGTTACTCAACGAGGTGGGTGAGGACGCACCTCGCTTTGTCTCTCACTTCCTGGATGAATTACCACCTGTGACTTTCAATAGCCTCAACGTTTCTTGCCTTCTGAGGAAGATGGAGTGTCTAGGTGCAGACGTTCACGCCATGAAACAGGCTATGTCTATGCAGACAAGTGTCTGTAACGATCTGCGTGATGTAACCGCAGATTTAAACCTACGGCTGGGTGCTTTTGAACAGCCTGGTGTAAGAGGAGGGAGAGCGCCCGCTGCACAAGCCAGTAAGGAGACCCGGGGCAGCGTGGAGGCCCAGACTAGCGAGGAGGACCCGAGCCGGAGGGTGGAGTGTTCAACCGCGAGCCTGGAGGTGCCAAGCAGCGCAGCAACGGGAGCCTCGCACACGGAGTGGGGCGACGCGACAAACACCCCTACCTGGTCCTGTGTGGTTAAGATGAACCACCGGCTGAAACACGTCACAGGAGACACTACGGCAAAGCACAAACCCCTTCTGAATCCCCCCAGGGAGAAGAAGACAGGCGGCATTGTTGGAACTAGTGCCGGTGGGAGCATTCGAGTTATAAAGACAAAACTGGTGAGTGTTTTTGTGACAAAATTCTCGCCTATTTTAGACTCTGAGACCTTGGCCAGCTACTTAAAAGACAAACTTGGCCGTGAGGTAACCTGTCAAAAGTTTGACACTGTAATGAGCCGGTTCAGCCCCATTAAAGTAACCGCCGAGTTCAAGGAGATAGCTGAAATGTACGATCCTACGCTCTGGCCTGAAGGTGCCTTTGTGCGGCGCTTCTATGAGGCGCACAGACCCAAGGCTCCGGTGGGATTAACACAGACCCAAGGCTCCGGTGGGATTAACATGGGCAGGGAGTGTGTACAGGGGCTGGGCCGGCCAATGTCATGTAGAAGCCATGGCTGTCAGAGTTGTGTCATATAACTGGCGAGGCCTGCGCCTGGGACAGAGTGCAGGGGACAGAGCACGAGGCCTGCGGCTGGGACAGAGTGCAGGGGACAGAGCACGTTGTGTTGTTATTGACCAGCTCCTGGGACAGAGTGCAGGGGACAGAGCACGTTGTGTTGTTATTGACCAGCTCCTGGGACAGAGTGCAGGGGACAGAGCACGTTGTGTTGTTATTGACCAGCTCCTGGGACAGAGTGCAGGGGACAGAGCACGTTGTGTTGTTATTGACCAGCTCCTGGGACAGAGTGCAGGGGACAGAGCACGCCGTGTTGTTATTGACCAGCTCCTGGAGAGCACAGACTTTCTTTGTTTACAAGAGACTTTCTTAGCCAAACAACTTGGATAAACTTAATTCTGTCCACAATGATTTTCATGGGGCAGGAGAGTCCACAACAGACCTAAGCAGAATACCCGGCGGTGTGGCCATCCTGTGGCGCAAAAACTATGACCCACTGATCACTGTTATCCGGCTTGAGGTGGACTGGTGTATAGCAATTAAATTCGTACATAACATGAATGTTTTTATTATTTTAAATGTATACACCCCATATGATTGTCACAGAAATGAGGAGGAATACCTAGATAGATTAGCGTTTATAGGCTCATTCATTGAGGAAAGTGCATATACAAACATATACGTGATGGGTGACATGAACGCTGATATTTCAACTGTGTGTGCGTGTCCAGACTTGTCGAATGGGAATTCCACAAGGTTCTATTATGGGCCCCATACTTTTCGGTTTATATATAAATGATTTACCCAACAATTGCAAAAGAGCCAAATGCCAAATGTATGCGGACGACACAATTGTTTATGTGTCTGCAAAAACTCCTCAGATGGCAGCGGAAATACTGTCAAAAGAAATGTCTGGTGTGTCACAGTGGCTCCAAAATAATCATTTGACTTTGAATTATAAGAAGACAGTGTCGATGTGCTTTTCCATTAAGAGGAAAGCCAACGAAAATTATGGAGTAAAGATCAATGAGATAGAGATAAATCAAGTAGACGAATTTAAATTTTTAGGTGTTATTTTAGATTCTCAACTTACGGTAAGTTTGGTAGGCATGTGAAGAAGCTGTGCAAAACTGTCAAAACCAATTTAAATTGCTTTCGCCTGATTAGACATTATATACCCCTTAAAGGAGAATTTCGTTTTTTTACACCACGGTCCTCATTTCCAGGTTAAAATATGATGTTTTACTCACCGAAATATGTTTGGCTCCATTCGGATGCCCACGGAAGATTTTGAGCTCCGAGTAGTCTCCTCAAACAGGCTATAACGAGAGCCTGCGGCCAGCGTGGGGCATGCTGCACACGCTCTCTAAATGACACTTTTTCTGTCAGATCACAGTTCATTATGGTTGTAAATATAATTATTTAGCTAATAGCTAGAAGCTAGGCTAACAACAACACCGCAGTCAGCGTTGATCTGCCCCGGATGGGGTTACAGTGCCCATCTTCCCCCTCTGTGAAACCACTTCTTCAGAGAAACCACAGGATAAACTGAAGAAGAGGTTTCAGAGAAACCTCAGGATAAACTCCAACAATATATAATTTCCACTGACAACCAGTTTGGTTTTAAAAGTAAGCACGGCACAGATTTGTGTATTTATGCATTGAAAGAGATGGTTAGTATGTATAGAAGGAAAAATAGTAAAAAAAAAATATGTTTCTTGGATGCATCCAAAGCGTTTGACAGAGTCAATCATGGGAAGCTATTTGTCAAACTTCAAGAGCGAGGGGTCCCACCTTATATGATAAGAATATTACAGTACTGGTATACACACCAAACAATGCATGTTCGATGGGGTACAAGTACTTCTGCACCTTTTCTAGTGACCAATGGGGTTAGACTGTGGGCCAACGGGAGATTTCGTGCACTTAAACGATCCCTACAGATGGAGAACCCAGTCCTTTATTAACAACTGAGACATGTCTCAACAAATAAAATAAAATAAAACTGTTGCCACTCGTATTTTCTGATCATATTTTGTGATCGCTAACTCTGTCAACTTCCATTTTCTCCGGTAAAGAGAGCAGACAGCTATGTTTAGGGTCCGCCATGCATGACGTATTTGTACTTATCATCCAATAGCGGGCTTGGAAAAGTATCATGTGGTTCACGTTGCTCTTGTAGTTCCTGGTTACTCTCAAAATCCAAACACCACAACATCACACGCTGTTAACTTTTTGGAATGATTTTCAGTGGCACTTTACTATGATTTGCCTTCATTTATATAATATTACCTTAGCCAGCAATTCGGTGTTAAGACGTGACGTCAGTCGTGAAGGTTCGGCAGCTTCTGGGGGCAAGTGGGGCACGCCACGCCAGTGTTCGCTAAGATGTCTTTTCAACATAATCTGAGTCCAAATAAAATACTAATTTAGTCCTTTGGTAAATTTGCTCTTACCACTAACGTTACCCCTTTCAAAGTCTGTTTATTTCATTAGCAACTTTTGTGAGCTAGTCAATGCAGTACTACGCTAGTATGAGCACTAACTTGATATCACTGATCAGTCTGTATGCTTCCCTTGGTCTGTCACTTGGACTAAAACGCTTAAGTGATTAACTATATTAGAAATACCAACATAATAAACAGCAGCCAGAATATTTAACTAACGTTACAGTCAGGGGTGTAATGGTTGGTAAATGAGGTCAAGTCAAGTCAAGTTTATTTGTATAGCACATTTCATACACAGAGGCAATTCAAAGTGCTTCACATAAAATGGTTGACAGGAAAATAAAAGAAAAGAAGAGAGTAAAATGGACATTTAAAAGCATCACACAAAAAAAAAAAAAAAAAAAAAAAAGAGTATAAAAAGTGCATTAACTCATTGAGTGCCAATGACGACAGCTGTCGTCAATTCAAATACTGACGTAGAGTGCCAAAGACGACGATTGTCGTCAATTGCGTTTTTTGACTGGGGGGGGGGGTCCATCGAAGCCAGATCTATGTCCTGTAACATTTTGGGACATGTTGAATGTCTATAACCTATTTTACCGAGCCATTAGGTGGCGACAGTGCTCTCCAGATGACAGAAGTGTCAGGAATACAGCCTGACAAAGCCGTGATCAAAGACAAACCGCGCTCATGCTGCAGCCCAGAGCCATCATGTAGATGGCTCTGGGCTGCTTGCCAACAGCAATCAATCCGCGCACACAACTGCAGCTCCTCTGCCTGTCTGTCTGTCTGCATATAGTTTCTCAACACATTACCCACCAGAAAGGCAGCACCCAACGCCGAAGGGCCAACCCTTACCTGCAGTCGCGTTGGGCATTTCCTTGTTGCTGCTGTGAGCTGCCAGGAGCCGCGCGGCGCAAAAACAGAGGCTCCGAATAGACTTTGTGCGTGTGGGGACGAGTTTGCAGCTGACTCGGGGAGAGGCGGGGAGAGGGGGGGACAGGGGGGTGGGGCACGCATGCACCACAGAACTAAACCAGGTCACATGATCAGAAAATATTAGCTAGAGTCAGTGAATGTGCTTGAAATAATGCATTTCACAAAAGGCTGAATATCTCAGCTTCCTGATAGAAAAGCATATTTTTGCTGTTTTTGACCTATCTTCTCCGGCTGATAACTAAAGAACGGAAAATGGTATCAATAAACTTTTTTTTGCTGATGATACAATAGAGTCTCCTTGTTCTTTTTGCGTGTTCGGTGTTTACATAGTAATATCACACAATATTCTGTGGGCCTCGAGAAATCACTGAAAACGCTCTGAAACTCTGGCACTGGGAGCGTCCGTTCTCCAAAAGTGGCTGGCACTCAATGAGTTAAGCAACTTCATTAAGCACATAAAATGGTTGACAGGAAAATAAACGAAAAGAAGAAATAAAATGGACATTTAAAAGCATCACAACAAAACATTAAAAAAAGAGTATAAAAAGTGCAATAAGCAACAGGCGCAGCAGTTGCAGAAAGAGCTAAAACTTATAGAGGACTCATTGGGTTTGCATAGTAGCTGTCAGCAGTTAAAAGCGACGGTAAACATAAAAGTCTTTAGTCTATTTTTAAAAGTACCGTAAGTAAGGTTGGGGCAGATCTGAGGTCTTCAGGCAATTTGTTCCAGCTAGCAGAAGCATAGTGGGTAAATGCAGCCTTCCCGTGATTTGATTTGATCCTAGGGACAGTTAATAAGCTGGACCCTGTTGACCTAAGAGTTCTAGACGGTTCGTAGCGTGGGAGCAATTCAGCTATGTATTTTGGGCCTAGGCCATTAAGTGATTTATAGACTAATAACAGTATTTTAAAATCTATTCTCTGACACACTGGCAACCAGTGTAAGGACTTAAGAACTGGAGTGATATGATCAGCTTTCTTAGTCTTCGTTAGAACTCTAGCAGCAGCATTCTGAATGAGTTGAAGTTGCCTAAGTTCTTTTTTGGAGAGACCAGAAAAAAGGCTATTGCAGTAGTCTAACCTACTATAAATGAAGGCGTGAATTAGTTTTTCTAGATCCTGTCTGGACATGTATCCCCTAATTCTTGCTATATTTTTAAGATGATAAAAAGCAGATTTTCTAATTGACTTAATGTGGGAGTTAAAGTTGAGATCGGAATCAATAATAACTCCAAGATTTTTGACTTGATCCTTAGGCTTCAGGGATAGAGACTCAAGGCGTACAGTGATTTTAAGCCTTTGTTCTTTGGGGCCAAACACGATCACCTCAGTTTTGTCTTTGTTTAGCTGTAGGAAATTCTGGCACATCCAGTTATTTATTTGATCAATGCACTGGCACAATGATTCTATGGTGGGTAAACTATCAACCTCATTTAAAAAATGTGGCTTACCTCCACTACAGTATATTTTAGTAATCTGCTCACTGGTCTCTAATCTAGAGTAACGTTACATTTGTATTAATAACACAAATTAAATTAAAATTGATTAAAATTAACCAATGTGACTTACTTATAGATTTTTGGACAGGCAGCAACATTGTTTGATATTTTATATTGATTTGTTGGACACGTTTGAAAATCTGACATGCTGCAAAACCAGGTTGACATGGCTCACTGTTGTCTGCAAGAATCTACTGCCTCCTACCTTCATGACAGGATGACCTGATGGAAAAGCCAAATGAGTGCATCTGTAGCCGCCTTGTTTCTGCTATCATGAGGTAGCCTACTGTCTGGGTCTTCAAATGTAATTAGAACCTCAGTTTAAATATAAAATCATTTATTTGCCTAATTGTCATAGTTTATACATCTGCACGGTCAACCAAGGAGCAGGCAAAAGTGGCTTTGCATGTTTTGTAGTGTGTTCTAAGTTGTAAACAAAGGAAACACAGGCTGCACACTCATAACTCCTATGCAAGCTTTTTATTTTAACTTCTATAGATCAGTATTTCAACAAATCTGAAGGTTTGAGCCATGAAAATAAATGAACTGAGACCAGCAAAGTCCATCTGTTTAAATGAATTGTGGATTTTTTTTTTTGCAGGAACACTGAAAATATCAGATGGTATTACAGTTCATGCAAAACATCTCAACTAAAGAGAGAACAAATCAGCCAGTAGAGTTCACTTTTTGGTTAATCCAAGATTCAGAACAACTCTGCAAAATTAAAACAATGACAGAGCTTTAAAGACATTGGAATATCTATCAAAATGGCTGATGTCAGATAATCTATAATCTAACAGCCTGGAAATATATTTGGCAGATAACAGACAACAGCGTAGTCACTTCTGGTAAGAGTGACCTGGTACAGTAAGCTGGTCACTGAAGACACCTCAAAACCTCTTGATAGCAGCTATGTTCGATGATGCAAATAATTAAACAGTGTTAAATACTTTGTGTCACCAAATCAGGTTTAATGATCATTATAAGAGACATTACTTATGCCAGCCTGTTGACCAAGATACTTGATATCTGAAAGTCTATAAACCTAGATCAGCGGTGGGACATTTTTTTCCCAGAGGGCCATACTAACTTACATATTAAAGTAAGCGAAGTGCAACACATTGGACTGATAACTGCCAACACTCCTGATTTTCGTGGGGGTCTCTCTATTTGTAACCCTCTCTCCCGCTGTGATTGGTAATTTCTCCTGTTAATCTCCTGATATCATAGTGATACAAATCAAATGGCTGTAGCGGATTAGATTTATTAACGTGATGCTGTCTTTTATTGACTTTTTGTGCGTTGTTTTGTTTTCCTTTGAGGACGTTGGGTGCCGGATTGAGATGGTCCAGGGGCCGGGTCCGGCCCATGTGTGACCTAGATGGTTCTGTATTGCAGGACACTGCAGCAGTTGAGGGTTCTGACAGGACACAGATCCATTGGAATTGGTGGAAATATACCTGCAAAGAAAACAGAAGAAGTCACTTTTTAATCTCATACACTGCAGTGCTTAGCAGAGCCCTGTCCAGTGCCCACAGAAGTTTAGTTAAACTCTGGGTCACAATATTATAATTATTTTTATTTTGGGATCAGAGTTGACAGCCATCTTCATTTATCAACATTTATAGATTCTCTTTCACATTTGAGCTATTTGGTGTATCTGCTTTTTATGTTACTATTTGTTACATCAACAAACTATTCAAAACGAATTTCCCTGAGTTGGATTAATAAAGTTGTTGATTAATTGACTGACTGAATGATGGTGGTTCATGTATGCATAGGCTAGTGACAATGAACAACAAATCATAATGATGTAACAAGGTGTTAAACTCAATAACGAGACAATTTTATATTGTTAATACTAACTTCTAGACAACAATTCTGATGATTTCTTGTCATCAGAAGTTTTGGTGCAGTGATCCATGAATCTAACTGACTTCATATTCAGGGATGCAAAGTCATGGAGAGTGGAAAAGGTGACAGATACCAGGGCAGAAATCAAACGACTCAGAAATCCTCCTATTTTGGGATGAAAAGTTGGCTGTCACCTTACCCTAAGCTGTCACCTAAAGGTGAGTTTGCAGCCTGCATATTGTGACTAGCTTTTCTGATGTTAGGTAGTAAAGATCTGAAGGTTTAGTATCAGCCTAAAAGCTAACATCATCTCCCCACTGTCATAACGAGATGGGTCCATGCTAACGTTATATCAATTCGAGAAAAACTAGCTAGTTAGAAATGGCTAGATGCAGGCCAATTATATTCACTCGTAGCGTGTGCTAGCTAGCTAGCGCTAAGCTAACACTGATTCAACGTCACCATATGTTTGAACAAAATGCTGTACAACACAAACAAGTTGCAAACCATTAATACTTACGCTCAAACGTATAGTGATGCAGCTGCTGCTATATCATGTTGTTTTCTTTGTTGTGTCCAACTCGTCACAAGGCTCTTCTCGGGGAGGAAGAGTAGAGCCGTATGACAACGTAACGAACCCTGATAGGTCAATGACGTCCCTCCAACAGTATCTTGGTGTGCTATTGGTTCTACCGGCCAGTAGGTCGCAGCATTTGCCTGCAAATGTAACGTACTTTAAACTCTGGTTTTGGAAAGGCTCGTAGAATTTTCGAGTGGCAACAAACGGAATCTGATTAACACATTCACTGCCAGCCTTTTTTTTTTACTGTAGGTAGGTTCTGCCAGAGGGTTTTTTTGAGGATTCTGGCTCATCTTTCAAGACCCGAGGATTCTTTTCTGCTAAGATTTTGTGAACACACAATATCTCAAAAGAACTAATAGAATGTGTGCTTTCTCTGTCTAAAAGAGTTAGTTTGTAGAGTTAGTAGTTATGTAAGCATTAGCAGTTGAATACAGCATGGTTTCAGCGTCTGGAAATTTATTCAGAGATAAACG
Organism: Poromitra crassiceps; assembly: GCF_964638095.1. Classification (NCBI taxonomy): domain Eukaryota; kingdom Metazoa; phylum Chordata; class Actinopteri; order Beryciformes; family Melamphaidae; genus Poromitra; species Poromitra crassiceps. The sequence goes on from NC_139623.1 coordinate 122,390,206, forward strand.
GCTTTTTGTGAAATTCGATAGAACAGTCACTTTAACCATTCATTTTTGGCATCAGTAAGACGTCAGACATCTAAACAATAGTTTTGAACAGTAATTTCCTCCATAACAGCAGGAAACCCCCCTCTGCTTCCAACTCCTCCCTCCGTGGGCGTTCTCCTCCGCAGCGTTTGTCACAAGCGAGTGTTCTGCTGCTGCTGCTGCGAGTTTGAGCAGCCTCCCTCCCTGGCAGCGAGTGTGGATAGGGCTCACTTGTTTCTTGGGTTTGAGAGCTTTGATGAAGCTTTGTGCGATTCTAGGCTTTATGCTGCGTGTTTCAAAGTGTTTTCCACCGAGTCTATTTTTGGAATCCCCCACCGCCAGCTCCCAGCGCGATAATGCGCGGAAGTGAAAGCGTTTTCGCCAATCCATTTTACAGTAGAGAATGGTTTCCTCGCGCGTTACCCTACAGTTTTGGCTCTGCTTTTCCTAGTGTGGAGAGCACTGTCGCCACTTAGTGGGTCCGTGGAATGGGTTGTACACGTTCGCTGACTCCAATATTTTTATAGGAGACGTGGGGAGCGTTGATCCACGTCCCACAGTCAAAAAAATTTTAAGCCGAGATAACTCGTCCTTGGCAGTGAACCGTCGGATTCTGTAAGCCGAGATAACTCGTCAATGGCAGTGAACGTGTTAAGATGAAAATAATATTCGCAACTTTAGAGGCCTGGGTTCTCCCTCGATGAGGATCATTGCTTTCAATAACTAAAGCAGATACGCCGTCTCGGCCCATCGCCTAGGTGAAGCAAGGAGGAATTTTATCACCTGTACTTTTTAATCTGTATATGGATGATCTGTCTCGACAGTTAAACCAGTGTAGAACTGGATGTATGGTGGGAGAGAGGCTAATTAATCACCTGGTATATGCAGACGATCTGGTTATTATGTCTCCCTCTAGTGTTGGTTTGCAGCAATTGCTTAGAATCTGTTCCTGCTACGGTGTGCAGTATGATATCATGTTTAATTCGAAAAAGAGTGTTACTTTAATTGTGAAAACCAAGGAGGATACGAAGTCAAACTTTCCTTCTTTTGTGCTAGCAGGCCAAGTGCTTGGTGCTGTGAACAAATACAGATATCTCGGCCACATAATCAGAGATGATTTATGTGATGATGATGACATTCAGCGTCAGTGCTGTAAACTCTATGCACAAGCCAACATGCTGCACGAAAATTTTATACGTGTACTGATGATGTCAAGATTGCTCTGTTTAGGTCATATTGTACTTCATTGTATACAGCACAACTGTGGTGCGGGTACAGTGTTGCAAAAATGAAAAAAACTCCAGGTGGCATATAATAATGTATTTAGGATTTTACTCAGGCATCCAAGATGGACAAGTGCTAGCCATATGTTTGTAAGCAGTAATGTGCCCACTTTCCATGCTGTTCTGAGAACGTTTATTTACAGTTTTATGTGTCGACTTAGCCAGTCAAAGAATGGAGTTATTATGGCCCTAGCGGTGCCTTCACAAAGTGACACAAAATATATGTCACACTTCTGGAAGCACTGGAATAGCTGCCTGTATGTGTTTTAAACCTATTTGTTGTGTTGTTGTTGTTTTTTTTATTGTACCGTCTTTGTTTTTGTACATATTTTATATGGACCTGAGTCTGGAATAAAGTTTATACTTATACTATCATCATACTATTATGGGATGCGATGCGAACAGTTGTATTATGGGATGTGCATATTGCAGGCAACGACACACGTTGACACGTTTTGGAACAGCGCCGCACGCAGGCAACACCAGTATTGTTTTATTGTAATAATATGCCATAAAGGTTTATTGAAATTTTGGGGAGAGAAGGGGAAAAAAAAAAAAAACATTTCCTCTTCTGGCCTGGCGGGAGCATCATTGGCCAGGCCTGTAGAATGGTAGAGGAAACACTGGAATGAATTTATTTAACACATTCACTGCCAGCCGTTTTTCAATACTGTAGTTAGCTTCTGCCAAGGTTTTTTTTTGAGGATTTTGGCTCATCTTTCAAGAGCCGAGGATTCGTTTCTGTTAGGATTTTGTGAACACACAATATCTCAAAAGAACTAATAGAATGTGTGCTTTCTCTGTCTAAAAGAGTTAGTTTGTAGAGTTAGTAGTTATGTAAGCATTAGCAGTTAAATACAGCATGGTTTCAGCGTCTGAAAAATTATTCTGAGATAAACGGCTTTTTGTGAAATTCGATAGAACAGTCACTTTAACCATTCATTTTTGGCATCAGTAAGACGTCAGACATCTAAACAATAGTTTTGAACAGTAATTTCCTCCATAACAGCAGGAAACCCCCCTCTGCTTTCAACTCCTCCCTCCGTGGGCGTTCTCCTCCGCCCTCCTTGGCTCTGCAGCGGGTCTGTGACAAACGAGTTGCTGCTGCCTGGCTGCTGCCTGGCAGTCTGGATGGGGCTCGCTGGATGGGTTTTGCTCGTTTCTTGGCGGTCCGGTTGAGAGCTCTGATGAAGCTCTTGCGATTCTGGGCTTATTTATGGTGCGTGTTTCAAAGTGTGCATCCAGCCTATTCTTGGAACCCCCCACCGTTGCCACCGCTGTGCGTCAGCGCGAAAGTGAAAGCGTTTTCGCCATCCATTTTACAGTATGAGAACGGCTTCCTCGCGCTTTTCCCTCCAGTTTTGGCTCGCCTCTTTCTACTGTGGAGAGACATGTCACCACTCAGTGGGTCGGTAAAATAGATTATACACATTCAATACCTCCAATATTGGTATAGGAGACGTAAAAGGGTTAGATCAACGTCCCACCATCAAAAAAAAAAAATCAATTTTTTTTTTAACGTAAAAACACGTCATTGGCAGTCAACCGTTGGATTTTGTTTGACGTAAAAACACGTCATTGGCAGTGAACGTGTTAAGACAGTTGTTAAAAATACAAATGAACAGATTAAATCCATACACCAGTATTAAAATTGTTGAGGAATAAAACACAATAAAGTCGATTTTAAAAGCCAAAAGCCATTTTGGTCCTCATTTGTAAAAAAAACACACTCAGTGGTCGGCCCAGCACGAGCCATCCAAGACAGACTAAAACAGCACATCAACAATACACTAGGAATTTGGTTCTTGATTATACAGAGGTAGCCTACGTAAAATGTATTACCAGACGCCACTCTTCAATTCGGCATATATATAATCCACGGAGAGGTTACTGTAAGTGAATAAAATGTCAATTCTGGATGTGAGTCGCCTGTTATCCTGCTCTCTTCCTCCGTTAAAACTGCATGTTTTTTAATGGAGTTTGGTTAAAGATTCGCTCCTCCGCTCATCTCGGCTCCCAGCGGCGCCAACAGCGCCCGTCGCACACTGATGCAACTCATGAAATTTTTTAAAGTATCGGTACTAAATTAACGTGGTATAGTACCCTTTTTAACGGCAGGGTACCGCGGTACCACTGTAGTACTGGTATACCGTGCATCCCTACAATACACACACCACGAACAGAAACCACAAACAATGAAGACATTACATAATGATTGACTGTCAGCAACTCATCAGCTATCCCTTCATTGATGTTTTGAAACGGTTGGCAGTGACAATTTATTTAAAATGGGATAACAACAGTACAGAAAGGTATTCTTCCCAGATGCAGTCCTAAACCTACAGGGGATGAAATTTGACTCACTAGCTCTGGAGTACCCATGAGTATCGCTGACTAGTTTAAAATAGTTTGAGTTGGGGACGGAGCCAAACACTATTCTGCGGCATTGGCAATGGATGGTGACTCAGTGGTAAAGCATACAGTGAAGAATGACCCAACTATCACGTCACTGGTGGAGGACATGTTTACTATTTTCTTGTTTATTTTGTTTATCCTTTGACCTTTGAAAAGAAGTTGAACCTGCAGCCTTCCCTCGTTATATTCTATTTAATTTATACAATACAGATTTTTTAATCTTTGAGGAAAAGTACTCCCTTCATTATATTATATTATAGGTATATGATATATTACCTTTGACACCAGGTCGATGTTGAACCTCCGTCCTTCCTTCAACAGCTGAGCGTAGCTGATCTTCTTCCTGGTTGGCTCTGATTGGCTGTGGTCAGCAGAGGGGTGTGGCTTACTGGCATCTGGCTCCTCCCCCTCTGTCTGGATGGCCGATTGAGATTGGACAGCGGGGGGTGGGGGGGGGAAGACAAGTAAGTACCGGTAAGTAAATAATATATTTCGGTCAGTTTGTCAATTTCACATGAATGCATTACAGTAATAATGTGCGTTTACATGTAGGAGACCGAAAAGGTGTAGGCTGAAGCCGCAGCTTATGAATGCCTACCCTTTTTTACATTTCATTACATCAAAAATCAAAAACAAAAAATAAGATAGTTGCAAGAATCAGTTGACAGCGAGAAGGAAAGTTTTCAATAGATCTTAGAAGCCCTAATGATAGCTTTTAAGTACTTGATTGTACTAGGGTTTTGTATTTGTTAAGTACTCTTAGTTTAAACATTTTTTTGAATTTACATATAGAATTGCACAATTTTAACTCATCGCAGAGACTATTCCATAGTTGTACACCTTTGACAGAGATGCATCTACTTTTAAAGTTTGTTCTTACTCTCATTTGTTTTAACATGCAGGTTCCCCTTAGTTCGTACCGGCTGACTCGGGGTGAAAACAATTTCTGAATGCAGTTGGGAAGAAGGTTATTATGTGCCTTGTAAAGTATAATGGAGGTTCTGAGCTCAACTAAATCTTCAAATTTAAGGGTATTTAATTTAACTCATTGAGTGCCAATGACGACAATCGTCGTCAATTGCTTTAGTGACGTAGAGTGCCAATGACGACGATTGTCGTCAATTGCGTTTTTTGACGGTGGGACGTGGATCAAAGCCTAATATATCTCCTGTAAAATTTTGGGGCATGTTGAATGTGTATAACCTATTTTACCGACCCATTAGGTGGCGACAGTGCTCTCCAGATTAGAGGAAGGTCCGAAAACAGCAGGAAAAACCCCCGTGATCAAAGAGAAACCGCTCATGCTGCAGCCAGAACCATATAGATGGCTCTGACTTGCAGCTGATGTTGGCTGCGAACAGCAGTCAATCCGCGCACACAACTGAGCCCCTCTGCCTCTGTCTGTCTGTCTGCATAGTTTCTTCACACGATTAGCCGCCATAAAGGCAGCACCCGACGCCGAAGGGCCAAACCTTTCCCTGCAGTCCGGTTTGGCATTTCCTTGTCGCGCTGGGAGCCGGCGCAAAAAAACGGAGCGCTCCGAAAATAGACTGGGTGCGTGAGGCTGTGTAGTGTGGGGAGGAGTTTGCAGCTGAGGGGGGGAGAGGGGGGTGGGGCACGCAGGCACCACACAACTACACCACGTCACTACATCAGAAAATATTATCTTCAGACTCAGTGAATGTGCTTGAAATGCTGCATTTCACAAAAGGCGGAATAATTTGGGGTGTTCCCCCAAACTTCCACACAGTAGTTGATGTATGGAACTATGAGCGAGCAGTACAATAAATAAGATGATTTTAGGTTTAAAAGTTATTTTGTCTTGTAAAGGATTGCAGTAGTTTTGGCCAGTTTGGATTACATTCATTGACCTATATATAATGGACCAACATAGCTCATTGAATTTGACACAGCAAAATGAAGCTCACTTCCGGATATTGTTTGATTTCATTTGATTGGTTGAATGAATGAATGCTACACGGAAGTACGAGGGGAGGGGGCGGCTGCCCCTAGCGACTGCCGGAGGAGTTTCCGGATTTGCCGTGTCTCCCTTATCGCCGTAATGCATTATGGGTAGTCAGCTACTTTGGCTAATGTATCGGCTAACGCTACTTACTTTACATTGCAGTAAAACGGCACTGAAATTGATTTAACTTTTAACCATTTCGAGTAACACTGTTTCCATACGGACCCCCAGCGTTGGTTAGTTGTTTATAACATGACTCTATTTAAAACCTTATAACGTACTGCGGTTTCTGTGCTGAATCCAATGGTCTGAATACAGAGAAGGCTTAAGGCTTTATTTAACGGTATAAATAACGTTAAATGGTCCGCCATGTTATGGACGTTAGATGTATGGTATCTAGGGCTGTGGCGATTCACTTATCTCTCGATTCGATACTATCACGATTCTTGGGTGCCGATTCGATTTATATTGCGATTCTTAAGTATTGCGATTCTACGATTATTGCGATTCGATATTACGATTTATTGCGATTTTTGTTTATTTTTTTCTTTAATTTTTTCAGTTTGTTTGCTTTTTTACACTAGATTAGAACATGGGAAAAGTTGAATCATACACTAGAGACTGTATATTATATACTGTATCATGAGTAGAGCTGGGCGATATAGTTAAAAACAGGGGCGGACTGGGATCATAATTCAGGCCGGGCATTAGATACCAAGCAGGCCAGGCCGATATGGGCCGACGCGCGTGAAATTTGGGCCGTTTGAAGCCCAATTTGGGCCGTTTGAAGTCCAATTTTACAATGAGATGCACCCACTTTAACCCTGAAGTGTAATTATTACTTCAGACTAACTAATAAAGTAATAAAACCACTAGTAAACCAGTAGGCGGCGCCTGGCCTGCTGTTCAGTGAGTGGCCTGACTGCAAGCACCCAAAAAAAAATAAAAAAAAAATAAAAAAAATGTTTTTGCGATTATCGATTCTGGAATAAAAGATCGATTCAAAAAATCGTGACATTAAAAATCATGATACTTAGGTGAATCGATTTTTCCCCCACCCCTAATGGTATCTATATATCTATATACCGTAGTGTGTCTACTAACATTATTAAAATATCATAAAGTAACGCTATTTTCTGATAATTTGCTCAACTATTACTTGTACCTGATGCCTTGCGGCACATTGCTGCCTCTACCGGTCAGAAGTATTACTGTTCTTATTATCCGATGTTTGTCGTCAATTTTCCTCGAAATGGGGCTATCATTTGGAAAATGGAGCGCGTTAGAGCATGAAAAGGACTTGAAATTGTTTTTTCAGACCATACACTAGTTTGGAAAGTGTTTATTTAAGACGTAGACCGAGAGAGAAGTTGGCTCGTTTCCCATATAGTTGAATGGTGATGTTCCCGGGAGTGCTACACAAGCTGCGACCCCCACTGGCCATTTGAAAGAAGGCAATTTCCGCATAGGCGTCAAAAATAGGCAGGCTGAAATGCCCACTGATTACATTACATTATGCGTTCCCTTCATAGTATTGATATACTATCCATCGATACTGTGGAATATTTTGTTGTTTTTTGCTCTGCTGCCAGCATCAGATTAAAGGGATAGTTCGGGTTTTTTGATGTGGGGTTGTATGAGGTACTTGCCTACAGTCAGTGTACTACATGCAGTAGAATGCAGCTGGCACAGTCCCAGTTTGGAGATATGTAGACCGGCCGCATCAGGCAAGTAGAGCTGACTGCTGAGTGTGAAGGGGGCCATGAGCAAAAACGTAAAAAAAAAAGAAAAGAAAAAAGAAGAAAGACCACAATGCGGACTTATGCCTCCGCCATTAGTTCATTCTTGAGTCCAAATCGCTATTTGAGGCAAATTGTAAGAAATTCCGTCAAGGCGCTCCTGTGATGTTGCGTTACAGAGCTTGGAAATTGGGTGTGTGAGGTCACAGTGACCTTGAACTTTGACCACCAAAATGTAATCAGTTCAACCTTGAGTCCAAGTGGATGTTTTGAGGCAAATTCGAAGAAATTCCATCAAGACATTCCTGAGATATCGTGTTAACAAGATTGAAAATGGCATTCGAGAGGTCATAGTGACCTTGACCTTTGATAACCAAAATGGAATCAGTTCATCCTTGCATCCAAGTCGATGTTTGAGCCAAATCAGAAGAAATTCTATCAAGCCGTTCTTGAGATATTGCGTTAACCAACTTGGGAATGGCGTTTGTGAGGTCACAGTGACCTTGAAGTTTGACCACCAAAATGTAATCAGTTAATCCTTGAGGCCAAGTTAATGTTTGAGGCAGAGTTGATGAAATTCCGTCAAGGCATTCCTGAGATATGGCATTAACAAGCTTGAAAATGGTGTTGGAGAGGTCACAGTGACCTTGACCTTTGATCACCAAAATGTAATCCATTCATCCTTTCGCCCAAGTCGACGTTTGAGCCAAATTGGCAGAAATTCCATCAAGCCGTTCTTGAGATATCGCTTTAACGAACTTGGGAATGGCATTCGTGAGGTCACAGTGACCTTGACCTTTGACCACGAAAATCTAATCAGTTCATCCTTGAGTCCAAGTCGATGTTTGAGGCAAATATGATGAAATTCCGTCAAGGCATTCCTGAGATGTTGCGCTAACAAGCTTGAAAATGGCGTTCGAGAGGTCACAGTGACCTTGACCTTTGACCACCAAAAGCTAATCACTTCATCCTTGAGTCCAAGTCGATGTTTGAAGCAAATTTTATGATATTCCGTCAAGGCATTCGTGAGATATCGTGATAACAAGCTGGAAAATGGCGTTTGAGAGGTCACAGTGACCTTGACCTTTGACCACCAAAATCTAATCAGTTCATGCTTGAGTCTAAGTCGATGTTTGAGGCAAATTTGAGGGAATTCCGTCAAGGCATTCCTGAGATATCGCGTTAACAAGCTTGACAATGGCGTTCGTGAGGTCACAGTGACCTTGGCCTTTGACCACCAAAATCTAATCAGTTCATCCTTGAGTCCAAGTCGATGTTTGAGGCAAATTTGATGAAATTCCGTCAAGGCGTTCCTCAGATATCGCGTTAACGAACATCGGACGGACGGACAACCCGGATCCATAATGCCTCCGGCCTGGCTATCGCCGGCGGAGGCATAAAAAACAGACTAGAACAGGGGTGGGCAATTTTTTTTTCCTGACTTACATCAAGTAAGCGAAGGGCCACACATTGGAGATCCTACCTGCAAACACATGATTTTCGCGGGAGTCTCCCTATTTTTAACCCTCTCTCCCGTTGTGAGTGGTAATTTCTTGTTAATCTCCTGATATAGTAGTGATACAAATCCAATGGCTGTAGCAGATGAGATTTATTAACATAATTCTGCCTTTTATTGAGTTTTTGGGGTCGTTTTGTTTTTCTTTGAGGACCTTGGGGGCCGGATTGAGATGGCCCAGGGGCCAGGTCCAGCCCTGGTGCCGCATTTTGCCCATGTGTGGGCTAGAATGACCGCACCAGAACGTGATGGCGTAACCACGTTCACTACGGAGACAGATGTGATACCACTGAAAAGCTGAGAACCTCTGCTTTACCTGACTTTTTAAAGCATGGTGATAGCAGGATTAGCAGTTAAAAAATTATTCAACATTTTAGAACAAGAGCTATATAGTCTCGGTCTTTCAGGGTTAAAGGGTTAAAGCTGGCAGCTTGTGACGATCATCATCGTATCTACCTGCTCCGACTCCTGTCCATCCTGGTTCTTCTCCTGGACCTGGTTCTCCTCCTGGGCCTGGGTCTCCCCGTTCTTCAGCTCTACCATGGAAATCAGGTTGTTGAAACATGTTTAGTTTAATTTAGTTTATTTTGGTCATCTTCAAAAAAACAAAAAAAAAAGTCATTGCTTTTGAAGGAGACAAAACCAAAGCAAGTTTATACTGACCGAAAATGTGTAGGCTGAAGCCTTTGCTTATTGTGCCTACTCTTTTTAGATTATTTTCTACAGATCCCTGTAGATTTATATACTGTACTATTTTTTTTTATAAATAAACCAAGTATATGTGTACTATATATAGTCATGGTCACACATACAGTACTGTATATCCCTAAATGTATGTATACCACACATTTACCATACAAATATGAATCCCATTCCATCTACATACAACTGGTAAACACCATAATTACACATGACATAATAGGGCTGTCAATCTTCCTCTATTCATCTGATGTTGCCCCGCCCACTTTTTCTCTTCCGTGTCATACGCAATTGTATTTGTTCTTCCGGTTCAGCGTTAGCCGGCCGGTTGCATTGTTTATTGTTTATTAACTCATTCATGGCCAGTTTAGGACTGCCAATATTTAGCTCATTGTTGGTCATCTTTCAACACCCACAGTAAATTATCTATTAGCACCAAAGTGATTTGCAATACCTCAAAATGAAGATGTACGTCCCTGGGTTCACCAGAAGAAAAAAAAAGTGAGCTTTTAGCATGTTCTGTACTCTACTTATAGCCATTTATATACACCCTGTTTTCACCAAAAAGGTCTCTCTGAGAAGAGAAATTGGAGAAAAAGGCATTTTTGTAAAGGACACAATCTCAGGCAGAACTCGCTCTCAATTCTTTTATTTTGAACTGTATTGACATCAGACATGTAAATATTGTTCGTTATGACACAAATGACAAAAAAAATATATATATATATATATATGAAGTGCTTTTTTTACATTCAACAATACAGTTTACTCAGTGTGAGTGAGTGTGAATGTGTGTGTGTGCGCAGGGCCCATGTTACATTACATTACATTTCGTCATTTAGCAGACACTTTTATCCAAAGCGACTTACAATGTCACATTCTGTCAACATTAGTGGAATCAACTGTGGAACATCATCTACACAGATACACCCTTGCAGCAGTAGAGTAACATCAATGGGTTTTTGTTTTTGTTTTGGGGGGTTTTTTTTGGGGGGGGGGGGGGTTTGGGGTGAAGAAGGGGGGGAAGATGCTAGATGGGGGGAGGGGGTTTGGGGTGGAGAAGGGGGGGGGAAGATGCTACATCAAAAGGGTTAGTTCAGGAGGGACTCAAGTGGAGCTTGAAAAGGTGATTTTTTTTTCCAAAGGTGGACTCACTGAAAACTAAAATAAAAAGTTGAAAAAAGAAAAGAAAAGGAGTTTTCAATCTTCGGCGAAAGATGGGCAGGGATTCGGCCGTCCTGACCTCATTCTGAGATGTGGGCTCACTGGGTTGTGCAACAATCGGCTCCTCATCTGAAATAAAAGCAACATATCCTCAGTAAACTATATAATCACATTTAGTACAGAGACAGTGTAGTGTACTAGTGTCTCAGTAAACTATACGATCATAGAATGCAGAGAGACAGTGTAGTCTCTCACACACACACACACACACACACACACACACACACACAGAGAGAGAGTTCTGTCCACAGCTGCTGCTGGATCGCACCTCCTTCCCAGGGAACACTATTGATCTCCCCGCAAATTAGCATAGGAGGAGAACACCAAACTGGTCTGAGATCAGCGTCTAGCCTCCTCTGCCTCTGCATCGTTGGCAATGCATATATATCAACAACAAAATTACTCCTTACCGCGAGATCATCAGGGTCCTGTCGCATTGGAGTCCAGTCTTCCTCGCCCTCGACATGGACAATTGGCGACGGTGTGACCATCTCCTCTTCAGACGACTGGGAGCTTTGTGATGGCTGAGAGTCAAAGTACACCACAGCACGGGAAAGTGGCCGTGCTGCTTGGCTCTGTGTGAAAGCAATTTCTGTGGCGAGGCTGCCAAGCTTTACGGGCTTCCCGAACTACAATTTTGCGTGATCTGTGTTTGAAAGAGCCTATAGTCACTTTCAATGTAATCCCGGCGGGTCTTTGCACGGCGCAAATGTGCTCTGGAAAATGGCTCCTCCTGGGAAATCATGTCTGTTGCTGTGTTGTCCTCGTTCTCCTCCTCCTCACAAAGTTGTGACTCCGTCTCGTCTCGTTCGGGCTGGGACACAGGAACGGGGTCCGGCTTGGGTTTGGGACCAGGCGCTGGAACCGGATCGATCATGTTGGTCACGGGTTTGACTACCGCGAACAACTCATCCAGGTTCGCTGCCCTGCAGCAAGGCGACCAGCTCGGGCAGCGCGCCGAGGGGCATTTCTCCTACTCTGCAACAAGGAAGCGTTTCTCCATTTCTGTTCTTTCCTCCTCCTCCATTTCAAAACAACAGCCGCGGTAGTTGTTTGATCACGTGTTGTCGGCTTGACTTTGAGGCCAGGGACCTGATACCATGTCACAGGCTGGGGAAGTCTTTGAACTACTCTAAGCACGAATAAAAACAAAAACACGTCAAACACGTATTTGGCTGGGAGGCAAACTCCTGATAAGACGTTACAGACGTACAGTATATGGCCAGGAATGAGTTAAGAAGGATCCCCATTAGCTGACGCCTAGGCATCAGCTAATTTTCCTGGGGTACAAGACAACACATACATTACATGTCATACAAACAATGAAATAGAATAAAAAACATATCACATAAAAGTAAAAGAAGAAAAAAAGTTAAAAGTATATCTGAATCAGACAGAACAATGTAACATGGTCCTCAAGCCCCCTGCTAGTAGAACCAGAATAAAACTTAGAATCAGAAGATATTTTCCCAAAATATTTGATTCGCTGGGCTGCGTGCCCTCCAGTGTTTGTGGTGTGGGAGATTCCAGCTGTCAAAAGAAGAAGACAAAAGACTTGCTCCTGGCCAATCCCGGCGCCACAGGGCGTGGTTATTGCTTATCCTATGTGCGAATAGAAATCACGCGTCTGCGACGGGCAATACCGACCGACCCTGCCCCCGCAACCCGCACATAATGACCAATCAGTAGCGCAACCCACCCTGCCTCGCAGACATGAGACCCGCGCCCTGACCCGCAACCACATCTATCTAATAATTGGAGGAGCGTCTGTCTGTCTCTCTCTCTGTCCTTCGTGTATCTCGAGAACCGTTGGTCGGCTCGACTTGAAACTCGGGGGGTGCGCTGATGGCGACCCCGACAGAGGGCGGTGCCCTGTTTCCGTGCGATTCGGACGCGAAACGCGTTCGATATTTGAATATTTGTCTTCAGTTCTGCTCCTTCAGTTCTGCTCCTTCAAGCCCTAAGCTGCAGCCCCAGCTTGACACTAATGGCTCATTTCCACCACATTTTACTGCCCTGCACAGCTCGTCACCAGTCGGCTCTACTCGTTTCGGCCCGATGGATGTTCTGCTTCGACCGCCGATCATCTGCCCCCGCCCACCCCCGCCCACAGCTGGTCGTCATAGCGACCGCATATCTGTCCTTCGCTTATAGCCGAAGTAGGCTATAACATAACGTTACAATTAAATCCATCCACAGAACTTTTAAACTGTTTATGAAATACCGGTGCCTCTAAATGACCTACAGTGTACATGGGCGAATGTGACAATCGGCCAGGAGAATGGATATCACTTTGTAGTTAGTCAAACTCACAGGCATGCACTGCGCGGGGACGGGAGAAGCGCTACAGAGTGAAGCCTGTACCCCGGCGGCCTCTCACCAGGCAAGACTGCGGCTTCACCAAAGACCCGCCTGCGGCCTAGCGGAGCGCCGCACTCAACTACAAAGGCTTCCTGAGCAGCAGACTTTTTTCACTCTCAAAACAATTGAAACCACCGCCACGATTTTATTTCACCAGAGGCGAAGGCAGCAACACAAAAGACTGATGGAAATATACATAACAGAAGAGAAGGTAAGCCCACTAAACTGGTATGCAGCATTGCATTGACAGTCAGTAGATAGACAGAGTAAACACGATTCTGCCTGACCAATCAGTCGTCAACAATGTTTTCACGTCACCGTATGGTACCGGGTTCGCAGCCCTAGAACCCCGACGAGGCACGGACGAAAAGTAGCACGACTCAACCCCAACTCAACCCGGGCTGGGACAGTTTTTACCGGTGGAATGAGACCATTTATCGAGACGAGCGGAGCGGGATCGCGCTACTACCTGCGGTGGAAATGGGCCATAATGAGAGTAAACAGTAGGGCTCTTTGACACCTACTGAGAGAGTAAACAGAGGAACGACCCTGTAATTAACTAAGTTAACTAAGCCAACATCGAGTCCTTGAGATTGAATAGAAGGGGGGAGACATTTGAGAACCATTGCTCCAGGGCAACACCACTTCCGGGAACCCGCATCCTGTGTAAGTAGGGTTCCCAGAGTAAAACCTGAGCTGCGTTCCATTACCCATACTTCCATGCTATTTAGTAGGGGTGGGGGGAAAAATCGATTCACCTAAGTATCGCGATTTTTAATGTCACGATTTTTTGGATCGATCTTTTATTCCAGAATCGATAATCGCAAATTAAAAAAAAAAAAAAAAAATTTTTTTTTTTTTTTTTTTTTTTTTGGTGCTTGCAGTCAGGCCACTCACTGAACAGCAGGCCAGGCGCCGCCTACTGGTTTACTAGTGGTTTTATTACTTTATTAGTTAGTCTTCCCCAGGGCAGCTGTGGCTACATCACCCGTAGCTTACCACCACTGGTACGAATGGTGTGAATGAATAATGATTCCTGTGAAGCGCTTTGGGTGTCTAGAAAAGCGCTATATAAATCCAATCATTATTATTATTATTATTATTAATAATTACACTTCAGGGTTAAAGTGGGTGCATCTCATTGTAAAATTGGACTTCAAACGGCCCAAATCTGGCTTCAAACGGCCCAAATTTCACGCGCGTTGGCCCATATCGGCCTGGCCTGCTTGGTATCTAATGCCCGGCCTGAATTATGATCCCAGTCCGCCCCTGTTTTTAACTATATCGCCCAGCCCTACTCATGATATATAATATACAGTCTCTAGTGTATGATTCAACTTTTCCCATGTTCTAATCTAGTGTAAAAAAGCAAACAAACTGAAAAAAGAAAAGAAAAAAATAAACAAAAATCGCAAAAAATCGTAATATCGAATCGCAATAATCGTAGAATCGCAATACTTAAGAATCGCAATATAAATCGAATCGGCACCCAAGAATCGTGATAGTATCGAATCGGGAGATAAGTGAATCGCCACAGCCCTACTATTTAGTAGGCAAAAAAAAGAATTAGTATGTCCCAATACATAGTATGTCAGATGCAGTATGCCAAGAGTACCAGGATGTTGTACTACATCAGCTCGTATTTCGCAGTATGGATCGATGCATGCTGCGCCAGCCAATCTGCCCCACAATCCTTTGCGCAGCGGAAGTTACGTCGCACTGACTGAGCTGCGTGTATAATCCACGCCCACTATGATAAAAACACTGACAGAAATATGCACGTTATTATACTGTTAAGAATGAGACTGCATCTAAGTATCATGACCAGGGCTGGTGACTGCGCCCGTTTTACTCGCATATGCGACTAAAAATAGAACAGTGCGAATTGTAAAATGCCTTTTGGGGCATGTGTGCGAGTACAGAATTCGACCTTCAATATATATGTATTTTTTTTCAGAGCCTTAAAAATCAAAATCAGAACGGCATTAAAGTTGAGAGCCTGTGTCCCAGTTCACTTGAAGGCAACACAGCCTTGCCTTGAACCAATGGTGACTGGTGAAAAAAAGCACGTGATATCTCGTCAGCGGAAAAACAAGTAGCTTGCAGCTTGCTCCCAGTGCGCCACAGAAAAAATGTCTAACCGTCCTCATACGTCCAAAGTGTGGGAGCATTTCACCCACAATAATGTGAAGTGCAAAATCTGCTAAATAAGCTGAACTCGCTTATCATGGCAGCACGAGTATGATGCACGAGCATCTCAAAAGGAAGCACGTTGTGGCGAATGCAGATGAAGGCTAATTAGCTTGTTAGCTCAATGCCAAACGCAACGTTAAGTTTGAGCTGCTAACGCTATTGGCTAACGATATTAATGTTAAAAGCCTGCTGTAACGTTGTCATCATAGCAACGTTAAGCTCATGTGTTGCTAACGGGAATACTGGAAACCTCATTTTACTCCGCAGTTTGCACTCTACTTACGACATTTAAAAATGTGTTTGATGCCTGAGAAGACTGAAACTATTTATTTTTGTTGATATTTTGGTTGCATAGATAGTGAATAGTTTTTGGTTCCATTTCCATTCCACGTAGTAGTGCCCTAATTTTATTTTGCATTATTCATTCAATGGATAGTACATATTTCATTGCACTATATGTTTTCAATTTCAATGTGTACTATTTTGCAGTTTTGCAATTTGCACTATATTACATTACATGCAAGTACATTGATGCCAGAAATAAATATGCTGCTACATGCTCTAAACTTTAAAGTTCATGAAAATATTATTTTTGAGTGAATTATCATCTTAATTGTCTTTATTTTTATTTGGCACATGCTTAAAACAACTTGAAGCTAAATTTAGAAGCTGATGATAGCTAAATCAGAGCGATTGAGTAATTGTGCAATATGGTGACTAGTCAACTATCAAAATAATCGTTTGTGGCAGCCCTAATTTAAAGAGAGAGAGAGTAGTCATAGTGCCCACCCAGTGCCCACGGAAGTCCACAATGCTTGCGAGCCTGCGAGGTAATAACGTCGTAGGCTACTAGCCCACTTTTTTATGAAAGACTTTTAAACGATTTAAACGATTTTTAAACGATTTTAAACGATTTCAGACGGACAAGCCCGTCTTTTATTGTCACACGATCACACATCAACACATGCATGGCCACAAACACACTCATGCTGACGGTGGCCGGTGAAATTTGTCCTCTGCATTTGACCCATCCTGGCTTGTCCTTTCCTCCGGGGGGCAGGCCAGGAGCAGTGGTCGCTTTCTCGTACAGCGCCCGGGGACCAACTTCGGATGTTGTCGTCACTGGTCGGATGACGATGACGATCTGATCTTCTGCATGTTTTTAGTGGGGGGGTTATGTACGGAGGAACCCCCTGGGGGGAGCACGGGGAGAACATGCAAACTCCACACAGACAGAAAGGCCCTTACGACGAGATACCCCACCTGGGCAGTGGGCACTGAAGATATGGGGGGGAACACAACCACAGCGCCCACAGTGTCCCAGGCGAGAATCGAACTCAGGACCTTCTGACTGTGAGGCGACAGCTCTACCACTGAGCCACCGTGCCCCTGTTGGATGTGCAACACCAAACTTTTCAGCAGCAAAACTCAGCGGCTCCGCCTACCTGCATCTCTCTCTCTCTCCCCCCCTCCATCACGTGTCGGGGAGGGCGAGCTACGGCTGCATGTAAATGGAAATAGTGGATTATTAATTTAGTCGGAATATTGTCATTTTCCGAATATGGGCAAAAAGCGGAATATTATGTGCATGTAAACGTAGTCACTGAAGCTACATGTGTACTCTCCTCTCTAGATTACGCTCTCTGCAGGCCGCACATGTCTAGGATTGATTATTTTATTTTATTTGTATTCTCTCTGCACTCTTGTTCTACAGGTTTGTGAATTTAATTTGAGGAATGTAACTTGCCGTTTTGAAAATATACCTCAGTTGCACATGAATTCACTTTAAAACGTAGTGTACGTTTCATATTCAAATAAATGTTATTTGTTTAAAAATTTCTCCAAATATCCCTTTATTAAGGAGAAACGCATTATTTAATACATTTTTTATCATGCCCCTAAAATTCTTTGTGTGCTCCTAGTTTTTTCAACTTAGGGGCACACGTGCTCCTTCTGAAAATGCTAAGTGACCAGCCATGATCATGACATCAGTTTATTAGAAACAACAACATACATTACAATATAACAGCAACAGAGCTCTCCGGAGCCTCCGACGGTGCGCACGTCTCTGGAGAGCTTGGCGAGAGGCGATGCTGCTTCTCAAATATGTATTTAGATCGCCAGGCATTTTGACAGGTTTGAGCACAAACAAACTCAAATGTGGCGCTGCGGACGTCGGCGGAAGTGAGCAAGAGGTCGGAGTTCAGGAAGCTCACGTGACGACAGATGTAGTGTGTCCCAATAGTATGCATTTTGCATGCATGCTGCACACTACACTCCATACTTTGTGAGGGCAGCGGCAGTACATACTAAAAGAAAGAAGTACAAGTATGGGTAATGGAACGCAGCCCTGGCCATTTCCACCACTGCTTATGGATGAGCATCATCTGCTGCATGCCATCGAGAACCGTTGGTCGGATCGACTTCAAACTTTGGGAGTGTGCCCTATTGTGCAGTGCAGTGTCCTATTTTTGTGCAATTCGGCATAGCGCCACCTACTGGCAACATAGAAAATGTGGTTTATCTCAAGAACCATTCGTCAGATCGACTTCAACTTTGGGGAGTGTGCTGAGGGGAACTCGACACAGTACACTGCCGAATTTCGTGTAATTCGGCACAGCGCCACCTATTGGCCACACAAAAAGTGGTTTATCTTGAGAACCGTTCGTCCGATCGACTTCAAACTCGAGGAGTGCGCTTAGGGGGCCTCAAGGAGGTGCAGGGAGCTGAATTATGTGCATTTTGGCATAGCACCACCTACTGGCAAGACAAAAAGCGTGTCCGATCGACTTCAAACTCTAGGAGTGCGCTTAGGGGGACTCAAGGAGGTGCAGGGAGCTGAATTATGTGCAATTTAGCATAGCGCCACCTACTGGCAAGACAAAAAGCGCTTTATCTCCATAGCCATTCATCTGATTGACTTCAAACTTGGTAAGTGTGCTGCTGGGAACCTGACATAGAGCAGTGCCGAATTTTGTGCAATTCGGCACAGTGCCACCTACTGGCAACACAAAAGGTGGTTTATCTTGAGAACCGTTCATCTGATTGACTTCAAACTTGGGGAGTGTGCTCCTGGGAACTCGAAGTAGTGCGGCGCTGAATTTATTGCAATTTGACATAGTGCCACCTGCTGGCAACACCAAAAGCAGTTTATCTCGAGAAACATTTGTCCGATTGTGACTTCAAAATCGGGGAGTGCGCTACTCGGACCCCGATGGAGTGCGGTGCCGCATTTCATGCAATTTGGACTTATTCCAGGACTGTCTGTAATGTATGTCTGTCCTTCGCGTATCTCGAGAACCGTTTGTCGGATCGACTTCAAACTTGGCTTAGCCTTAGGGGGACCTGACAGAGTGCAGTGTGTGTGCGGGGGGGAAGCGCCCATGGGGTTGTGCATGGGGGAACGGGCACTGCACTAGTGTATATATAATTAATCTGTTAATCTGCAGTGCATTTTGTAGTGACCCTAACGAAACTGCCAACGTTTCACACGGAAGGCGAATAGCAGTCTTTCTGGCCGAGACTCGTCGGCTGATGTACATTAATTCGTTTTTAGCAGCTGCTAGCTGACTAAACAGGTGGTTAGCTCTACTATCATCGATCAGACACTACAGACAGTTGTACAGCAAGCAAAGTGACTTACCAGCTATTTCCAATATGTCCGGTATAATCCATACTGCCTTTATGATCGCTGTTGCAGTAACGTAAATCCACTTTTACAACGTCCAACCATGTTGTTGCCTGTTGCTATGAAAACAGCCACTGTGCATGGTTCTAGTGGAGGCTAACGTTAGCCTACTACAGTACCTGTCCGACTTGTTTTGTCTCCAATCAATCACCTTGACCCCTCAGCTGAGTTTTGAATGTGTTGTGCAGTCCATAGCATCACACAATGCACGGTATGCATACTTGAAATGATGCCGGTTATGTAAACAAAGCGGAAAATGTGCATCAGAAACTTCTCCTCTCTTCCCTCAGCTCACAGACACACCCCCTGCCTCATGCTCCAGATTACCGTAAAATACTGAGAATTCAGTCTGAGTGCAACAGAAAAACATACATGGCTCCTACGTTGTTCTACCCGCCCGCATTTAGTTCATTTTTACCCACGCCCGACCCGGTAATTTACAGAAGTGTATTTTTTACCTGCAACCCGTGTTTTTTTGCGGGTACCCGGCGGAGCCCAGCGGAACCCCGACCCAGTGCAGGACTCTGACGCAGCAGCCACGCCAGAGCTCAAATCGCACAACGCATCCATATGTAAAATATAGCCTATTAGTAACCTATATAACTCAATAAATTAGGCCACTTCAAAGTCAATAAAATTGCAAGAGAAGAACAAGAGAAGTCCAAACATATAATTAACAATACATCTTAATCAATGCACACATAGGCTAGTTACTAGCCTAATTAAAAAATCCAGTTCTGTCAGGTGCCCTTTACACACCCTGAAGATTTCAGCCCGATTGCACCTAAAACTGCATAGCTGTGGCCGAACACAGAACTTGAAACAGACAAAGTCCACACACTCAATTGTATATAGATTGTGATATTTTGTGAATATTGCAATGTTTTCTGTGGTATCAAATATGGCATAGTAGATGGTTTTCACGGAATTGTGTTGCTGGGGAACAGTTTGGAACCTAGCTTATGTCCTGTCAGTTATTGTGCTAGCAAACACTGCAACAGGAAGTAAGCTGGGGGAAATTTAGAATGTCTATGTTGTTGAGTTGAAACAGTCTATATTAGTAAGAAAAAAAATCTACAATAATAATTATGTTATTATGATTATAATTGTAATAGTATTTTATTATTGTTATTATTATCATCATCATCATCATCATTATTATTATTTATGTTATGTTTTATTTGATGTATTATTATAATCAATTATAATAATAATAATAATTGATTATAATAAAATAAAGAAATATAATAATAATAATAATAATAATAATAATAATAATAATGATGATGATAATAATAATAAAATACTATAATAATAATAAACAATATAATATAACAACAACAATAATAATAATAATAACGGAAAATAAAATGAAATATTAATGTATTATTATTATTATTATTGTCATTATTACGGTCGTCATATCTGCTGTCTGCCTCACCTGCACTTTCTGACTCTGTTTCCGTGACGACATCTTCACATCCTGATTCTTCTTCTGTGGTGTTTGGAGCAGCAGGACTCTGGACATCTTCCTCGTCTTCCTCACTAACCACACAAACAACATTACAAACATGTATAGAGAGCCAAAGCCCCACCCTCTTCCGGGTTAGGCATACAAACCAAGGGATTTCATCCACCATTTATTTTTCCATAGACATTTAGTAAAAGGCTTATAAAACGTTTTACTTGGTCATACCAAGCAACCGGGCAACCAAGCCATCAGGAGAGACCATAGAACATTTAATTCTGGCGCCAAAATAACAAAACACAAAAAACAGACAAAAAAATACGTCGTAAGAGTGAAATGCTATATAGTAGTGATGCGCTGGCTGCAGTTATAACCGCGCTGACTGCGGATCATAAAAATAAACATTCTGATTAATAGCGGATGGGTTGCGGGCGGATTAAATTATGTATCATTAACTCATTGAGTGCCAATGACGACAATCGTCGTCAATTGCTTTAGTAACGTAGAGTGCCAATGACTTTTGACGGTGGGACGTGGATCAAAGCCTAATATATCTCCTGTAAAATTTTGGGGCATGTTGAATGTGTATAACCTATTTTACCGACCCATTAGGTCTCCAGATAGTGCTCTCCAGATTAGAGAAAGTTGAGTAAAAACAGCAGAAAAAGCCGTGATGAAACCATTCTCATGAGAATGGTTAGGATTTTCGCTGTCGCGCTGGGAGCCGGCGCACAACGGTGGGGGGCTCCGAAAATAGACTCTGGGTGCAGCACACTTTGAAACGCGCAGCAGAAAGCCCAGAAAGCCCAGAATCGGACGCAGCTTCATCCCAGCTCACAACCGAAACCCCAGAAACGAGCGAGCCCGATCCAGACTGCCCCGACGAGCGGCCGCCATCCAGGCAGCAGAGACTCGCCTGACACAAGCAGCACTCAGAGCGAGCAGAGCCACCAGAGACACACCCACGGAGGAGGAGTTTGCAGTAGAGGGGGGTGGGGGTGCTGTTATATTGAAGGAAATTACTGTTCAGATGTTTCAGGTCAGAAAATATTAGCTTCAGAGTCAGTGATTTGCTTGAAATGCTATATTTCACAAAAGGCTCAATATCTCAGCTTCTAGATGGAAACGGCTGTATTTGCTGTTTTTGACCTATCTTCTCCGGCTGATAACTAAAGAACGGAAAATGATATCAATAAACTTTTTTTTGCTGCTGATACAATAGAGTCTCATCGTTCTTTGTGCGTGTTCGGTGTTTACATAGTAATATCACACAATATTCTGTGGGCCTCGAGAAATCACTGAAAACGCTCTGAAACTCTGGCACTGGGAGCGTCCGTTCTCCAAAAGTGGCTGGCACTCAATGAGTTAATGAGAAAAATTAATATTAATTACGTTCTTTCGTCTATGAACGTATTTGAAGCTTAATTTTTCATCAGGCACATTGTTAGCCGTCTATTGCGGGATAGCAGGACCCCCAAAGGACCCAAGGCAGTGGTAAACAAGAGCCATGCATGAGAGGGCACTCTGTCTCATGCCTTTTGGTTCTGCCCTTCATTGGCAGGTTTCTGGGCCAAAAAATGTGACTAGTACTCTAAAGCCTACAAAATAACCCTTCAGCCGGAGGCAGAAATGAAGACAGTCTCTGACACAGGGGACTATTGTCGCCAAGAAACTCATTCTGCAGGAATGGAAGTCCCCCTCTCCTCCTCCTTTTGAGCCGTGGTTGGCGGACATGATCTTCGTTATACGAATGGAGAGACTCAGGTTCCTGCGGACCAACTCATTTGGAAAGTTATCGGTATACCCGTTTTTGGCCTATCTTGATGAGGTTAGGGGCGACCGCTGAGACTCGCCCGGCTGGTTTTTCATGGACCCCTTGCATGGGATCCCATGTATGACATCTCTTGGAAGCACATAGACACCTCTAGCAGCTGGTAGCACCATGTTGTAACATTGAAATGTTGAATATTGTTCTCTCTCTCTCTCTCTCTCTCTCTTTCCCTCCCTGTGTCTGAGTTTGTTTGTTTTTTGATGTTCTGAAAACTGAAAATAAAATATTGGGGGGGCAACAAGCGCCATGCGCTACGTCGAAGGGATATGCCTCCTCTCTTGGTCCATAGTCAATGATGTCACCAGAACCTCACAGGAGCCTCCGCTGAAGACGCGGAAGAGAAGACGTATTTGTATTCTCCCATACGATGAGGCCAAACCAGTAAGCTACATGAGGGCAAGTGCTGGACTGGACATAATACCAGCCCGATCTCACGGGAGAGCGTATGTATGACACGCGGGGTGTTATCTCGTGTCATACATACGCAGAAACGCAGTTTCTCGTACAGTTCATACGCAACTTCGGCAGCAACAATGGCGGCAGTAAGTTTAAGTATCGTTAACAAACTCGCAACCACTAACCCAAACCCTTAACCTAACCCTTAACCTAACCCCCATAACTTCCACATAAAGTTATTATGCATGTTAGATTTATAATGTAAGTGGACGAGGCGAAGTTGCATATGAACTGCACGAGAAACTGCGTTTCTGCGTATGTATTCCACGAGATAACACCCACGTGTCATACATACGCTCTCCCACGAGATCGGGTTGATAATACAGCATGGAAGTTTATTTGGAGTCCTGGACACAGCGATCGCACCGACGGCAGCAGAGACCGTAAGATCGTCTCCCAATGCGAGACTCGCTCCTTTATAGCGTTGTGAAATGTCGGGTGGCGGGCGCGTCTCCATAAACAGTAGGAAATAATTTGCATGGATTTATGGCGGGCGGATGGTTCATGCAATGCATTATTTAGGGTTGTCACGATACCAACATTTTGACTTCAATACCGATACCAAGTTTAGTATCACGATAATACTCTATACTGATACGATACTCGATACAGATACAATACTCGATACCTAATGGATAAGAAACAGAATGTCCACAAGGTTGATCACATTCACAAATTCAAGGTTTAGTAACACCCTTAACAGTCACTGTGGGATTGAAGGACACCTTTTGAAATGTGCCTCTCTGGTGTTAGAAGACCACCATATTAACTGAATGTTTCTGTATTAGAAGAATAACAAACTGAATGTTTCTGTGTTAGAAGAATAACACCATATTAACTGAATGTATCTCTGTGTTAGAAGAATAACACCATATTAACTGAATGTATCTCTGTGTTAGAAGAATAACACCATATTAACTGAATGTCTCTCTGTGTTAGAAGAATAACACCATATTAACTGAATGTCTCTCTGTGTTAGAAGAATAACACCATATTAACTGAATGTCTCTCTGTGTTAGAAGAATAACACCATATTAACTGAATGTCTCTCTGTGTTAGAAGAATAACACCATATTAACTGAATGTCTCTCTGTGTTAGAAGAATAACACCATATTAACTGAATGTCTCTCTGTGTTAGAAGAATAACACCATATTAACTGAATGTATCTCTGTGTTAGAAGAATAACACCATATTAACTGAATGTCTCTCTGTGTTAGAAGAATAACACCATATTAACTGAATGTATCTCTGTGTTAGAAGAATAACACCATATTAACTGAATGTATCTCTGTGTTAGAAGAATAACACCATATTAACTGAATGTCTCTCTGTGTTAGAAGAATAACACCATATTAACTGAATGTCTCTCTGTGTTAGAAGAATAACACCATATTAACTGAATGTATCTCTGTGTTAGAAGAATAACACCATATTAACTGAATGTCTCTCTGTGTTAGAAGAATAACACCATATTAACTGAATGTATCTCTGTGTTAGAAGAATAACACCATATTAACTGAATGTCTCTCTGTGTTAGAAGAATAACACCATATTAACTGAATGTCTCTCTGTGTTAGAAGAATAACACCATATTAACTGAATGTCTCTCTGTGTTAGAAGAATAACTAACTGAATGTTTCTGTGTTAGAAGAATAACTAACTGAATGTTTCTGTGTTAGAAGAATAACACCATATTAACTGAATGTCTCTCTGTGTTAGAAGAATAACACCATATTAACTGAATGTCTCTCTGTGTTAGAAGAATAACTAACTGAATGTTTCTGTGTTAGAAGAATAACACCATATTAACTGAATGTTTCTGTGTTAGAAGAATAACTAACTGAATGTTTCTGTGTTAGAAGAATAACTAACTGAATGTTTCTGTGTTAGAAGAATAACTAACTGAATGTTTCTGTGTTAGAAGAATAACTAACTGAATGTTTCTGTGTTAGAAGAATAACTAACTGAATATTTCTGTGTTAGAAGAATAACTAACTGAATGTTTCTGTGTTAGAAGAATAACTAACTGAATGTTTCTGTGTTAGAAGAATAACTAACTGAATGTTTCTGTGTTAGAAGAATAACAAACTGAATATCTCTGTGTTAGAAGAATAACTAACTGAATGTTTCTGTGTTAGAAGAATAACTAACTGAATGTTTCTGTGTTAGAAGAATAACTAACTGAATATTTCTGTGTTAGAAGAATAACTAACTGAATGTTTCTGTGTTAGAAGAATAACTAACTGAATGTTTCTGTGTTAGAAGAATAACTAACTGAATGTTTCTGTGTTAGAAGAATAACTAACTGAATATTTCTGTGTTAGAAGAATAACTAACTGAATGTTTCTGTGTTAGAAGAATAACTAACTGAATGTTTCTGTGTTAGAAGAATAACTAACTGAATGTTTCTGTGTTAGAAGAATAACTAACTGAATGTTTCTGTGTTAGAAGAATAACTAACTGAATATTTCTGTGTTAGAAGAATAACAAACTGAATATTTCTGTGTTAGAAGAATAACAAACTGAATGTTTCTGTGTTAGAAGAATAACAAACTGAATGTTTCTGTGTTAGAAGAATAACTAACTGAATGTTTCTGTGTTAGAAGAATAACTAACTGAATGTTTCTGTGTTAGAAGAATAACAAACTGAATATCTCTGTGTTAGAAGAATAACTAACTGAATGTTTCTGTGTTAGAAGAATAACAAACTGAATGTTTCTGTGTTAGAAGAATAACTAACTGAATGTTTCTGTGTTAGAAGAATAACTAACTGAATGTTTCTGTGTTAGAAGAATAACAAACTGAATGTTTCTGTGTTAGAAGAATAACTAACTGAATGTTTCTGTGTTAGAAGAATAACAAACTGAATGTTTCTGTGTTAGAAGAATAACTAACTGAATGTTTCTGTGTTAGAAGAATAACTAACTGAATGTTTCTGTGTTAGAAGAATAACTAACTGAATGTTTCTGTGTTAGAAGAATAACTAACTGAATGTTTCTGTGTTAGAAGAATAACTAACTGAATGTTTCTGTGTTAGAAGAATAACAAACTGAATGTTTCTGTGTTAGAAGAATAACTAACTGAATGTTTCTGTGTTAGAAGAATAACAAACTGAATGTTTCTGTGTTAGAAGAATAACTAACTGAATGTTTCTGTGTTAGAAGAATAACAAACTGAATGTTTCTGTGTTAGAAGAATAACTAACTGAATGTTTCTGTGTTAGAAGAATAACTAACTGAATATTTCTGTGTTAGAAGAATAACTAACTGAATGTTTCTGTGTTAGAAGAATAACTAACTGAATGTTTCTGTGTTAGAAGAATAACTAACTGAATGTTTCTGTGTTAGAAGAATAACTAACTGAATGTTTCTGTGTTAGAAGAATAACTAACTGAATGTTTCTGTGTTAGAAGAATAACTAACTGAATGTTTCTGTGTTAGAAGAATAACTAACTGAATATCTCTGTGTTAGAAGAATAACAAACTGAATGTTTCTGTGTTAGAAGAATAACTAACTGAATGTTTCTGTGTTAGAAGAATAACTAACTGAATGTTTCTGTGTTAGAAGAATAACAAACTGAATATCTCTGTGTTAGAAGAATAACTAACTGAATGTCTCTCTGTGTTAGAAGAATAACTAACTGAATGTTTCTGTGTTAGAAGAATAACAAACTGAATATCTCTGTGTTAGAAGAATAACTAACTGAATGTTTCTGTGTTAGAAGAATAACTAACTGAATGTTTCTGTGTTAGAAGAATAACTAACTGAATGTTTCTGTGTTAGAAGAATAACTAACTGAATGTTTCTGTGTTAGAAGAATAACTAACTGAATGTTTCTGTGTTAGAAGAATAACTAACTGAATGTTTCTGTGTTAGAAGAATAACTAACTGAATGTTTCTGTGTTAGAAGAATAACTAACTGAATATCTCTGTGTTAGAAGAATAACTAACTGAATGTCTCTCTGTGTTAGAAGAATAACTAACTGAATGTTTCTGTGTTAGAAGAATAACTAACTGAATGTTTCTGTGTTAGAAGAATAACTAACTGAATGTTTCTGTGTTAGAAGAATAACTAACTGAATGTTTCTGTGTTAGAAGAATAACTAACTGAATGTTTCTGTGTTAGAAGAATAACTAACTGAATGTTTCTGTGTTAGAAGAATAACAAACTGAATATCTCTGTGTTAGAAGAATAACTAACTGAATGTCTCTCTGTGTTAGAAGAATAACTAACTGAATGTTTCTGTGTTAGAAGAATAACTAACTGAATGTTTCTGTGTTAGAAGAATAACTAACTGAATGTTTCTGTGTTAGAAGAATAACTAACTGAATGTTTCTGTGTTAGAAGAATAACAAACTGAATATCTCTGTGTTAGAAGAATAACTAACTGAATGTTTCTGTGTTAGAAGAATAACTAACTGAATGTTTCTGTGTTAGAAGAATAACTAACTGAATGTTTCTGTGTTAGAAGAATAACAAACTGAATATCTCTGTGTTAGAAGAATAACAAACTGAATATCTCTGTGTTAGAAGAATAACTAACTGAATGTCTCTCTGTGTTAGAAGAATAACTAACTGAATGTTTCTGTGTTAGAAGAATAACTAACTGAATGTTTCTGTGTTAGAAGAATAACAAACTGAATGTTTCTGTGTTAGAAGAATAACAAACTGAATGTTTCTGTGTTAGAAGAATAACTAACTGAATATCTCTGTGTTAGAAGAATAACAAACTGAATGTTTCTGTGTTAGAAGAATAACTAACTGAATGTTTCTGTGTTAGAAGAATAACAAACTGAATATCTCTGTGTTAGAAGAATAACTAACTGAATGTTTCTGTGTTAGAAGAATAACTAACTGAATATCTCTGTGTTAGAAGAATAACTAACTGAATGTCTCTCTGTGTTAGAAGAATAACTAACTGAATGTTTCTGTGTTAGAAGAATAACAAACTGAATGTTTCTGTGTTAGAAGAATAACTAACTGAATATCTCTGTGTTAGAAGAATAACAAACTGAATATCTCTGTGTTAGAAGAATAACTAACTGAATGTTTCTGTGTTAGAAGAATAACTAACTGAATATCTCTGTGTTAGAAGAATAACAAACTGAATATCTCTCTGTGTTAGAAGAATAACTAACTGAATGTTTCTGTGTTAGAAGAATAACTAACTGAATGTTTCTGTGTTAGAAGAATAACTAACTGAATGTTTCTGTGTTAGAAGAATAACAAACTGAATGTTTCTGTGTTAGAAGAATAACTAACTGAATGTTTCTGTGTTAGAAGAATAACTAACTGAATGTTTCTGTGTTAGAAGAATAACAAACTGAATGTTTCTGTGTTAGAAGAATAACTAACTGAATATCTCTGTGTTAGAAGAATAACAAACTGAATGTTTCTGTGTTAGAAGAATAACTAACTGAATGTTTCTGTGTTAGAAGAATAACAAACTGAATATCTCTGTGTTAGAAGAATAACTAACTGAATGTTTCTGTGTTAGAAGAATAACTAACTGAATATCTCTGTGTTAGAAGAATAACTAACTGAATGTCTCTCTGTGTTAGAAGAATAACTAACTGAATGTTTCTGTGTTAGAAGAATAACAAACTGAATGTTTCTGTGTTAGAAGAATAACTAACTGAATATCTCTGTGTTAGAAGAATAACAAACTGAATATCTCTGTGTTAGAAGAATAACTAACTGAATGTTTCTGTGTTAGAAGAATAACTAACTGAATGTTTCTGTGTTAGAAGAATAACAAACTGAATGTTTCTGTGTTAGAAGAATAACTAACTGAATGTTTCTGTGTTAGAAGAATAACTAACTGAATGTTTCTGTGTTAGAAGAATAACAAACTGAATATCTCTGTGTTAGAAGAATAACTAACTGAATGTTTCTGTGTTAGAAGAATAACTAACTGAATGTTTCTGTGTTAGAAGAATAACTAACTGAATGTCTCTCTGTGTTAGAAGAATAACTAACTGAATATTTCTGTGTTAGAAGAATAACAAACTGAATGTTTCTGTGTTAGAAGAATAACTAACTGAATGTTTCTGTGTTAGAAGAATAACTAACTGAATATTTCTGTGTTAGAAGAATAACAAACTGAATGTTTCTGTGTTAGAAGAATAACAAACTGAATGTTTCTGTGTTAGAAGAATAACTAACTGAATGTTTCTGTGTTAGAAGAATAACTAACTGAATGTCTCTCTGTGTTAGAAGAATAACTAACTGAATATCTCTGTGTTAGAAGAATAACTAACTGAATGTTTCTGTGTTAGAAGAATAACTAACTGAATGTCTCTCTGTGTTAGAAGAATAACAAACTGAATATTTCTGTGTTAGAAGAATAACAAACTGAATGTTTCTGTGTTAGAAGAATAACGCCATATTAACTGAATGTCTCTCTGTGTTAGAACAATGCCATAATGTAGGCCAGTGGTTCCCAAATGGTGTGCCTAGGTACACTGGTGTGCCTTAGGACAAGTCCAGGTGTGCCTTGGGATTTTGTGACAATCATACATTATTGCAATTGCAAATATAGCCTAAAACTATACAAAAAGTGGGTGTGTTGCTGCTTTGATGTAGTAATTTTGCAAAGTTTCTAATTAATTCCGACCTAGAGTAATATATTTTGTCAAATTTTATTTGACATTAGTAAATAAAAAACATTTAGAGTGATAAGAGTAATAGAGGCTATTTTGCACGGATAGACAGGCTATATAGGTGTGCCTTGAGATTTTGTCGTGCCATTTGGTGTGCCTTGGGCACAACAAGTTTGGAAACCACTGATGTAGGCTATCTCTATGCATCTCTTAATACAATATTTCTCTTTACACTCTTTACAAATTATATTGCCATGTACATTGCACTCTTCACAACATCCTGTGATATCAGTCAATGTTTGAAACAGGTCCTTTGCCTGTCTCATTGAAAATAGAAACACAATAGAAAAGTAGGAACTGCAGCACTGGCACAGCACACTATAGGCTATGTAAGATGGCTCAGACTGAAATGTTAGTAGTGTGTCTGTTAGTAGTAGAGATGCACCGATTGCCATTTTCTTGGCCGGTTCCGATTTCCTATTTTTGAATAGTCTGACTTGCCGATACCGATTTTGGCCGATTCCGATTTTCTTTCTAAGAACAATAATTGACGGGTTATTTTTTGACGTATTATTATTATTATTATTATTTTAACTTTGCTTTAATAGAAAATTAAGATTCATGTCACATTTCTTATCATTTGCATGAGGTAGGACGATCTCACTCAAAAACATCTCAAAATAAAAGTGTTCCAGGTTACTGGACAGAGCTTTTATTTTTTATGTAAATACAATGAATATAAAACAATTATTTCCAGTATATCCCACAGCTATCATGCATTTACTTTTCCAAAAGAAAAAAGTTGCAACAGAACAGGGGCTCCAGATGGAAAGTAGCCTATGGCTAAATCTGTTACAAAGCATCTCTTCCCCTATGGGGTGTAATGTTTTTTTTGTATATGTTTTGTATATGCCAAATAAACTAATAAAATAAAATAAATAAACATCAAAATGTTATCCATGGACAAGGAGTTTATAGCCTATAGGTCTGGAGCCCAGACCTTCGAAGCCATGCCCACTCTACAGTTGTGGATTTGGCTGTTCTTGAGTAGATGAGGAAATGAGTTTGAGTTGACTCAGTTTGAATATCGTAGTTTATACACACAGTCAGTTTTTTTAAATGCGCCATCCGGAAAAAAAATCATCACGCACAGAAAATCTTGCACACTGGTCCGATGCGTTTTATTATTATGTTCGAAATACGAACCAAATAGTCCTCTCCTGTATCCACGTTACAACGTGACTGACAGATGATAGCAGCAGCAGCTGATCTGCAGCAGGCAGCGGTGATGTGGACTGCAGCTGGTCGAGGAATGTAACATGGACACAGAGCTCGATAGTAGGTTGCACTGTGGCCGGGGAGAGAGAGGGGCCGGTGAGGTGAAGCGAGCCGCTCAGACTGGAGTGGATTCCAGCCTCCAGGGACTCGGCCGCACCGCTGTCTCTGCGGCTTATTTACCACTTGCATGTGTGACAAACTGTACAATGTCCACAATGAGGAGGACATGCTGGCGTGTGTTTCCTTTTGGCTGCTTGGGGTGCGCGCACGTCACGTGAACGCATGCATCGTGCAGCTGCAGGTAATTGACCAAACAAAAAAAGGGGAAAGCCAACCGGCGCACAGAATCGGCTATGTGGACTGACCGGCGCCGGTCAGTCACCGGTCGAGGCCGATCAGCTGAAAATCGGCCATTTCCGGTCACGTGCTGATCGATCGGTGCATCGCTAGTTAGTAGTGTATCTGTCTGTGTCTGTAACACATGATAACATAGTAGTGTAACCCAGGTTATTTATTTTGTTGTGACACATTACAGATGTCACTCAAAGGCCACACTCGCGTGCTTTACCGACGGCTCCTGAATGCGTCATGTGCAGGAAGCTGACTGGAGAGAATGCAACTGCGATAGTATTTGTCTGCTCTCAACTCCGTTAATCTTGCTTTACTCTTCATCACAGCGGCTCATTACCCGCTGTACACAACGGGCACTAGTTCTGCACAAGCACTCGCGGGTCTCTCCTCCTTTTACCGACTCTCTCATTCATCTGCCCGCAGTTTAAATGCTTTTTAGATCGGCTAGCTAGTTACTTAGCTTAGCTGTTAGCTACTTAGCTTAGCTCTCTCGGTAAGATGTTAATGTTTATGTTCGTTACGCTACGCATAACATTCATGTATATTTGCTGGAGGGGGAGAAGTCTCCCGCTAGTGTTGATGTCCAGTGTGATGGCAGAGACACTGGGAATTGTGTGTTTGTTTATTTGTTGCATCGCGTGTAACGTTAATTAGAGGAGGAATCCCACAACTTCCTTTTAAAAGCACAACAACGGCTAGTTAAAGTGATGGTACGAACTTTGGGAACTTCCAATACCGAACCGTTTTTAATAAAAAGTATCGAAATAGTATCGAAATTTCGCTATACCGTGCAACACATACACGCGGATTAGGATGGCATAAAAGCTCATCCGCGCATCTCTACTATAGTCTCTCCTGATTCTAAATATAGCTGAATTGCTTGGTTTGACCAAGTAAAACTTTTTATAAGCATAATTATTACGAAGTGTCTATGGGAAATAAAATGGAGGATGTAATCCTTGATTCATATGCTTAACCTGGAAGTGGGCGTGACTTTGGCACTCTATATGTAAAACCTGTGTGCTTTTTATTTAAGTCCCTGACACCAAAAAATAAATGTGTTTTGAGTAGGGATGGCGATCGAGACCTGGTATGGATTGGTATCCATCGATCATTTCTCAAAACCCCAAAATCAATAAAGTCCAAGCTTATTGATACTGCTGTTGAGACTAGCGGGTCCTATAACATAATGTTATTTCTTGAGGCGAGAGTCTCAAAACACATGGTCCCCACTCCCCAGATAAAGCCACACCAGCCATGTAAGGAAAAAGTCCATCCAAATGAGCCATTTTGACTTCGGTGATTTTGTGACATCACAAAGTAACACTACCGTAATTTAATTTTAATTTGCCCGCTTACAGCGCAGCCCCACCAACTGAATGTGGAAGACCAAACTTTGTTGTCTGTAGCATAGTTGTGCAGAATGGAAAAATTTACAGAAAACAATCAACTGCACCAAAGATTTTTTTGCAACATAATTCAAAACCCATGAGACATGTTTTATACTGTTAAAAATAGCATGCGACATGTTTTATACAGTTAAAAATAACATGGTATGGGACCTTTAAGTTTGGATAGCGCCCAAGCCTACCTGGTGTAGCAGTAGACCTGCAGGTTGCTGATGGGGGCGGAGTCAGAGTTTGACAGGTAGATCAGCTCCTCTCCTTCCTCCAACTGACTGGACCAATCAGGGAGCTCCTCTGGCTGAGGCCCTGCCTACAGACACACGCACGCACGCACGTGCACACACACACAAAATACATTTCAATGAAGGTGGGCCATCAGGGCTCTGGTGCCCCGTACTGACCATTTTTAGGAGCACCACTTAAATTGACATGCAACTTAAATTGACATGCAACGCAACAGATTAATATTTTTTACATATTAACTGTATAGATTAATTACTTTGCACACCGCTTGGTCTGTAAATTCCTATTTACCGTAAATTCCGGACTATAAGCCGCGGCTTTTTTCCCGTTTTTTGGCCTTTTTTGCCCCCTGCGGCTTAAATAACGGTGCGTCTTATCTATGGATTTTTCCAGCAAACGGCCACTCGGGAACCTCCAAAATCTATGGATGTTGGTATGAGGCAGAACGAGAGCAAGACAGACATTATGAGAGCGAGACCCTGATTGGATGATGTTGCAAAAAATGTGCCTCGCGACCTGATTGGAGCACTGTGCCACTACTCTCTCTCAGCCACTACGGTAAAACACCCTCCCTCCTCCCTCGCTCCGGGGGGAAAAAGGCAGCGATTGAGCTTGAAAGACAGTCTGAATGAAATTGAATGTAACATTCCCAATTCTATGTATTACATTCTAAAAAACTAACAGCAACATTTTGGAAGGCTAAGCCACACAACTAGCTCGTTGTAATCTAACATCATGCTTCAAAAGATGGAGAACTGGCTGTGTTACGACGATGGCGGCGATTGAGCCTGAAAGCCATGTCTGAGACAGTAGCGAGACAGGAACAACAACAGCAGCAGCAGCAAAGGATCATGCACAAACCCGAGACGAAAGGGACTGTCCGTCAGGGCGCGGACGACTGTGTGTCAGCAACTCCCTCCCGACTACCAGGAGAAAATTACAAACTTCGGCGAATTCACACAAAGAAAGATCAAGGAATATTCCATCGGACCGGAGCAGATCATAAATATGGATGAAGTGCCTTTGACGTTCGACCTGCCTCTCACTAGGACTGTTAACAAGAAAGGTGAATCGTCCATCACGTTGAGAACCACAGGTCACGAGAGAACGAATTTCACTTGTGTTCTTGGCTGCACAGCAGCTCCCGCCGATGGTGATTTTTAAGCATCTCACAATGTGTGATTTTGTCTGGGGATTAGTGACCTGACTTTTGTTTTGTTGAAATGTTAATAAATGGGAGCTTCCCCAAACAGCCATCTCTTTCCCGACAATCCCCTCTGTGCACGAAGCCTTACATATGGTAATTAAACATCAAAACACCCGCGGCTTATAGACCGATGCGGCTTATAGAAGAAAAAAATAGTCACCTTTGAAGGTGCGTCTTATAGACCGGTGCGCCTTATAGTCCGGAATTTACGGTAATGCCTATTTAACACTCCTATTTGTGTATGTTGTACATACGTTGGTGCACTGGCTGCACATGCAACCCCTAGTGGCCAAATTATTTTTTATTTTATGTTGACAAACGATGGTTGATGAGGGCCAACAGCCTGGCGCCAGGGTTGAACATGGTTGTGTGCACTCTAGGGGAGAGCAGAGCAAGGAAGTAACCATTCTACACTAAAACGGATATTAGTGTGACGGGTATATATACCACTCTCATAACATGTGTGTATCACTTAGCCTGTCGAGTCATAGTCTATTTTTTTTTATTTGTCTTTATTGAATGTTCCAAAACTGCATGTTTCACTAAGAATAGGCTAATGATTATTTCCACTCACCACTTATTTAATGTGGTTACTTTACTTTGTGGTCAAAAGTTTGGAAGGAACAATGCATGCTGGGAGATATGCAAATGTGTTTGTCCAATGGGTCCAATGGCATTGCTCTGTCAGAACTTGCTTGGATGTCCTGATGTTGGTTTAGTAGCAAAAGTAAACACAAGTTAATAGCAGCATTCACTATAGACTCTTTAGTGAATGCTTTCCACAAAATCATGAACAATGAAGAAAACCAGAAGGAATACAGTTCCACTTTTACCAAACAAACCAAAATTGATGTTCTGCGACAAGTTATATCATATCTACTAGCCTCTTCATTTTGCTCTCAGAGTGCACCAGATTAATGCATTTTACTTTAAAATATACAAAATTTCTTTGTCAGAGTCCTATTACCTTCTTGGTGGTGCAACCCCTGTTTGGAAAGCCTAGAATCGCCTATGATGTTGTATTGGACTGCACTTGCAATTTAGTGATTTTGAACTTCTAGATATCCTCTTTTTATCTTCTGAATATTGATATGACCGCTACGCTGCATAGTCACACTAAAGGCCCAATTTTGCGTGCAGGCGTTTAGCAGAGGAATACGGTAGTTCTACGGTTGGGAGGAAATAGTGCCGAATGAGAGGGCTGTTTGACGGTAAAGTAAAGCGCTGAAAATTGTCAAAATAGAGCATACATGTACACTGATATTGATTTGTTTAGGTGGCCATTGTTTTAGGTGGCTAAATTACGTTTTAGTTCCTGGCCCCCTGAACTAGAGAGACAGAGCTGTGGACGCTGTTGCTTCAGAGTGCCGGGTCTCGATAAACGGTGCGCTCAGCATCCAGAACACTGTACCTATTTCAGTTAGTGTATGGAACTAGCTGATAGGACCCCACTTCAAACAAACCGAACTATCCCTTTAACCTGGATTAACAAATGTGTGTGTGAATAGAGGCTTCTACGTTTTGATATGTTTCATAGGCTATGCAATGCTGGGGGAATATGCAATAGACAATTTATTTGTTTGCAAACAACGATTACGTATTTTCGTTGGCGGAGCTGAACTGGTTGCAGAAAGTGAAGCGTACTCCCCTGTGGGGATGGTCTAGGATCCAAATAAATGGCCAAAGAGGCAGTGCGGGACATCATCATATACCAGTGGGAAAGCTCAGTGTCTATACGGCGGAGCCGCGCACAACTTTTTTTCCCCTTATTCCGGGAATCTCTCCAGCTTGTCTCCTACTTGCAGAGAGTATTGAAGGCAAGAGTGAGTTGATATGTGTTTGACAACAGCGCTGCTGCCATCTTGGCTTGAAAAAAGCCTCAATGGCCAATGGGACAACAGTATAGAACCATGACAGCCAATCAGAGCTGTCTCTTTCAGGCCAAAATTACGGATTTGCTGTGCGCCGATGTTGCAATGGAACAACCTATTAACTTCTGTTCCTATCAATGTAAGTTTTTTGCAACCACTGACGTAACCCTGTGACATCCACTCGAAATTGGTCTATAGAGCTCAACAGTGACCGCCCACTTTTTCTCAGCTCCCGGACCGGAAGAGAATTCCACGTTAATTTGTCCATAGACAGTTCGAAAAATCCTTATGTAGCGAGTTGTAAGCCTGGAACCAAGCCAACCAGAGACCTACTGAATCGTGAGTGACCATAAAACATTGCACTTTGAGCAAAGACAACAAATAAAAAGCGGGGGGGGAATTCGTAATAATGGATTAATTCCTTATACATCCATGAATGAATTGGCAGGAGGGACATGCAGAGTAATGATTGGTTGGGGTTAGGGTCATTCAGAAATGAAGGAGAAGGAGAAGAATATTATTTTTTAAATTTGAATGTCAGCATTTAAATGTCCGAATATGCAAGTACAGCCTTACATTATAGTTGCTTTTTCTGAGTTGATATAAATGTAAGTGATTGTATTAAATGGGCATCATGATATCGTCTCGTATCGATCACATACCTCCGATTCTAATCGAATGGAAATTGTATCGTGGCAGACTTTGTGATATCAGCAAATATCGTATTGTTGTCAAAAGAATCTATGTAATATTGTATCGTGATTAAACTTGGGATCCCACCCCTATTATTCCATTATGAAAAATAGCGGCAATTAATTTTCTGTCGATCGATTAACCAATTGATGGTTGCAGCTCTATTCAGCAGCCAATCTGAGCTCAGAAGCCTTGAGCAGCCAATCAGAGCGCTGAGTATTTG
The DNA here is from genome assembly GCF_964638095.1 of Poromitra crassiceps. Taxonomy (NCBI): domain Eukaryota; kingdom Metazoa; phylum Chordata; class Actinopteri; order Beryciformes; family Melamphaidae; genus Poromitra; species Poromitra crassiceps. The sequence continues at coordinate 122,426,940 of NC_139623.1, forward strand.
GTGGACTCACCTGGACTTCCTGGATCCAGCTCAGCAGGCTGTTGAAGGTGAAGCTCGCCCAGCGGCCGGCATAGTAACTCTGCCTGCAACACACACACACACACACACACACACACACACACACACACACACACACACACACACACACACACACACACACACACACACACACACACACACACACACACACACACACACACACTTCCTGTAAGGCCCAGGCTGCATAGTAACTCTGCCTACAATACACAAACAACACTTCCTGTTTTACAATAAAAGCTCTAGATCTACATAGTAATTCTGCCTGCGATCCACAGACATGACACTTCCTGTTTTAAACAATAAAAGCCCCAGGCTGCATATTAAATATATCTGCAATAAACAGACTGCAGCCCCTTCCTCTTTCACAATAAAAGGCCTGGGCTGCATAGTAACTCTGCCTGCAATAAACACACTGCAGTCACTTCCTGTTTTATCCAAAAAAGCTCTGAGGACCTCGCTATGGGATATCTTGCTCTGCTTCTAGAAGACTACTACCGGTATCTCTACACCATTTGCAAAATGTGGTTGGCAAAAGTGGCGTGCCCCTACGCCTGGCATGGGGTGGTGCTCCTTACATATGCCAACAGCGGAATAGGGCTGTCAATCTTCCTCTATATTCCAATTTGATTTTCAGTGGCTTAATTATTTTAATATTCAATCTTTATTTGTCATTTTTTATGAATTTTTAATTAATAGAAATAAAGGCCTCGCCCGTCCTGCAGCTGGCCGTACTGGCCCTGCAGCTCGCATACAGCTCGGCCTAGCGCATTTTAATCTTCTCGGTTAACCGATAAATAGTCAGTTAATGAGTGTCGATTGTCAGTCCAAAACACGTCATTTTCAACATGCCTACTTCTACAGGCTGCATTCAATAATCGATTATGATCGATTGTTTTTTTTCTCCAAATTATTAATGCCATTAAATAGGAATAGATATAAGAAGAAGAAGAAGAAGAAGAAGAAGAAGAAGAAGAAGAAGAAGAAGAAGAAGAAGGATGACCAATTAATAGATTATGGCGATTTGATCATCTATCGCCAATCTCTAATGGCCACGATTAGACGATATGAAAATAGGGACAATTGAGCAGCCCTACTAGACAGTTCTATCACTGCTGGGCAAATACATGTTAATGAGTACAATCTTATAAGGATAGGAATCAGAATGGGGGAGGTGTAGCAATGTATATTGAAAATCACTTGCCTTTCAAAAGGAGAGATGATCTAACAAGTCACCTTGAGCTATATGGATACAGATGCATCTACCTTACCAAAAACCTCTAAAAATTGGATGTGCATATCGACCCCCTTGCTCAAATGTGAACTATTTAGATGATTTATATACTACTCCAGGGCTCGACATTAACGGCTGCCCGGTTGCCCCGGGCAACCAAAAAAAAAATAGGGCAACCATTTCTTGGCCTTTGGTTGCCCCAGGGGCAACCACGTTTTACCATGCAAAAAAATATGTACAGCAGCAAACAGCAAAATATACACCAAATAAATATGTTTTAATACTTGTTGTGAGTGACATATATGTGACTGATTTTATTTAGAGATGCTCCGCAATCGATTTGGCCTCTATCGGCTTTGATCGGCAAAGCAGGCCGATCAGATGCATTCCAGACAATTAACTGTGCGCACCTAAAATTACTAGTAAACTCCTCTCCATTCCACAGTTTGGAGCGCACTAGCATACAGCAGGCTGCTCTAACTCAACATGTCCGTGGAGTGGAGATATTTACTCTTGAAACACTAAAAAGCAAGACAGCAACTTGTAATGACACGAAGGCTAAAGTGAATACTGAGAAGTTGTCCGTGTTGCCGTGTTATTATCGCTGCATCTCTCTCTCCCCCTCTCTGATGTTGCATCAGATGATAGCAGTAACGTTATGGAGTGAATCATACATAGCAACAGGTTGTACTCATTTAAACAAAACATTTCAGTGAAAATAAAAACACAAGAGACATATCTCGGCAATTAAATGTATATTTATTACTTTTCACGGATTAATTGTTTGTAACCTGTCTGCTGCATGTGAAACGGTACATCCTCGTCTCTCTGTAATGCGGTGTGCTCTAGATAGACGAGCCCACTAGACGAGCCGTTCCAAAACCGGAAGTCCCCAGATGCGGAGCGTACCACTTGGTAGTTTCTGGAGGGGGTTTCCGGGGGATCAGACCAAGTGTTCAAAGTGGCAGGGGTGTTTAATTGTTGGTTTGTTGAAAGGATGGTTGAAATGTTATTTAATACATTTGAGTGGAAATGGAAATGTCTAATGACCTAATTGTTCTTGTTTATGAACCACGTAGCTAATGTTATGAGATAATTAATTACCAAATACTAATTATGTCTCTTAGCAGGAGCCAGCTACAGGCAGAGGGTCCTTCTCTAAAGCAGCAATGCCTAAATAGTTCAGATTTGATTCATAATTATCCCTTTTTGCCTTGTATATTTCCTTCATTTTGTCTGCTTTTTTCAAGTTGTATTTTTCTTTCCTATTTTCTTCAATTGGCCAAATTTGTGTCTGTACTGTATATTCAAGAAAAAATAGCTATGGTATCGGAAAAATATCTGTATCGGCAGATATCCAAATTCAGGTATCGGAATCGGATCGGATGTGAAAAAAGTGGATCGGTGCATCCCTACTTATGACTGCATAGTATCTTAATTACTCAAAATATAAGGCGACTAAAATTGGGCAACCATATTTTTATTCGGGCAACCAAAAGCTCTTGCCAGGTTGCCCCTCCGGCAACCACTTTTAAAAGTTAACGTCGAGCCCTGTACTCTAGTAGATAATGCAACTGATGACAATAAGGAAGTGTTGTTATGGGAGATCTGAATATTAATTGGAAACAAAATTATTGAGATTTACAGAGGGATGCAATATGAAACAGATGGTAAGAAATGCAACAAGATCTTCAATAAGGAATGGCGTATGTACTGAAACATACATTGATTACATTTTTACAAGTGTACCACAACAGTGTTCAAGTGCTTGTGTGTTTCCTGTTAGTTGGTCGGACCACAATATTGTATCTATAACTAGAATTACCAAGATTACAAAAAGACCATCCAGAGTAATAGTAAAGAGGAGTTTTAAAAGTTTTAATTGCGAGGAATTCAAGAGGGATTTAGCTGTAATTCTGTGGGAATTAATACATTTAGAGCAGGGATGTCAGAGATCCGGCCCGCGGGCAGGTTTCATCCGGCCCGCGAGATGTTTTGGAATATTCAAAAAAAAAAAAAAAAAAAAAAAAAAAAAATATTATTATTATTATTATTATTATTAAATTCGCACCCCATTATCATGAACTACGTGTGGCTAATAAGAAAGCTAAGAGTTCATTCATAAGTTAATTAACCTGCACTACAAGGAAGTATGTCAGTAGGTCATCAGGTGTAAACAAAGTGATGCCACGCTGGAATTGAATCGCGCATTCAGCTACCTACCAAAAAACAAAAGAATCAACAAGATCAGGCGCGGACTGCATAATCGGGCACGTCGGGCAAATGCCCGGTGGCCTGGCCTGGCCTGGCCTGGCCTGCAAAAAAAAATTGTGCCCGCAGTCAGGCCACTCACTGAACAGCAGGCCAGGCGCTGCCTACTGGTTTACTAGTGGTTTTATTACTTTATTCAGGGTTAAAGTGGGTGCATCTCATTGTAAAATTGGACTTGGCCCAAATTGGGCTTCAAACGGCCCAAATCGGGCTTTAAACGACCCAAATTGGGCTTCAAACGGCCCAAATCTGGCTTCAAACGGCCCAAATTGAGCTTTAAATGGCCCAAAAAAATTTGGACGCCGGCACGCGCATCGGCCCGTATCGGCCTGGCCTGCTTGGTATCTAATGCCCGGCCTGAATTATGATCCCAGTCCGCCCCTGAACAAGATGCTGTCGAAAAAGAGAAAGGTTGACATGGAATGCAGGCAGTTTCAAGAGAAATGGAAAGAGCAGTATTTCTTTTGTGAATAAATGGGTAAATGAGTCGAATTGATTTTAGTAAAAAAAAAATCCGCCCCCATGAGGTCTCAGTTGAACAAATGCGGCCCTCTACCTAATATGAGTCTGACACCCCTGATTTAGAGGATAACTTGGATCATGCCTCTGAATGCTTCACAAAACCTATAACTGAAGTAATGAATCTACATGCTCCAGTTAGGAAACAAACTGTGAAGGCCTGTTCTGCTCCATGGATAGATGAGGAACTTAATAAAGCATTTGTGGAGAGAAATGAGGCAAAAGCTGTATCCATAGGGTTAGGGTTAGTTAGAGATGTAACTAGGGTTGCTCCGATCCCATTTTCTGCCACCGATCACCGATCACCGATATTTTAAGCAGCTATAGCAGTCTATTATAGAACAGTTTCCATTTTACATATAGGCCTACAGTTCATGCATCAAATTGAAAGTGCAGCACATTTTCTTTTTTTCTACATCAATATTTTATATTGTGTAGGCTAAAGGAAACCGCCAACATGATTTTGTGTGTGTGAGATAATTGGAGCACAAGACTGTGTTGAACTAAATGGCTAGAAGAATGTTCTTTATAGTTCAGACATGAAAATGGGCTGCCTCATGTTTCTCACGTGCAGCATGATCGGCTATGCAATCGGCGACAATAAAGTAATATCTGCAATCAGCCGATCGCATATTTGAGGTCAAAATCGGCCGATACAGATTGTGTGCCGATCGATCGGAGCACCTCTAGATGTAACGGTATGAAAATTTCACATCACGATTATCGTGACCAAAATTATCACGGTTATCGTATTATCACGGTATTCGTAAAAAATTGCTGAAAATGTTCAAGAAGTACTGAGACTCACTGAAATCATTTCATGTTTTATATTGAAAACTCAGACCCAAAAAGGAAATAATTTCTCCAAGGCTGCACGTTTGCATCTGGGAGACTGTTGTCAACTTTGGTTGATGATGGACAGTATTTACCATGTTTTTCAAAGCACTGTAATCACGGTACCACGGTAATCAACGGTACCATGGTTTTAATGATAATGAAAATTGTAAACGTTGCAGTTATCGTAAGAAATTTTATCACGGTTATCATTAAAACCGGTTATCGTTACATCCCTAGTGTTAGTTAATTAATGATTAGGTAATTCATTAGTTGCTTAATGATTGGATAAAAATTAGGCGTCGACCTCCCACTATCCAATCAGAGAAATGTTGACATTGTCTGGGAAACGGAAGGTCAGATGCCTCTAAAGAAATATATGTACTTTTTCACCCCGAATCAAACGCCACCATGTTAACAAGGACGCTGAAATGAAAGTGCCTCTGCACTGCGTTGCTTCAGTGGCCGGTGTGTTGACTGACCTGTCAAGGTGCAGGACTCTCTGTCCGACTCGGGCGCAGGCTGCGGCTATGACTGACTCAGCAAGACCTACACACACACACACCACACCCACACATACACACAGACACAGACACACACACACACACTGTTAAACAGTTGAACGGTGAGGGGGGGTGATTAAAAGGAGAGAACAGCTCCATTACAGCTCATCTCTCTCTCTCATCCATCCTTCTTTGTGTGACCTCGCTTGCCCAAGGTCCTCCCCCCCCCCCCCCCCCCCCCGCACACACACACACGCACGCGGGTGTCAGCTTGCAGCCAATGAGAAAGTGATTGATCTGTTGGTTGGGATATGCAGTCATATGATGAGACACACACACACACACACACACACACACACACACTTTGTGAAGTAGCGTGGAAGTGACGTACGGCTTGTAAACACGCTGGCCTGGGCCCGGGTGATGCCTCCTCTCCACAAAACCTTCCATCTTCTCCCGAAAACGGAATTTCAGTGCAATGATGGAAAATTCTGCAGTATTCCACATTTTACAGTTGATTCCATTTTTATTGGTCAATTCCATGTTCCTGTCCGCGAGTCCGTGAATGCAGATTTCATATGGCTCTACAATGTTTCAGTGTTTTGTACAGTGTTGAAACAGATTAAGGTGCAAATCTTTAACCAAACTCGATTCAAAATTATGGATTATATAGTGTTTCCCCTACATTCTACAGGCCTGGCCAAGCGCCAGGCCAAGGATGCCCCCGCCAGGCCAGATTGCCCCCCCCCCCCCCCCCCCCCGATCTCCCCAAAGTTTCAACAAACCTTTATGGCATATTATTACAATACAACAATACTGGTGTTGACAGTAATAGAAGATGCCAATGGTGGCGCTACAGCGACCATCTAAAGTTTCAAACTTTGAAAATTCATAACAAATCAGGCATACGTGATTTTCCCTGAAATGTAGCCCAAGTGAGGAGAAACTTTTGCACACTGCAAACTATGGCCAATTATGAAGTCCAAAGACTGCAAAACTGCAAAAACTGTCAAACTAATGAAACCCTACTCCTCCCACATTTTTTCTTCAAACAACACCAAACTTCAGCATCTGCATCGTTAGACTGTCCTACACAAAAGAATCAAACAGATTTTTGATTGATAAAAAATTTAGCCCACAGTGCATCAAAATGTTCTACTGTAAACGGTACTGTAAACAGCTACTGCAAATTCTCGCTAAATAAAGCTTGAATCTTCATGAAAAAAAAAAAATCTGTCACAGTACCGTAGTTGTTGAAGTGTGCAAAATCTCATTATTTTATCTCAAAAACTGAATTTTTGACAGTATTTTGAATTCTGCCCTCGTGTATAGCCTAAAGAGCATCGATACCTTATCCATCCTGGGGGAAGGTGGGACATGCCCTCGCCATCCTGGGAAAACACTTATGATGATGTTATTAAGTGATGTCATCAGTGATGTCACTTGAGTTTTGATGTCTTTCTTTTTACTTTATTTTGTTATGTACACTGGTTAGTGGTTACATCTTACTGTTTTGTATCTCTATGTTACATGTTTTCAGTTCTGATGTTATCTGTTAAAATGTATGTTATATAAAATGTGACCTGCTCCATCATTTTGAGTCACATTGACCCTGAAACACATTGAGTTTAATACACTGTTGGAAAGAAGAGAATATAAGCTTTCTGGTGATATAAAAATAATCTTTGTACTCCAAAGATTGAGTGAGATACACTTGTTTATGTCTTGACTGTTTCCAAAGTATGTTTTTGAGGAAAACTCAAAGTTTGACATCAATACTGAAACATTTATTAGAGAAATCATTCAAACAACATTTTTTCTGAGTTGGCACTACTACCACTCTCCTACTATTACTACTACTGCTGGTGATTGGTGATGTCACCAGTGATGTCACATAAGCACTCAATGATGATGTCATCAGTGATGTCACTCAAGCAATTGTGATGTCATCGGTGAGTGATGTCATCAGTTCTACTGCTACTACTACTACGCCCACACCTCAGGTAGGATTGGGCTGAAAATGTGTATGGCAGTGTGTTATGATTAGGGATGCACCGATTGCCATTTTCTTGGCCGATTCCGATTTCCGATTTTTGAATAGTCTGACTTGCCGATACCGATTTTTGCCGATTCCGATTTTTTTTTCTAAAAACAACAATTGACAGCTTACACAAACGTTTTTGTAACTTTGCTTGAAAATTAAGATTCATAGAACAATTCTTACATCTAATGGGGATCCAAATAATCTTATCTTATCTTATCATTTGCATGAAGTAGGACCACCTCACTCAAACACATCTCAAAATAAAAGTGTTCCAGGTTAGGCTACTGGACAGAGCTTTTTTGTGCAAATACAATGAATACAAAAATTAAATTAAATCCAATAGCCTATATCCCACAGCTATCATGCATTTACTTTTCCAAAAGAAAACAGGTGCAACAGAACATCAAAATGATTCATGGACAAGGAGTTTATAGACCGGCTCCAGACCAGTCCTCTTGAGTAGAGGGGAAATGAGTTTATGAGTTACAGTAACGATCTTCAGTCTGAATATCAGGCGGAGTTTACACACAGTCCGAAGTTTGGTATGCGTATTTTTATCTGCCATCCGAAAAAATATCGTCACGCACAGAAATCCTTGCACACTTGTGAGTCCGATGCATTTTTATTATTATGTCCGTCGTTCTATTTGCAATACGAAACAAAATAGTCTCTCCTGTATCTACGTTACAACATGACTGACAGGCTGAGGCACCAGCGCTGATGTGGAATGGAAAAGGCAGGTCGGGGAATGGTTATGCTGGACACAATGCTCGCGTTCACCTCGCCAAGTCGGCTGTGCACTGTGGCCGGGTGCAGCAGCACTGCTTCCCGGGTAGAGAGAGCAGGGAGAGGGGGGCCAGTGAGGTGAAGCGAGCCGCTCAGACTGGACTCCAGCCGAGCGGGACTCGGCCGCATCTCTGTCTCCACGGCTTATTTTCGACTTGCATGTGTGACAAACTGCGAGATTTGTCTACTTCACTGACGGTGAAAAAAATCCACAACGAGGAAGGTATGCTGGCGTGTGTGGTGTGGTGGCTGGGTGCCTGTCTCGGTGCTTTGGGGTGCGCGCACGTCATGTGAAAATCGGCTCACAGAATCGGCTATTTAGAGTGACCGGCGCAGATCACCGATCGAGGCCGATCACGTGAAAATCGGCCATTTCCGGTCACGTGCCGATCGATCGATGCATCCCTAGTTATGATCCAGGGAAGGTCATGTGGGTGGCGCTAATGCATGTTTTAATTTGTTTACAAACCGCTGTTAAACAAAACTGTAGAAGGAAAGCAGCAGTGAGTGTGCAGTCGCCAGTCGGGGGTGTTCGACTTGTTGATGCCTCGCCTGACTGCGCTCGGCTGCTCTCCTGAGCTTCCCAGGCGAGGCAAGTATTCAGACTGTAAGGTAGGGGTAAATATCATATCAGGCATGATCGCGATCCATGATCTTATCACAATTCTTTTTCCTATTGGTTTTTAAGACTATTCTCCAAGTTACTGAACAGTTCAACTACATCCAAACTAATTTCAGTGTTCGTACGGTCATGAAAAGTCATGGGAAATTTAAAATACAATTTCCAGGCCCTGGAAAAGTTATAGAAAAAAATATTTTTTGGAGCTTTGGAAAAGTCGGAAATTTGTTTCATAAATATTTTTATGTCATTCATTTTTACACTGAGTTTGCAATAATTCATGCACTAAGTCAAACTTTTTCATCTTGGGACCCAAAAGATCAATTCTGTGGGCCCTATCTTGGTACAGGCGATATCCCCAATTTTGCGCTTGTGCATCTGTTTTAGTGCTGCACGATTTGGGGAAAAGGTGCGATTAGCGATTAGGGTGGACAATATTGCGATTGCGATTGTGATTGCGATATAATGCACAAGAGTTTTTTTTTACCTTTATTTATACAGGGGGAGTCTCACTGAGAGCAATGCTCTCTTTTTCAGGAGTGCCCTGTTCACATTCACACACACATTCATACCTGGAAGCTGACCAGTACAACCACAGTCTGATCTGCTGGCCACTGATCAGCTCCACTGGAGCAGTTGGGGTTAAGGCCTTGCTCAAGGGCACCTCAGTGGTGGTAATGAGGGAGGGGCAAGCGCTGCCTTTTCACTTTCCCCACCCAGATTTATCCTGCCGGTCCCGGGGATTGAAGCTCGCTTCTCTAACCGTTGGGCCACCACTGCCACTAGGTATCTAGGGATGTGCCGGCATGAGTTTTTGACGGTATGATAACCTTGGACAAAAATACCACGGTTTCACATATCACAGACTAAAATACATGAAATATGTTACAATTTAAAATATATTAAAACTAAAAAAATAAAACAATTTGAAATTAAATTATCTTTACAAAAAAATAAAACATTTTGAGACATTTGCCTGTCCCAAACATGTAAAAAAGAAACACCAGTCAAATAGAAACTGCACTGTGTTACAGCACATAGAAGATGGCTCAGCAAAGTTGCAAAGTTAGTTACATGTCTGTCCAGCAATACTAATGAATGATACACCCCGTTTATTTATTTTGTAGCGACAGATGGCCTTAAACGCCACACTCACGTGACGCTTCTTGAGAGAGAGAGGTGAGAACGTGCATCTGCAGACTTTTAACGAGGGACCATGAAGGCGTCATGTGACAGGCTAGTTAGCTAGCCTGGAGGTGATGCTGCCAGTGCTGGCAGCTGCGACAGTGTTTTGCTATCAACCTTGTTAATCTCGTTATATTCTTCATCACAGCGGGTCATCCCCACTGTGTACTTAATCGCGCACTAGTTCTGCATAAGCACCTGCAGCTCTCTCCTTATTTTACTGACGTTCTCACTGATCACACGGCTGTTTACATGCGTTTCTGAACGAACGGCTAGCTAGTTATTAGCATAGCTTGCTGTTAGCGATCATGGATGTTCTCTCTCGCCCTCTCTGTAGATAATATGTACCTTGCTGCACATAACATTACTTATTTGCGGGAGTGCATGGGAGAAGTCTCCCGCTAGTATTGATGCCCAGTGTGATGGCTGAGAAACGTGTGTTTGCTGCGTCGCGTGTAACGTTAGTCTCACACACACACACACACACTCAAAAAGACGTGAAAAAAAAAAAATAATCGCACACTTTTGCGGTTATGCAATCGCACGTGCTGACATCGCGATTGCGATTGCGATTCGATTAATCGTGCAGCACTAATCTGTTTGCACGTGCCTTAAGGCAGGGAAGATAACGGTTTGCCTTGCGCATTTGTCCAGGTGTTATGCCGAGTTTTGCACCCCCGTCCGGCAGCAGCTAAACGCACCCCCACCTCACGGGAGCATATTGTAATGATTTATAAAGAAATGTAACTGTTTAAAAGTGATATAATTGTTTGGGTAGACCTCTTTTCTAAGTAAAAACAGCCCCGAAATATGGTGGGGATGCAATTCTCGGCAGGGATGCGTAAACGTTCACGGCACGTGCCGCAGGCGCAATTAGAGCTGTGCCAAATCATCTGCGCCCCCAAAATGCAGCGCAAATGGGATTTGGGCGGTCTTAAGTACCAGAATTATTCACAGGTGTGGCCGGCAATGCCTGGGTGTTACATCAATAAAAAACAATCGGATTCCCGTCTCGCCATCGCTGTTTGAGGCATGCAATATGCTGTAATTCTCTCCATGTGTAATAGAGTGGACTCACTCATGCCGAGGACAGAGAGAGATGGAGAGAGCTTATTGACAGATCGTCTGTGGTGCCGGGTTATGAAGGTAAATAGCCTATGTCCATTGTCCAACAAGTTTTCTCAATTAATTTCCTTCTTTGCGATGTGATAAAAGTTTTTCAGTGAGTTATATTTGATTGCCTCATTGAATTATCTGCTAATACCCAATTTTAGCAGCAGAATTTGATGTCCTGGCGTGGCAAGGCTGTGCATAATGACATATCCAAAAGGAATTTTACTTTGCGCTGCGCAACACGGAGATGATGGTGCACTCAAGCGCAACAGGGTATTTAGCGCGTAAGAGGTGCTTTTAAAAGCTCTTAGCACAAAGTAATTGCGCGCTGCTGATGATAGGATAATGCCGTCTATCCCCACATTTTAGCGCTGAAATGCCTAGTTCGGCATGTGGCACGCCTATGTCCAGTACAATTATAACAGGCATGCGCTTGGCCACGCCCTCAATTTGCATTGCACACGGCGTTAAACGAGGCAAACACTAAATTACCGCTTTTGCGAAGATACGGCCCTGTGTCTCCCAGGGTCCTGACCCCAAACTCACCAAAAACATAGGTAATAAGTTGCAATGACGACCAGTTGGCGACCCACCCCCCACTCTGCAACCCAAATTGGGTCCCGACCCATAGTTTGGGCAACACTGTCTAAGAAATAACATTCACAAGCAGGCACGTGCTCACTGACTTTACCTGAAAACTAGTTTGCTGGTGTCCTGATACTCAAACTCAAACTCATACTCATTTGCCATCTGGCAACACTGATCGTTTAGCTCGATTGCGATTGTCTGGTTAAGTCAAACCAGATCAAGGGGACAGATCCTGGATCTGTTTATCCTCCATTTGTGGTATGGGCCCCTGGGATGATGTGGGACATGTGTTGTTGTTTGTGTTGCTGTCATTAACGTCTGTTTATTTGTCTGACATTGGTTATGGAAGATCTATCTAACGACTAACGTTATCTATATATCTGCCTCCCCCTCTCTGTCTGTCTCGCTAGATAGTATAACATACAGGTGCAGCCATAGTAAGTGGTATCCAGCTGATATGAACAGGTGCAGCACAGCAGGCTAAACGTTTTATCTGACAGCTAAACCGGCTACAGACCGTCAGCAAAAAGCAGCGTCAGCTCGCGCTACAAACCAGAACACAGGACGCTTTGATCTCTGTGCAGAAGCTAGCCTAGCGTCTACGGCTAGCCGTTGTCGTTGCGAATGTATTGGTTAGTAGCTACAGGCTAACGAGCAGGCTGACGCCAGCCTCTGTCGCCGTTTCAGACCTGAAGCGGTCTGCCCCGGCTCGGCTCGGCCCACACCGCCTGAGGACAGCGCGTGCTGTTTCTTTAGCCTACCTGTGCCCAAAATGACCACGTCAAACTCCTTTGGCAGCTCCTCGGCAGCCATGTTGTTGTTAGCAGTGTGAGACGGAGGTCACGTGACAGCACAGCAGCGACAGACTGCTGTCACGTGACAGGTATGTGACGCTGGGCGTTCAAACTGTGCTGCAGACAATTAAGCATTTGATACAGTAGAACACTCATTTATATATAAGGTTTTAGATTTGTTTGGGTTTGGGCGAAAATATATTTCAGTAGTCAAAATGTTATACAAGAATTTCTGTTAATAGATCGGTGCGTCAATGTTGTCCAATTTCTCCCTTTTTATTTTTAATCGTCACAGAATTACTTTCTTTAAAGGTTTTGAACAGTCCCAATATAAATGGTTTATCTAGCCTATATTTCAGAGGGAAATTGGAATTACACCACTAGCAGATGATACTGCCTTATTTCTGAGAGATAAACACAAATTCAACCATCTATACAACTTATTAAGGAATTTTCGAAGGCTTCGGGGTTGCACCTTAACATAGGAAAATGTGAAATCTTAACCTTATTTGATACAGATGAGGTAAGCATATCCAACATTCCAGTGAAAAAAACAGTTACATATTTGGGTATTTTTGGTAGAGTTCTCTTAACCAATTCTGAAGGTATTTCAAGACTTGTTTATCCAGCCTATCATTGTTTGTCCAAGACTCAACATCTAAGGAAATCAACAGCATACTCACAAATTTTGCTTGGAAAAATAAACACCACCACTTAAAAAAGGAAATACTTTCTGGAAACAGGAAAGAGGGTGGATTTGAACTGATAGATTGTATTGATTTGAATAATACATTTAAAGTGAAATGGATTAAGGAATGTCTGCAAGCCCCTGATTCTATTTGGTATTTTATTCCAAACAAGATTTTCCAAAATGTTGGTGGTCTCTATTTTCTACTTTCCTGTAACTTTAACATCACAAAACTACCTATAAAGTTGTCTAAATTTTACCAACAGGCCCTCCTAGCATGGAAGTTATGTTATGTACATAACTTCTCCCCACACAAAACCATATGGAATAATGGAGATATTCTTGTGAGGAAAAAATCAACCTTTAAGCAAAACTGGATTGATAAAGGTATTATTTTTGTAAGTGATCTTTTTGATGCAAACGGTTTATTATTTAGCTATGAGCATTTCCTCCTGCGTAAAGCTTTTCCTGTAACAAGCAGGGAATTCAACTATGTGACGAAAGCCATCCCTAACGGTCTTTCCCATCTAATGAAAACTCATCTTCAATATCAAGAAGTATAGCGGTTGGAAACCCTTTTGAAGATAAATGGTATTGACATTTTGAATGCTAAATGTAACAATAAACATATCCGTAATGCTTTCTATGAAAAAAAGAAAATTACTCCTAGAGGGAATTGCTTACTGGAACAGACATTGACTGGCAGAGAGCATGGCTTTCACCACATATATCAATAATAAGATTAAAGAGGTACACATCAAAATTTTGCACAGTATGTATCCAACAAACCTGTATTTTTCCAAATTTTTAGAAGTAGATAACAAATGTAATTTTTGCAGTGTTGACCCTGAAACTTTTGTTCAATTATTTTACCATTGTTTGCACTCACTTGCGTGTCTGCCCCTGTCTCCCTCTCTCTCTCACACACACAGACAGGCATGGACTGCATAATCGGGCACGTCAGGCCGATGCCCGGTGGCCTGGCCTGGCCTGGCCTGGCCTGGCCTGGCCTGCAAAAAAAAAAAAATTTGGACGCACCCTCTGCCCCGGTGTATGCTCCGCTACTGATTGGATGCCATGGAGACCCCCACACACACCTACATAGCCCTGTCAAAAACGTGTAAACAGAACATATTGGACCCTTCACAATTTTTTATAGCCTACTGTAGTCTACAGCCTATACTGTAGCCTGCAGTCTATATTTATATACTGTAGCCTACAGTCTATATTGATCTACTGTAGCATACAGTCTATATTTATATGGCCTACTGTGGCTATAGTGCCACCTACTGGCAAACACAAAAAGCGGTTTATCTCAAGAACGGATAGGATCCGACAAAAATAGAACAATTGCGTAATTTATCCGTACCGCATGTATCGCCCATCTATTAACATGGGCGAGAGTTGATCCGGCAGTTTTACCGGATCTGCAACGCAGCCGTAACGCATCTGGTGTGTACATTGCCTTTATCTCTGCGCCCTTACTCCACTGAACTACTTGAAGACTTTACTGAGAGTAATCAAATTACTTGCTCCACTGAATGACCTGAAGGCTTTACAGGCCTAGGGTAATCAGATTACTTTCCCACTAAGCAGTAATCACATTACATTGACCAAAGGGACACAGCCGCTCATCATTTGGCAGCCAACATCTTCTTCTCTGCTGCTTTCTGCCACTGCCAAGTCCGCTAGACACGCGTGCACGCGTGCACGCACGCGCACGCACACACACACACACACACACACACACACACACACACACACACACACACACACACACACACACACACACACACACACACACACACACACACACACACACACACACACACACACACACACTGAGTGATATGAAGCCAAACATTTAAATTGCCTTCTCTCTCTCTCCCTCCCCCTCTCTCCTTCTCTCTCCTTTATTCATCTTGAAAAGACCAGATGGTTACGACACACACATCTCCTCTCCTCTGCTTTCTCCTTCTCTCCTCCTCTCCTCTGCTCTGTCATCTCCTCTGTCCTCTCCTCTGCTTTCTCCTCTCCTCTGCTCTCTTCTCTGTTTTCTCCCCCTCTCCTCTGCTCTCTCCTCCCCTCTGTTCTGTTCTGTCCTCTCCTCTGTCTTGTCTTGTCTTGTCTTCTCCTCTCCTCTGCTCTCTTCTCTGTTTTCTCCCCCTCTCCTCTGCTCTCTCCTCCCCTCTGTCCTCTCCTCTCCTCTGTCCTCTCCTCCTCTCTCTCCTCTGTCCTCTAATCTGCTCTCTCCTCTCTCCTCTGCTCTCTCCTCTCCTCTGACCGCTCCTCTCCTCTGCTCTCTCCTCCTCTCGTCCTCTCTCATCCTCTCCTCTCTCTTCCTCTCCTGTCCTCTCCTCTCTCCTCCTCTCCTGTCCTCTGCTCTCTCCTCCTCTCCTCTCCTCTGCTCTCTCCTCTCCTCTGCTTTCTCCACCTTCCTAGGATAGGAGAGGTGTAGTCAGACAAGTCAACAGAGGATATGTTGTCTCCTCTGCTCTCTCCTAGTCTAATCTGTCCTCTACTCTCTCCTCTGCTCTCTCCTCCTCTCCTCTGCTTTCTCCTCCTCTCCTCTCTTTTCCTCTCCTCTCTCCTCTCTCCTCTCCTCTGTCCTCTGCTCTCTCCTCCTCTCCTCTCCTTTCTCCTCTGTCCTCTCCTCTCTTCTGTCCTCTGCTCTCTCCTCCTGTCCTCTCCTCTGTCCTCTCCTCTCTCCTCTGTCCTCTGCTCTC
The DNA here is from genome assembly GCF_964638095.1 of Poromitra crassiceps. NCBI lineage: Eukaryota > Metazoa > Chordata > Actinopteri > Beryciformes > Melamphaidae > Poromitra > Poromitra crassiceps. Next base: position 122,442,880 of record NC_139623.1, read on the forward strand.
TCCTCCTGTCCTCTCCTCTGTCCTCTCCTCTCTCCTCTGTCCTCTCCTCTCTCCCGTCCTCTGCTCTCCCCTCGTCTCCTCTCTCCTCTCCTCTGTCCTCTGCTCTCTCCTCCTCTCATCTCCTCCTCTCCTCCCCTCTGTCCTCTGCTCTCTCCTCCTCTCATCTCCTCTCTCCTCCTCTCATCTCCTCCTCTCCTCTCTCCTCCTCTCCTCAGTCTGCCCTCTGCTCTCTCCTCCTCTCCTCTGTCCTCTGCTCTCTCCTCATCTTCTCTCCTCTCCTCTCCTCCTCTCCTCTCTCCTCTCTCAGTCTGTCCTCTGCTCTCTCCTCCTCTCCTCTCCTCTCCTCCTCTCCTCTCTCAGTCTGTCCTCTGCTCTCTCCTCCTCTCCTCTGTCCTCTGCTCTCCCCTCATCTCCTCTCTCCTCTCCTCTGTCTTCTGCTCTCTCCTCCTCTCCTCTCTCCTCCTCTCCTCTGTCCTCTGCTCTCTCCTCTGCTCTCTCCTCATCTTCTTTCCTCTCCTCCTCTCCTCTCCTCGCCTCTGTCCTCTCCAGCAGATGTTCTGTGCCAAAGGGAATGACTTTTTTTTCCAAATGTCTGTCTATTGGGCATCTGAGTAGGTCAAAGCACCGTGGAGCGGTACCTCCGGCTTGGTCAGATGTTCCTACAGACACAATTGGCCGTGTCTGGGTAGGAAGTAGCCGAGGGGTTGTAAGTCTAAGTCTTGGTCACTGCACTAGCGCCTCCGCTGGTTGGTCAGGGTGCCTGTTCAGGGTAAAGGGGAACCGGTGGAATAGCGTGATCCTCCCACGTGCTATGCCCTGCCGGTGAAACTCTTCACTGTCAGGTGAAAAGAAGTGTCTGGCAACATGCCCATGTATTGGAGGAAGCATGTGCCAGTCTACAACACTCCCCAGATTGTCAGAGGGGGAGGAGCAATGATCGGGATAGCAGGGGGAATTAAATTAAAGTACAATTGGGAGAACATGGGAGACAAATCTTTAAAAGATCTTGATAAAAAGAAAAATGTCACTTGTTCTTCACTTGTGTAAAAGTAAAAAACAACAGCAGCAACAACAACAAAAACAACAAACATTAAGAATTTTGACCCTGGGTTTAATGAAAGGGTTAAAGTCATCTCATGTGTAATGAGATTGTGTTCAGTGATTCCGTTAAGAGCCTGGTGACATTTTGAATGACACTTTCCTGATGAAGGTGTATAGAACATGTAATGAGTTAAGAGCCTGGTGACATTTTGAATGAAGCTTTCCTGATGAAGGTGTATAGAACATGTAATGAGTTAAGAGCCTGGTGACATTTTGAATGAAGCTTTCCTGATGAAGGTGTATAGAACATGTAATGAGTTAAGAGCCTGGTGACATTTTGAATGAAACTTTCCTGATGAAGGTGTATAGAACATGTAATGAGTTAAGAGCCTGGTGACATTTTGAATGAAGCTTTCCTGATGAAGGTGTATAGAACATGTAATGAGTTAAGAGCCTGGTGACATTTTGAATGAAGCTTTCCTGATGAAGGTGTATAGAACATGTAATGAGTTAAGAGCCTGGTGACATTTTGAGTGAAACTTTCCTGATGAAGGTGTATAGAACATGTAATGAGTTAAGAGCCTGGTGACATTTTGAATGAAACTTTCCTGATGAAGGTGTAGAGAACATGTAATGAGTTAAGAGCCTGGTGACATTTTGAATGAAACTTTCCTGATGAAGGTGTATAGAACATGTAATGAGTTAAGAGCCTGGTGACATTTTGAATGAAACTTTCCTGATGAAGGTGTATAGAACATGTAATGAGTTAAGAGCCTGGTGACATTTTGAATGAAACTTTCCTGATGAAGGTGTATAGAACATGTAATGAGTTAAGAGCCTGGTGACATTTTGAGTGAAACTTTCCTGATGAAGGTGTATAGAACATGTAATGAGTTAAGAGCCTGGTGACATTTTGAATGAAGCTTTCCTGATGAAGGTGTATAGAACATGTAATGAGTTAAGAGCCTGGTGACATTTTGAGTGAAACTTTCCTGATGAAGGTGTATAGAACATGTAATGAGTTAAGAGCCTGGTGACATTTTGAATGAAACTTTCCTGATGAAGGTGTATAGAACATGTAATGAGTTAAGAGCCTGGTGACATTTTGAATGAAACTTTCCTGATGAAGGTGTATAGAACATGTAATGAGTTAAGAGCCTGGTGACATTTTGAATGAAGCTTTCCTGATGAAGGTGTATAGAACATGTAATGAGTTAAGAGCCTGGTGACATTTTGAATGAAGCTTTCCTGATGAAGGTGTATAGAACATGTAATGAGTTAAGAGCCTGGTGACATTTTGAATGAAGCTTTCCTGATGAAGGTGTATAGAACATGTAATGAGTTAAGAGCCTGGTGACATTTTGAATGAAGCTTTCCTGATGAAGGTGTAGAGAACATGTAATGAGTTAAGAGCCTGGTGACATTTTGAATGAAACTCTCCTGATGAAGGTGTATAGAACATGTAATGAGTTAAGAGCCTGGTGACATTTTGAATGAAAGTTTCCTGATGAAGGTGTATAGAACATGTAATGAGTTAAGAGCCTGGTGACATTTTGAATGACACTTTCCTGATGAAGGTGTATAGAACATGTAATGAGTTAAGAGCCTGGTGACATTTTGAGTGAAACTTTCCTGATGAAGGTGTATAGAACATGTAATGAGTTAAGAGCCTGGTGACATTTTGAATGACACTTTCCTGATGAAGGTGTATAGAACATGTAATGAGTTAAGAGCCTGGTGACATTTTGAGTGAAACTTTCCTGATGAAGGTGTATAGAACATGTAATGAGTTAAGAGCCTGGTGACATTTTGAGTGAAACTTTCCTGATGAAGGTGTATAGAACATGTAATGAGTTAAGAGCCTGGTGACATTTTGAGTGAAACTTTCCTGATGAAGGTGTATAGAACATGTAATGAGTTAAGAGCCTGGTGACATTTTGAATGAAACTTTCCTGATGAAGGTGTATAGAACATGTAATGAGTTAAGAGCCTGGTGACATTTTGAATGAAACTTTCCTGATGAAGGTGTATAGAACATGTAATGAGTTAAGAGCCTGGTGACATTTTGAATGAAGCTTTCCTGATGAAGGTGTATAGAACATGTAATGAGTTAAGAGCCTGGTGACATTTTGAATGAAACTTTCCTGATGAAGGTGTATAGAACATGTAATGAGTTAAGAGCCTGGTGACATTTTGAATGAAACTTTCCTGATGAAGGTGTATAGAACATGTAATGAGTTAAAAGCCTGGTGACATTTTGAATGAAACTTTCCTGATGAAGGTGTATAGAACATGTAATGAGTTAAGAGCCTGGTGACATTTTGAATGAAACTTTCCTGATGAAGGTGTATAGAACATGTAATGAGTTAAGAGCCTGGTGACATTTTGAATGAAACTTTCCTGATGAAGGTGTAGAGAACATGTAATGAGTTAAGAGCCTGGTGACATTTTGAATGAAACTCTCCTGATGAAGGTGTATAGAACATGTAATGAGTTAAGAGCCTGGTGACATTTTGAATGAAAGTTTCCTGATGAAGGTGTATAGAACATGTAATAAGTTAACCTGTTAACCCCTAAGCCTATTTTTCAGCTCACCTGCCGAAAATGACATGCCCGAACTGAATGGAGTATATCTCCACAACTACAGGGTATTTTCTGAAAATTATTTTTTTCAAAAGCTAGCCAACACCTGTGAGGTTGCTGTAGAACTGTCAGAATCAATTACAAAAGTACTGTATCAGAGTAAAATCAGCTTGTTTGTATGATCGATTGTTGTTTTATGACTGACCGATTGTTTGATTAACCGACTTTATGATTTGCATTGTTTATGTTTATTGTATATTTTACTTTATAAAACGGCTCTCTCAAATCAAGCAATCTGATTGGTTCACAGCCATTGTATAAATCCAGTAACCCACTCCAATAACCCATGGCCATGGGTTATTGAGTTGCCATGGCAACTCTCTTACTAAAAGGCTTTGGTTACCTCAAATGACAATGTAGAAAAAACAAATGGCGGAGACAGCTGTCAGATCCTTGTGAATCGATCTTCGCTTATAACTTTACTAATACTTCGCAGAAAATTATGTTTTGTACAAGAATAGACGCGGGCTAATGTCTTCTTTGCAAAAAAAAGGCTGTTAACCCCGCATTTAACCCCGTAACGTTAGTTGGTGTCGGGCTTTGCAGAAAAGCTCTCAGCTTCTCAGCAAGCGCTGAGAATGCAGCGCTGCGCTCGAGCTGCGTGTCAGGCTTTCCAGAAAGCTCTCAGCTTCTCAGCAAGCACCAGGATTGGCCAATGTCAACTTCAGTCTCCAGAACGATCCAATCAAATCACCCGCACGTTCTTGCGGTCCCGCCTTACAGTAGTGTTTCAACTGACTCTATCAGAATGACATGCCAGTCGGACTTATAGTATTATTATTATTATTATTATATTATCATACTTGGAAACCGTTTTATAAAGGCAATATAGCACTCGAGCAGCGTGTGTTGTGGCATATATCCCTGCGGCCTCGTGGGATAACAGCTGAGCAGCGGGATATATTTGCCACAACACACTGGCTCTCATGCTATATTGCTTAAGTACTTTGCTGTTAACAGGTGCTTTCAATAACATAGGGATGGCTTTGCCATATCTAGCTCAAGCTAGATATGTTGTGATACATGACATCAAATGTTTTTGATAAATGTTCTATGAATGAAAAATTCCATTTGTAATCAGATTACATCATGCGAAGAGGACCTGGTAACTGCTGACGGCCAGCGGGCAACTGAAGAGCGATGAGAGGAAGAGAAACTCGTCTTTCCTGGCGTTGCTTCTTTTTTATGTTTTTTACATTAAACAACCTTTTGTACCTTGTTAGCGTGTGGTGTTAACGAGGGCCGCTTGCTGACAGGACGGCTGTGATCCCCCGCCAAACCCTTTACCAACCGCTTCCCGATTTCACTGCAACCTCTGGGGGGGGGGGGGGTAGAGAGAGAGCGAAAGTGAGAGAGAGGGAGAGAGAGAGAGAGAGAGAGAGAGAGAGAGAGAGAGAGAGAGAGAGAGAGAGGGACCTGGAACAACAACAACAACCACAAGGAAATTACATGAAGGAAAAAAGAGAGAGGGAAGAAAAAAGAGAAATAGATGGAAAAAGAGAGGAGACAGAGAGGAAGAAAGAGGGAGAGACAGAGAGAGACAAAGAGAGAGACCAGTTGACTCCTCGTTCCTATGCACCCCACGTAAGTGTCTGACAACATTATGAAAATGACCCTACAGAAATAAAACGCCTTTCTTTACCGTTTGCTTGATCTGGTCTGTTTGGTCTGTGTGCGACCAAGTCTCGCTCAAGGAGAGGTCTAGCTCCAAGTCTTGTTCAAGGAGAAGTCTAGCTCCAAGTCTTGTTCAAGGAGAAGTCTAGCTCCAAGTCTTGTTCAAGGAGAAGTCTAGCTCCAAGTCTTGTTCAAGGAGAAGTCTAGCTCCAAGTCTTGTTCAAGGAGAAGTCTAGCTCCAAGTCTCGTTCAAGGAGAAGTCTAGCTCCAAGTCTTGTTCAAGGAGAAGTCTAGCTCCAAGTCTCGCGATAGATGAGCAAAAGCAAAAAACAAGAAAACCGGCAGGACCCGACTCCATATCATCCTCGGCCCTGAAGCACTATGCTGACCAGCTGGCCCCAGTGTTCACTCACTGACATATTCAACACCTCACTGGAGACCTGCCACGTACCAGCTTGCTTCAAAACATCAACCATAATCCCCCTCCCGAAGAAGACAAGGCCCTCGGCACTTAAACACTACAGACCCGTCGCCCTGACCTCTGTGGTCATGAAGTCCTTTGAGCGCATTGTCCTGTCCTACCTCAAATCCATCACAGACCCACTCCTGGACCCCCTGCAGTTCACCTACTGAGCCAACAGGTCTGTAGATGATGCCATAAACATGGCCTCCACTATACACCTCACACACCTGGACACTGCAGGAACCTATGTCAGGATCCTGTTTGTGGACTTTAGCTCGGCATTTTACACGATCATCCCAGCCCTCTTACAGGACAAGCTCTCCCAGGCTAGCTGGGCGTGCCCGACCCCATCTGCAGATGGACCACAGACTTCCTGACTGACAGGAAGCAGCACGTGAGGCTGGGCAAACATAAAACTGACTTTCGGTCCATCAGCACCGGCGCCACCCAGGGCGGTGTCCTCTCTCCATGCTTCTTCGGTCTGTACACCAACAGCTACACCTCCAGTCACCAGTCCGGCCTGAAGTCCGTCCTGACGTTCGCGGATGATACCACCCTCATTGGGCTCATCACAGATGGAGACGAGTCCGAATACAGGCAGAGCTTGACCACCTGGTGACTTGGTGCAGTCAAAACAACCTGGTGTTAAATGCTTAAAAGACAATGGAGATGAGTGTGGATTACAGGAGGAAGCCCCACCTTCCCCCATCACCCTGGGTGACTCCCCAGTCAACACTGTGGAGTCCTTCCACTTCCTGGGGACCATCATCAGCCATGACCTAAAATGGGAGCTGAACATCAGAGCTCTCACCAAGAAGGCACAGCAGAGGATGTACTTTGTGGGGCAGCTGAAGAAATTCAAAGTGCCAAAGGCCACGATGGTGCACTTCTACACCTCCATCGTTGAGCCCTTCCTCACCTCCTCCATCACTGTCTGGTATGCTGCTGCCACTCTCAAGGACATCAACAGACTTCAGCGCATCATCCACTGCGCTGAGAAGATAATCGGATGCAACCTGCCATCCCTTTAGGACCTGCATGCAGCCTGGACACTGAAGCGGTCTCGCAAGATCATGGCCGACCCCTCCCACCCTGGTCACAAACTCTTCAAAACACTCCCCCCTTGGCAAGAGACTGAGGTCTGCCAAGACCAGAACCTCTCGCCGCAAGAACAGCTTCTTCCCAACCGCCATCAGCCTCACAAACACGGCCCGAAAACCCATTCCACCAAGGACCTCACCAACATCCTCCACAAATCCCACTACCTGATCCTGAACTCAGCTGACCCCCCCCCCCCCCCCCCCCACTGACTCATAATCTAATGTAATGCCTGTTTAACTTGGACTATAAATCCATGTAAATCCACTGCCTATTTAACTCAGACTGTAAATTTCATGTAAATTCAAGGTAAATTCATATTTAATATCCACGGCACACTCCTCCACTCATGTACATATTGTATATATATATATTTGATTTGATTGCACTTGCAATGTTGTGATTGTCTTTTAGATATCTTTCCTACTTCTTTATCTCTGTATATTGATGTGACCGCTACGCTGCATACAGACACTAAGACAAATTCCTTGTATGTAACTTGCATACTGTGGCAATAAAAGTGATTCTGATTCTGATTCTGAGTTGTTGCAGGAAGCTAGAGCTAGAAAAGCTAGAAAGAAGCTAAAAAGCTAGGCTGTCTGTATCCCAACTGAACTCTGACCTCCTGGGACTCCGAACTCCAACTCTCACTCATGTTTCCACCGTTCTCTTCCTCCAAACAACTCAAGTCTCTTCTTCTCCTCAAGACTTGAAGATTTGAAAGACAAAAAATATTTTTGCAAGAGCCACAATCCAGAAACGTCCCTTTCCTCCTGACTAAATATGATAAAAACTAATGACATTTGACAGAGGACTAAAACTAAGACTAAATTAAAAAATAGCTGACCCAATGAACATTAGTTTGGCGGCTGCTTGCTGAGCCCAGCTCACTCAATACTGGACAATTTCAGAAATTGTTGTCCCGATGAGACACTTAGACACAAAAACATGGGACAATCTGGTCCAGGTTAAAAAATATGAACATTATGAACATTCTTATTAATGTTATGAACGTTGGTTTTTTTTAACATTATGAACGTTAGTATTGATCTTATGAACATTGTTATTAATGTTATGAACATTATTAACGTTATGAATGTTGTTATTAACATGATTATCGTGCTGGTGAGAGTTGTCCCTCTGAAGCAGACAGCAGCTCTGCCTCATCACTCATCAATACATAATGTATGGAACATTATGCAGAAAACTTTATTAACAGCATAAAAGCAAGACAGGGGAGGGAACATGAATAATTCAACACTTCACAGGCTCCACACAGGGATTCAAACCCACAACCTGACAGTCTCTCTCTCTCCCTCCCTCACTCTGTCTCTCTGTCTCTCTGTCTCTCTCCCTCTCTCTCTGTCTTCTCTCTCGCTCTCTCTGTACTCCATCAGAAGGCTGTCTGAACTGTCACACAGACAGTAGCAGGTAGTTTATGAGTTCATCATCACCTCCTTACACTAGGCTAATATACACACTAATACACCTGACTCACAAAGACAAACTTCTCACAGACAGACAGACAGACAGACAGACAGACAGACAGAGATAGATAGATAGATACTGTAGATAGATAGATAGATAGATAGATAGATACTGTAGATAGATAGATAGATAGATAGATAGATAGATAGATAGATAGATAGATAGATAGATAGATAGACAGATAGATAGATAGGTGATGTTAATGATATGCAGGTATTTTCCTGCTGACATTTAATCTGCTGTTCTTGAAAGGTGAAGCCTTTTAATTTGACAGCGTGCTTTTAATTTGAAGCTCAGCTGATGTATGAGTCGGGAAGCTCTCCTCTGATTATTCTCCACTACTCTAATACAGTCCAAATGGTCCGCGGGCCTCACGTTGGTAAAAAAAATCTTTTTTAATCTTTTTTTCTTAATTTTCTTAAAGTGCTGTCTTACAAATAAGTGCAGACTATAATTGTTTAATGATGCACAGCAGCAAAAAAAAGTTTCAGACTTAAAAAAGAAGAAGTGACATACACTTAATTTATAGTGCTAATGAAGTCATGTGATTTTTGGCTCAACTGGCTCAACTGTTGCGTGCTGACATGACTTGTCTTTCAGAGGCTGTACCGGGCTAGTCTCACATGGTCAGACCAAACGTCGTAAACGTCAGCAAGCTTCTAGCAACGGCTGGCTACTGCAAGACTATACCAGGCTCATTCATTATTTTAAAGTTGAAGCACTTAGGCTACTGAAAGTTAGCTTTAGGCCATTTTAAATATGTGTATATATTAGGACTATCCTATAGGCTACTGCAGATTTTCTGGAAGCTTTTAAGATGCATTATAGGCCTACTTGAAGAGAAAGGCTATAAGTTGGGGACAAATGCAATTGTAGCCTACTCATCAGTGTCATCATCAGTGACATTATCAGTGATGTCACATGTAGCCTAACAAAAATGTTACCTGTGTTATGTTGTGTGGTGTTACTCTAACATGATTCATATACTGACCTGCGTTTCTATAATTATATAAGGGGGGTGCAATTCGCTTGAGCGCCTGACCCCCAAAATGGCGAGAGAGAGAGAGAGGGAGAGGGAGAGGGAGAGAGAGCGAGAGAGGGAGAGGGAGAGGGAGAGGGAGAGCGAGATAGAGGGAGAGAGAGAGAGAGAGAGAGAGAGAGAGCGAGAGAGGGAGAGGGAGAGGGAGAGGGAGAGAGAGCGAGAGCGAGATAGAGGGAGAGAGAGAGAGAGAGAGAGAGATGTAGAGCGGTAGAGAGAGAGAGAGATGTAGAGCGGTAGAGAGAGAGAGAGAGAGAGAGATGGAGAGCGGTAGAGGAAGAGAAAGAGAAGTGGGGCAGACGCACAGAGAAGGAAGAAACAGTTCACTCGTGTCTCTCGGTCAGCATGTCGGGCTCAGGAGCCTCCAGCCCGCACAGGGATCCTCTGCTCCGCTCTGAGCCGCCTCACAGCGCGCCGTGCCCGGCCACAGAACAGCCGCACCGCCCGCCCGCTGCCGCGCGGCTCCCAGCCTTCCTGCAGGGCGGCAGCGCGGGCGGCGGGAGCGGCAGGATCCCGGTCCACGCCAATGGAACGAGCGGCAGGTAATTAGGGCTGAGCGCTGTGGGGGGAAACAATTGGGCTTTTCTGACAGATTTCGCAAAAAATGTAACTGCTTGGCTGTTTTAAATAGGCTACTAGGCTACTAGGCCTACTGCTACTGAACAGGCTATCTTTTATACACTCGTATACTTTAAGAGTAGCCTATTAAAACACAACATTAGATCTGCAATGACCAATCAATTAGTTGTCAACTATTACCTACATTAACTATAGAGCTCAACAGTCACATGACATTTATTGCCCCGGAAGTGAGTTTCCCATTCATTTTCTCCATAGACATTTAAAAAAACATTATGATGAGTTTTAAGGCTGGAACCAAGCCACCCCGCCATGACCTACTGAAGGGTGAATGACCATAAACCATTTCATGTCGAGCAAAAACAAAACATAAAGAGTGTTATCTAACTAACCCTAACCCTAACCCAGGAGTCGAAAATTCGTTTTTTTTCCCCAATGTTATTTTTTTAATTTTTGCTCCAACTGAAATGTTTCATGGTCACTCACGATTCAGTAGCCTAATTTCTTTTAAGAAAAAAAAAAAGTCTAAATGTGAATATTTTCTTTTTGGTCGTGGTTTACAGTTTTCCGCTCCTCTATGACAGTCAAATTAATATTTTGGAGTTGTGGACAAAATAAGATATTTGAGGATGTTATCTTCGCTTTGGGAAAAACGGATCCACATTTTTCATTTTAGACAAATGACTAATCGATTAATCAAGAAAATAATTGACAGATTAATCGATAATGAAAATCATGTTATTTGCAGCTCTCAGTTCAATATTCACTTTTTAATAGATACGATATTCACAAAATATCATCACCTTTTTCTTGTTTTTTTTTATTTTAATTTTGCTTAAGTCGTGTCTTTGACTGAGTTTGAGTTTGATGAACGGTTTGAAGTAGCTAATATTGATCCATGATCAAAGATTTCTTGCAGCACTAAAATAACTTCTTTACAAGTCTATTTGGACTTAAGCAATTAAGGTGACACACTGTGAATAGTTTTTTTTAACTATTATATATCCCAATGCAATTTCTCCAGTTGATTATTTACATTAAGACAAGGATTTGTTTGTATTACAAGTTTTCTGAAATGTATGTCTAAATATGCAAATGAGGCATTATATACTTAAACATGCACTAATTTGCTTCCAGAACAGAAATCTGAACATTGGATAAAACCAGGTTCAAAATACTTCTTTCATTTTGTTGAAAGAGCCAAAGGTTTTTACAGAGGGAATTTTGGATATCTCTTTTTATCAAATCAGAAAATACTGTCATAACAATTACATTTTCGCCATGATTTAGAATAAAATGTTATAGCCTATAAATTAGGCTATGCCTATGAATGATCTATAAACAAACCCCTCTGTAAAAACCGCCAGAATATAGTTAGGAACAAAACTGGAAAGTTTGGTATACTCAAGTGGAGATTTTGAGCTCAGGGTGAGAAAGGGAAAACAGCCTTTTTACCCCATTCACCTGCTATGTCTTGCCTTAATTACAGCCTCTGCCATTTGAAAATTGTGTAATACTTTGTAAAAACTGCATGCTATGAAGCATTATTTACGTATGAGTAAATACTTAATTCCTCGTTATAAATCATTGTTCCCATAAGGTAGAAAGCATTCACTAGTTGTTAGTTAAAGGTATAGTATGCAACTATTTAATTAAAATGTTTTTTTTTATCCTTATAGAAAAGTTTACCCTAAAAAACATAAATTCTCATGCACACAATACGGTGGCAGTGTGTTTATGGACAGATGCTGCCCCCTGCCTTACTTTTGTTTGGCTGTGGCCGGAACATTTTCCGGCAGAGGCATTTTAGAGCTCCCATGGGGGGCCCAGCAAATAACATCGCTCACAGCGCAACAACCCAGCTAATAGCATTGCTAAGATGTTCTGAGAGTGAATCGCCTCTAGTCGCCTCTGCAGAGTGGACTAAAACCAGGAAATGGAGCTTCTTCCCAGATCAGTTTTTGAGCTGTTTGGAGCTCATACCTTGATGGTTTAGATTTATCAGACCGCTATTTTATTAAATTCACCGCCTCCTTACCGAAACGCCCCCACATCCCCCCAAAACTGGTCTCCTTCCGCCATGGCATCCGATCCCAGACCCAGTTCTCTGATGCAGTCATGGCCACCATGCCCCCTCACACTGTATTCTGCACACTCCCTGTAAATGAGGCTACAGATACACTCTGCTCTTCACTAACCTCATCTCTCGATAAACTCTGCCCCGCAACATCTAAACCTGCTCGCACCATCCCCCCCAGTCCATGGCTGACTGAAGTTATCCGAGAGCAGAGGCTCAGAGCAGAAGAGAGGAAATGGCAAACATCTAAAGACCCCACAGACCTCAGTGACTATCAATCCCACCTTTCATCATTCTCCTCCTGCCTAATAACAGCCAAGACCACTTTCTATCACAACAAGATTAGTAGTGCTAGCGATGCCTGTAAGATGTTTTCTGTTTTTAACTCTCTGCTGAATCCGACTCCCCCTCTGCCCTCTTCTCTGATTTCTCCAGACACATTTGCCTCACACTTTATTGACAAGGTTGTTGCCATCAGTAACCAGTTTTCAGAGCCCATCCAAACTCATCCACCACTGCCAGCTAACAGCCCCACACTCTCCTCATTCTCCCCTCTAACTGAGGAGGATATTTCCAAACTTTTACTGGACTCCCGCTAGGGCTGCTCGATAAATCGATTTGAATCGTAATCGAATTAATTAGTTAGGACGATGTTAAAAAAATGAAAATCGTAAAATCGATTTTTTTTTAACTAGGGTAATTACGTTACGGTGGGGCGGCTCTCTGTCATGTATGTGTGCTGTAGCAGCACGCGTACATGACACTACTCATCTTTTCTCCCCACTGTAAAGTCTCTCTGGGAGGCTGTGACTACTGCTGGCTACTAAAGACGGCAGCAATGAACTTATTGCAACCCCTCCAAAAAGCACAGTGTGAGCACTGAGCAGCGTGTTGCACTGCGGGGCGGGCTGTGCAAGATAACGATTACCACAACACACACGCGCACGAACAAAGACGTTAACTGGATGCTGAAATGTTGCCTTTAGTTCACATAACAACACGTGAGGCCACCAAGTAACGTTGGGACTCACCTAGTCTCAACGCCAGACCCATGAGAGCTCTTACGCTGATACACTACGTTACTGCATGCTGCAGAGCTCTCTCTGGGTCTGAGACACTTTCCCTCAGAGGGCTGGTTATGGGAGGGAACCGTTCACTTGGCCAGTCATATGCCAGTGATGGCTTCAGTCCTCTCAACGACTTTGTAACCTCGCGTCACCAGGCTCTTCTCTGCGAGAAAGAGCCTGGCTCCCGCCCACAATTGATTTTGTCACCCTACTGGGTCCGGCCTAGAGCCCGCCCTAGACCGGATGGCAGCGTTTCTAGCTCGTCAACTTGCACGTTACCTTGACAATTTGACCCAAGTATCAGAATCCTCTTTCACCGTTTTGACCGGTGTGTCAGGCGGTGGTGGCGGAGATGCCATATTGCATAAACGTTTTGTTTTATGTAACGCTAGCTTTGTTTTGATCAGACTCTAGTTTAGGTAACATCACCGCGTCAAGCTAACGGCAACAAAGACGTTGTTAGGCGCATTGCCATCCGGTGTTAATTCTGGGTCCGGGGTTTACGCCCCCATGACAAAAAGCGGGGTGGAAGGTGCCCAGACTAACGACTTTGCAATCAGACAACACGGGAGGCGCAGCCCATTTTTCGAACCGCTCTCTCATCAGTGCTACAACCTGTCACTCATTCAATTTCAACCCGCCTTCAAAACCATCAGTGGCTGTTGACTAGCACAGACTCACTTATGTAGTATGCGGAGCGTAGCGATTCAACGTAATATTTGAGTCTGGGTAGAGACTAGGACTCACCTCCAAAAGCGTAAATCCACCAGTGTCAAGTGACTGCAGGTTAGCAAGCAACAGCCAGGAAGTTAGGCATAGCAAGTTAGGCTAAAACAGGAAGTTGAGTTGTTCTGCCTTCAGAGTAAAAGCGTAATTTGTCACTTATGAAAAAAAGAGGACAAAAAGAGCTCTGCAAGGCAACAAATGTTTAGAGAAGTATAATAGTATAAAAAAATCTAAATCAAAATCGAAAATCGAGTTTTGAGAGAAAAAAATCGATACCATCCAACCTCCTACAGTTCATTTCCCCCGCTATTACTCCCACAGTCACACAAATGATCAACTCCTCGCTCACAACAGGTGTATTCCCCACTACATTTAAACAAGCCCGAGTCACCCCGCTGCTTAAAAAAACCGACACTTAACCCCGACCTGGTTGAAAACTACAGACCAGTTTCACTCCTGCCCTTCCAATCTAAAATACTGGAGCATACACTCTCCACTCAACTCCTCTCTGAAAACAACCTGCACCCAAATCAGTCTGGCTTCAAGCAAGGTCACACTACAGAAAGCGCACTCTTGTCAGTAATTGAATCACTGCGTCTGGCTAGAGCTGTTGGTCGGTTGAGCTGTTGGTCAGTCCTCGGCCCTATTGCTGTTAGACCTGTCAGCAGCATTCAACACACTCTCCACCCTCACTGAATTTGGTGTCTCTGGATCTGCCCTCTGCTGGTTTAGGTCCTACCTCTCCAGGAGATCCTTCAGAGTGTCCTGGAGGGGGGGAGTGTCCAAACTGCATGACCTATCCACAGGGGTGCCTCAAGGGTCAGTACTCGGCCCCCTCCTCTTCGCAATCTACACCTCCCTACTTGGTTCAATCATCGGGGCCCATGGTTTCTCATACCACTGCCCACCCGACGACCCCACAATCTCAGCACGGATCTCAGCATGCCTCGCAGAAATCTCTGCTTGGATGAAAGAACGCCACCTTCAACTTAATATCTCTAAGACCGAGCTCCTTGTTATCCCAGCCAGTCTCTCCATACAACATCAGATCAATATCAAACTCGAATCAACCCAACTTGTGCCAGTAAAGTCCGCCCGTAACCTGGGTGTCATGATCAACGACCAACTATCCCACAAGGTCCACGTGGCCCTTGGTCATGTCGATTCATCCTATACAACATCAGGAAAATTAGACCCTACCTGTCGGAGCACACTGCACAACTCTTGGTTCAAGCCCTTGTATTATCACGCATCAACTACTGTAACTCCCTCCTGGCAGGCCTACCTGCATGCACATTCAAACCCCTCCAGATAATCCAGAATGCGGCGGTGCCTATGATTTTCAACCAGCCCAAAAGAGCCCATGTCACGCCGCTGCTCATCTCCCTCCACTGGCTCCCAGTGGCTGCCCGCATCAAATTCAAAGCCTTGACACTTGCTTACAAAACTGCAACTACAACAGCGCCTGCCTACCTAAACTCTCTCATTCAGGTCTACACCCCCTCCTGCCTACCTGAACTCCCTCATTCAGGTCTACACCCCCTCCTGCCTACCTGAACTCCCTCATTCAGGTCTACACCCCCTCCTGCCTACCTGAACTCTCTCATTCAGGTCTACACCCCCTCCTGCCTACCTGAACTCTCTCATTCAGGTCTACACACCCTCCTGCCTACCCGAACTCCCTCATTCAGGTCTACACCCCCTCCTGCCTACCCGAACTCTCTCATTCAGGTCTACACCCCCTCCTGCCTACCTGAACTCTCTCATTCAGGTCTACACCCCCTCCTGCCTACTAGGGCATTCACGACTAGTGAATTTTACTAGTCGACTAGTCGTCCCTAAAGGTAGTCGACTAGTCGACTAACCGTTTTTAATTTATTTTTAATTAAAAAATTTTTTTTTTTTTTTTTTTTAATCTTTAAGAAAGAACATGAGGTATTTACACGACATACATGAAATATCATATCCCATATCCCCCACAAAGAGCATCAAAACACAACAAAACAAAACAAGAAAACTGCATAAGATACACAATA
Organism: Poromitra crassiceps; assembly: GCF_964638095.1. Taxonomy (NCBI): domain Eukaryota; kingdom Metazoa; phylum Chordata; class Actinopteri; order Beryciformes; family Melamphaidae; genus Poromitra; species Poromitra crassiceps. The sequence goes on from NC_139623.1 coordinate 122,458,751, forward strand.
ATCCAAGAACAAACAAGACTATTGGACAAACAACCAAACAAAAACAATGCATTCAGCTCCTATCCTGATAAGCCTAATGACACTGGGGTAAAAAGTTCTTAAAGTCAAACTCTGTATGTGGTTGCCATATTTTGGGGATGTCTAAGAATCTGCCTTTGCTCTTGTAGTAAATGTTATCCAACGTATGGTAGCTTGAGAGTTCATTCCACCAGTGAACTACAGCTGGGGGATTGGATGCTTTCCAATTTAAAGCTATGCATTTCCTAGCTGCCAACAGGGCAAGATCTATGTATTTACTTTGAATGCATTGTTTTTGTTTGGTTGTTTGTCCAATAGTCTTGTTTGTTCTTGGATTATTGTGTATCTTATGCAGTTTTCTTGTTTTGTTTTGTTGTGTTTTGATGTTCTTTGTGGGGGATATGGGATATGATAGTCCATGTATGTTCTTTCTTAAAGATATAAAAATTTTTTTTTTTTTTTTTTTTTTTTTTTTTTTGCTAAAACGACTAGTCGACTACTAAGCACAGTGTCGACTAGTGGTTTTACTAGTCGACTAGTCGACTAGTCTGTGAATGCCCTACTGCCTACCTGAACTCCCTCATTCAGGTCTACACCACCTCCTGCCTACCTGACCTCCCTCATTCAGGTCTACACCCCCTCCTGCCTACCTGAACTCTCTCATTCAACTCTACACCCCCTCCTGCCTACCTGAACTCCCTCATTCAGGTCTGCACCCCCTCCTGCCTACCTGAACTCCCTCATTCAGGTCTGCACCCCCTCCCGCTCACTACCTTCTGCCAATGAAAGGCTCCTGGCACTTCCCCCACCAAAGGCCCCTAAATCTCTAACTAAACTCTTCTCCTCTGTAGTTCCCCGGTGGTGGGAACTCTATCCGATCTGTTGAATCTCTTTCTGTCTTTAAGAAAAGACTCAAGACCCAGCTTTTCCATGAACACCTTCATACTGATGTGCATGTATGACTTGAATGAACATGATAACAGATGTGTATGAATGTTTTTGCATGTATGATGTCGAATATGGAACATGAATGATGGGAAATCCTACGCACTCTGTCCACCTTGTTCCTATGGCACTTTTCATGTTTTTATTATGTTGTCTCTTATTCATGTTGTCCTCTGATTAATGTATTGCTTGTACTGTATATAACTCAGATGTACGTCACTTTGGATAAAAGCGTCTGCTAAATGAAATAAAGTAAAGTAAAAGTAAGTGGTTTATTTATTTATAGGCATGTGTTTATTTGTGCTTTTATAACATAACCGCTGTGAAACTATCAGAAATCCAGTTTCAAATCCCTGCGTTTCAATGGTTTTCTTGTGCTCTCGCTCCCCATGTATTGTCAAGCTCACTCGACCACATTACATTACATTACATTACGTCATTTGGCAGACGCTTTTATCCAAAGCGACTTACAGTAACACATTTTTGTCAGCAATAGAGCAATCAACTATGGAGCACAGTCTATGACAACTACAACTTCTGAAGGAACAGTGGTACAAGTTTAGGTTAGTGGTACAAGTTTAGGTTAGTAGTTTTTTTTCTTTTGGAAAGAGATAGAAAGAAGTTCGATCAAGAAGGGCCCAGGTGGAGCCTGAAAAGGTGTGTCTTTAGTCTTTTCCGAAAGATCGGCAGTGATTCAGCTGTCCTGACTGAAGGTGGAAGCTCGTTCCACCATTGAGGTGCCAGGGACGAGAAGAGTCGAGATCGGGATGAGCGACTTTTGAGCCCCCGTAGCGAAGGAGGGGCGAGGCGACCTGCACTGGTGGAGGAGCGAAGGGAGCGCTGAGACGTTTGGAACCTGACCATAGATTGCAGGTACAGGGGAGCTGACTGGTGTACTGCCCTGTAGGCCAGTACCAGTGTCTTGAATTTGATGCAGGCCGAGATGGGAAGCCAGTGGAGGTCCTGGAAGAGGGGAGTGACATGAGAGAATTTGGGTTGGTTGAATACCAGACGGGCTGCAGTGTTCTGAATGAGCTGAAGCGGTCGGGTGTCGGTGGCAGGTAGGCCGGCCAGGAGCACGTTGCAGTAGTCCAGGCGGGAGATGATAAATGACTGGACCAGGAGTTGAGTCACTTCTCTTGTGAGAAAGGGACGGATTTTGCGCATGTTGTAGAGAGAGAACCTACAGGAGCGTGCTGTCGCAGCTATGTTGGCTGAGCAAGACAGCTGGTTGTCACTTGTCAAGGATCACCCCAAGGTTCTTAGCTGTTTGGGAGGGAAGTACAGTGGTGTTGTCAATGGAGATGGAGAGATCTGCGAGAGGGCAGTCTTTCCCTGGGAGGAAGAGTAGCTCTGTCTTACCAAGGTTGAGCTTGAGGTGGTGGGCAGACATCCAGTCGCCAATGTCTTTGAGGCATGCAGAGATGCGAGCCTCGATTTGAGTGTCGGAGGGGGGGAAGGAAAGGAAAAGCTGGGTGTCATCAGCATAGCAGTGATAAGAAAAGCCATGAGAAGAGATCACATAGGCAAGAGATCTGATATAGAGAAGGAAAAGTAAGGGGCCCAGGACTGAGCCCTGGGGGACACCGGTGGTAAGAGGGCAGGATCTGGAGAGGGACCCTCTCCATGAGACATGGTATGAGCGGTTCGAGAGGTAGGAAGCAAACCAGGAGAGTGCAGAACCTGAAATGCCGAGGTCAGACAGAGTGGAAAGAAGGATTTGGTGGTTGACTGTATCGAAGGCAGCAGACAGGTCAAGGAGGACAAGGACAGAGGAGAGGGATGAGGCCTTAGCAGTGTGAAGGGCCTCTGTGACAGCAAGAAGAGCTGTCTCAGTGGAGTGAGAAGCCTTGAAACCGGACTGCAGAGGGTCCAGGAGGTCATTTTGGGAGAGATACAGTAGAGAGAAAGTTGTTCGGACGCTGCTCGTTCGAGGGTTTTGGAAAGGAATGAGAGAAGAGAGACAGGTCTGTAGTTCTGAATAGCAGTAGGGTCAAGGGAGGGTTTCTTAAGCAGAGGCTTGACTCTTGCAGTCTTTAGAGCAGGCGGAACAAGACCAGAGGACAGAGAGGAGTTTATGAAGGTAGTGAGGAAGGAAGATATGTCAGGTGAGATGGTTTGGAGGAGAGAGGAAGGGATAGGATCAAGGGGGCAGTAAGTGGCTCGGTTCGAGCTGATGAGTTTAAGCACTTCATCGTGAGAGAGGGGAGAGAAGGAAGGAAATCCAGGGACAGGGGGCCGGGAAGCAGGATTGGAGTCGGGAGTGTTAGTGAGGGTGCCTGGAGGATGGAAGGAGGAGCTGATGTCATCCACCTTTTTAGTAAAGAAGGTAACAAAATCATCAGCAGAGAGGGAGGAGGGAGGGGGAGGGGAGGGAGGGTTGAGGAGCGTGGAGAAGGTGGAGAACAGTTTACTGGGGTTGGATGCAGAGGACTGGATTTCAGAGATGAAGAAGGAGGTTTTTGCTTTGGAGACAGCAGAGATAAAGTTGGAGTGGATAAGATGGTAGGAAGAGAGATCTTCAGGGTGATGTGATTTTCTCCATTTTCTCTCAGCTGCCCGAAGCTCTGTTCGATAAATACATATAAACACAAAACAATGTCTAACCACGAAAATGCACACGGGGCTGCGTCTGTCCGCATAAACACACTGCCACAGTATTGTGTGTGTCAGAATTTATGTTTTTGAGGGAAACTTTCCTATAAGGATAAAAAATGTTTTTTAATGAAATAGTTGCATAGTATACCTTTAAGTATTTTGTGACCTCATCTAAAGTGAGGACTAGCTATGCCTTACCAACATAAACACGCTAAATGAACAAGCTCATATTTTGGTGAATGGTGAATTGAATGCAGCGTTTTTCAACTAACGTGACCGTGAGCACCGTTAAATCCTGCTGTCATTTCGCCGCACTGCTTCTGTCGATCTGCTCTGTCTACCGACGGTTAGCCCGAGTGGCAAGCAACGAAAATACCACAGTTTACTTTCAGAATAAAGGCATTACAATTCTCAAACTATCAAAATACTCGATGTGATTTTAAGATTACATATGGAGTGAAACTGTGGCTGTAGTGTAAAGCATTACTAAAAATGTATATTAAAGCAACTACAAGCAACATTTTCACTTGTTATGAAACAATTTAAATTTAAGAGTGATGCCTCACATCTTACCTATAACAGCAGAGGTTGACAGCTTCCTTTTTTTCATTGCGCCGGCCACGGAATCATGATCTGTCAGTTCGGCCATAATAACCACAGAATTACAAAAAGAAAAACAACGAGAGATGTCCAGGAGAGTAGAAAACCCCTGGAAGTAGCGAGGAAAGACGTTTTCTTTTGTTTATGGTCTGTTGCCAGGCAGAGCGAAACGCTTTACGGCTGCCGTAAACCGTTTCGTTTCCGCGTCTTTCTGTCCCAGGGTTGAGACTCTATAAACAACAAGATAGCAATCGCCTATTCACTCGGCTTTGGTCTCATCTGCTGCAGGTAAGATGTGAGGCATCACTATTACATTTAGACTGTTTCATAACAAGTGAAAATGTTGCTCGTAGTTGCTTTAAAGGGATAGTTCGGTTTGTTTGAAGTGGGGTCCTATCAGCTAGTTCGATACACTAACTTAATTAGGTACAGTGTTCTGGAGGCTGGGCGCATTGTTGAACGAGACCGCGCACTCAGCGCAGCACCCAAACCAGCTTTTTCTCTGGAAGTACGGGGGGTCAACAACTAAAACGTAATTTAGCCACCTAAAACAACGGCCACCTAAACAAATCGATATCCGTGTACATGCACGCTCTATTTTGACAATTTTCAGTGCTTTACTTTTCCGCAAAACAGCAGTTTCATTCGGCACTGCTTTTTCTCCCAACCGTACAACTACCGTATTCCTCCGCTAAAAGCCAGCACAGAGCACAGAGCCGCGGTTTACAAAACAGGAAGGCTTAGAAGAGAGACAAAACACTGACTTACTTTAGAGACAACAAGTCACCTGGCCTCTCTGGTCTGGGACGTTTTCCACAATTTATCCTGGGAATGGTGAAAAAGGTCTGCAGGGCACCCCTGCATTTAGGCAGCAGGCGCATCTCTCTTCTGCCTGTTCACTCTCTGCAAAAGTTCCTCTTCTGTATTCTCTCTGGTTCATAATTGTATCCTCTTGTCACCAAGGTGAATGGCATATCATCCTCGCTATCAAAATCACTCAAATTTTCGTTCGTGTTTTCTATTTGTTGTGTCTTCACTAACAAACCGGGAGAAATAAAATACCCCCAAATAACTGCAGAGTAATCCAGTGCTGCGGCTTTGTGCAGGCCAGGCTTTTAGCGGAGGAATACGGTAGTTGTACGGTTGGGAGAAAAAGCAGTGCCGAATGAAACTGCTGTTTTGCGGAAAAGTAAAGCGCTGAAAATTGTCAAAATAGAGCGTGCATGTACACGGATATCGATTTGTTTAGGTGGGCGTTGTTTTAGGTGGCTAAATTACGTTTTAGTTGTTGACCCCCCGTACTTACTTGGCTGCTGCGCTGAGTGCGCGGTCTCGTTCCACAATGCACCCAGCCTCCAGAACACTGTACCTAATTAAGTTAGTGTATCGAACTAGCTGATAGGACCCCACTTCAAACAAACCGAACTATCCCTTTAAGGTTAACATTACAGTAAAGGTTTTATTTTGAAAGCCCTAAAGCGGAAGACCTACTTTTACATTCTGGCTGACTTGACGCCCGTGCACTAAATGTTGATGCCGTCTGTATGAGGTTTCAGAACGAAACTCCACAGCTCCGGTGAGCACCAGGAGAGAGGAGAGCCAATTAACTGGAACTAATTATATTGCCTGGAGCAGCAAAAGAAAAAAAAGAAAAAAGTGAACTGCAAATTTTTGGGGGACTAACTTAAAATTAGTTAACTTAAAATTCAAAATTCTGAACTTTGAACGTGAACTAGTTAATTTTAATCTGTGTGAGCTGAACTTTGAGCGCTATAAGTGTGAACTTGCACAACACTGCACAAACAAATTTACAAATGAGATTGAAAGGCTGGCAAGACCTGGAGTAGCTTTTACTATCATTCCAGCAGTAGTCTCCCTCAAGATTCACCACAGTCTAAAAATTATTTTCTCCACAGAAAAACACAATTACTTATTAATGTGTATTAGTGTAGGGAGAAGTATACCGCTTTATAGTGTGCAGTTATTATAATGTGTTACCGGAAATTGGAGAAGTTTATATTGATTTGTGAGTGGTTGGTTATAGGGCTCTATTTTCCCACAGGCCTAGGCGCAAAAAAACGCTCCTTGCGCCTGCCTCGGGAAGATAGCAACATGGTTTTAGGCCACGAAATGCGCTTTACGCCATCAGGCGCGGCGCAGTGCCAGAATAGGCCAGAATGGCCGTTTCGGCCTTAAATACTGGCCTAACGATATCTTCCCCCCTGGCGTTAATTTAGCGCTTTGCGCTTTTGAAAACCAGGCCTTATTCAGTGCGCCGCGGATATTCCACGCACAGCTTCTCCTCTGCTGATCTCACAGTTTGTCCCCCTCTCTCTCTCTCTCACTCCCTCTCTCGTGCGCTCAGACAGGCACAAAGTCCGATGGGAAAAAAAAGTTGTTATAGCGTACGTAGTATAACAACATGACAGTTTTTTTTAACATGACAGTTTTGAGCCCGTGACATGTAGCGGCTGTTGCATCATCCTACCTGTGCAGTGGGGGAGAAGAAAAGGCGAGAGAAAACGAGATCATTCTGCCCAAACAAATGTTCACTGCCTGGCTTCCCTACCAAAGCCACACATGTGAAATCTCCCAGCATGCATTGGGCTAATACATTTCGATAATAAATAGCATCCAAATTAGCCTAAATAGATAGAAAGGTAGATAGAAATAATGTGTAATGTTAACACACAACATGCAATTGTAGAACATTTCAATATTGGACCAAATAAAATTGCGAAATCAAAACACAACCCTATGTGAAACATATATGTCATCCTGGGGCTATATATATCCCGCACAGATTTAACGTGATTTAGATAAGTGACACGGTAACGCGGTTCTACTGTCATGTCCTATATTGTGATGTCCTACTTCACATTTAGTTTTACAATAAAAACACATTTCTGCAATGACTTTACATAATGTAAGCTATATTTATGTGCATCATCCTACCTGTGCAGCAGGGGAGAGAAAACGATATCATCCTGGGCAAACTTTCACCAATCTAATCTCATCATGACATAGGGATAGGCTATTTTTTTCTAGCCAATGCGTTTAGAACATTATTTTCACTTTGATATTGCTATAGTGTAGCGTATTTACATGCTTGCAGTATTTAAACTGCAGTTAGATTGGTTTGAGAAGCATAATAATATGGAATAATAGCCTATATATGGAGACAGACAGACGGGATAAAAGGGAGGGGGGGGAGCAGAGCGCTTGGCTTTTCTGGCTTTACTGGATCGCTCCGTGGAATTGGAGCTTAAAAGGGACGCTTGTGATTCATTTACTGCACTTCTCCAATGACCAGATTGTGCATAATTTTACGCTTAAAAGGCGTGATTATAATGCTTAAGGCCGCCTGTAGCGCCGATACCAAAATATCGAGTGCGCTGGTCCACGCCCACTACTCTGGGCTGCGTCTGGCGTTGGGCACAGTTCATAGGCCGATGCAACGATAGAGCCCATATTGTGAGTGGTTGTTTTGCTGAGCGTGAACCTGAAGAGGCCAGTAGTAGCATGCCTTTTTGTACTTGTTTAAATAAGATTATTTAAAGTGAAGAAATGCAGCCTTCTTGTGGTGCGGTGACTCTACTTCTTCAACCAGTGATCTGATGTTTCCTGGCATCACCTGCACCAGGAAGTCAAGGCTGACAGCACTGTGCACAGGGCATCTACTTAGGTTACATTAGGTTATATAAGTTTATATTGTCATTGTGATTTTTCTTCTTCCATTAATTCAGGATTGACTGAGTTTGAGTCTGATGAAAGGTTTTCACCAATATTGATCCATGGACCAAAGATGACCTACAACACCAAAATAACTTCTCCATACGTCCATTTTGCAATATGAACAATGAACAACGAACAATTAACAAAAAAAGAACTAAATTCTTTGTCATATTGCATTTTTTTTGCATTTTCTTTGTGTGTGTGTGTGTGTGTGTGTGTGTGTGTGTGTGTGTGTGTGTGTGTGTGTGTGTGTGTGTGTGTTTGGCGATTATGGTAAATGGCTTGCATTTTTTATAGCGCTTTTGCTAGTCTACCAGCCACTCAAAGCACTTAGCAATATATATATTTTAAATTCAAGCTTCAGTTCAATATTTACTTTTTTAATAGATCAGATAGAACATAAAAAGAAACTTAAAAATCGAAATTGCGATTATTTGACAGACCAATGGCTTGTCTGGAAGAAAAATAAATTTAAATTGCAAGTCCGTGATTTGAAAGTGATAGAAGTTCATACTGTGACTTTGTTCTTTATTTTCTCTTGGCTGAATCGTACGGCTGTAGCGTGGGTGTGGGTGGTGCCCCCTCCTGTAAGCTGGTGGAGCTGCACGGCCTGCAGGTGGTGTCCTTCACGGTGGACGGCGCAGAGCTGATCTGTCTGCCTCAGGTGTTTGAGCTCTTCCTGAAGCACCTGGTGAGTATGAGTCAAAATGAAGACTACTGACAAGCTATATTTAGAATCAGGAGACACCATAGAACATTTCACTCAGACCAAAACTAAAAAGTGGATAATTCCCCCCCCCCCCAGACGTTCATTGCATCGCCCGAATCCGTCTTCTTGTTTGTCTCGGAAGCATCGCCTGCTTTTCTTTTTTGGTTTCTTTTTTGGTTTTGGACCAGGTTCAAGTTCAAGTTCAAGTTCAAGTTCATTTATTTGTTTGTCCCAGAAGGGCGATTTGATTTGCAGCAAAACATATAAAGGCAGACATAAATCACCAGGGAGACATAAAATCACAAGATAAAACACATGATAACCTAAAATAAGACATAAACAAGTACGCAATGTAAGACACATAAAACAATAAAAATCAGGATGGCAGTTCGAGGTATCAGTGCAAGTGCAGGTAACCCAGACAGGGCCTAGCTGAGGTAAAAAAAAAAAGTAGCAGCACATCAATGAGAGTTAGGCAGCAGCAGTTCAAAGTGCTAGTGCAAGTGAGTGAGTAAGGCAAGGCTAGGCTTAGTAACCGCCTTACACATTACAAGAAGATGTAGCTACAATAGAGCTATTGTATTTGTATTTCCCCAGTAATACAGATACATGTGTGTGAGATACATAGCAACAAATTTGTAAAACAAGCAATAGATCAAACAAAAACAAAAAACACAGAGGCTGATCATTCAGCGTAGTTAAGTCCCACAGTAAGCAACAAGTTACCTCCTCCTCACATCGGCTGGATGGAAACAGGCACAAAGGAGAACTTATACCTATTTTTTGTGGCCCGTGGAACATTTAGGCGAAGGCCAGAAGGAAGCAGCTTGTACTCAGAGCTGAGAGGGTGAGAATTGTCCATACGAATGGACTTTGCTTTCTTAAGCACTTGTTTTTGGAAGACGTGATCCAGGCTACTGAAATTTACTCCAGCTATCTTTGAAGCCGTTCTCACAATCCTCCCAAGGTGGTTCTTGTCCTTTATACTCAGGTTTCCATACCAGCAAATGATGGAGAAGGAGATTACAGACTCAATAAAGGCACTATAGAACAGTTTAATTAATGATTCATTAACGAACTAAACTCTCTCTTACGAGAGTGAGTTTAGAACAGTTTCATTAATGATTTGTCGACCTGAAATTTGACAAGCTTCCTTAAACAAAAGAGGCTTTGCTGACCTTTCCTACACATCATTTCACAGTTCACATCAAATTTCAGCTTACTGTCAAAAGTAGTGCCCAAATATTTATAGGTGGACACCAGGTCAACTTGCTGGCCATGGACAACACTGTTCTGGGGAACTGGGGGGGGGGGTCTCCTAAAATCAACACACATCTCCTTGGTTTTTGAGACATTCAGTTGGAGGAAGGCATCCTCGCACCAAGAGAGGAAATCCTCAAGTACTTGGCCATGACCATCTTCATCATCGCCAAGCAAGATGACTATGATAGAATCGTCAGCTTATTTGATAATGAATCTATTAGTGTGGCGACTAAAACAATCATTTGTGTATAAGATATACAGGAAGGCAGACAAAACACAACCCTGAGGAGAGCCGGTAGAAGATGTTAATAGGCTTGATCAGTATGTATAATATATATTTTACATTTGGGTTTATTGTATGTATGCGTGCGCGCGTGCGTGCTTGCGTGCGTGCGTGCGTGGGTGGGTGGGTTACGTTATAGAAGGCCCGGTTCTGATAGGCACGGTTCACCACTGCGATCTATAATAAATGTTTTTGTTTGTTTGTTTGTTTGTTTGTTTGTTTTTGGGGGGCTATCAGACCCTGGGATATGTCAAAGATTGGCAGCAACATTGATTTTGATCCATTTTTTATGTTTGTGCAGTGTCAGATTTAACCAAATCCCCATTAAAAAGGCCTCGTCGTCATCTAACCAAAAGCCCCAGAAAGTAAAAAAAGTTTGACTTTTGAAGCAGCACTTCACGGAAGCACTCTCCTCTTTTGCGCACACGGGAAGGGGGTGGAGTTACCATTTTGGTCTAATGAATAGTTGGCTTCTCATTTCCCAGTGCCGGCCTCTCATTGGCTACTGGCTAGATCAGCTAAGATCTAGCCTCTGCCAGCTTGTAGTTATAATTTTGACCCTTGTCCCGCCCCGTACGTCCTGTAGGTGGGGGGTCTGCACACGGTATACACCAAGCTGAAGCGCCTGGACATCGCCCCGGTGGTCTGCTCGGTGGAACAGGTGTGTGCACACACAGACACACACAGACAGACACGCACACACACACACACACACACACACACACACACACGCATGCACGCACGCACACATTTTAATACCTTTATTTGTGTTGACATTTAGACAAAACAATCCTTGAACACAAACAATAGAGAAGCTTTCAGCGATTGGGTCCTGGCAGGCAGGCCCAGACAGGGACCTGCTCTGGACCAAAAAAAGCTCACTCATGCCAGATATAAATCTGCTATCCGTTATTTCACTAAGCATGAACAACAAATTTTTTATGATCAATTATTTATTCACATTTTCATAAGCAATACAGTCCACACACCAAGAGAACCACAAAAAAAAATACCCTACAATAGCAAAAAAACAAACAAAAAAACATACAAAACAAAAATGAAACTAAACCTAACCACTATTCCAACCTGACAAAAAAATAAAAAATAATAAAAATAAAGAGGAAAGAAAAGAAAAGAAAAGAAAACAGCATCAGTGTCACATCAGCAGCCCACATACACCATTGCAAACGCACACAGCATTAACATCAACTTAAAGAAAAGAAAAACATCTTCCCATCATCATAATCCACAAAGTCCAGGTATTTACCCCATTTCTGAACATATTTCTCAGACTGGTTAATCAGACGAAGAGAGAGTTTCTCATATGCTGCCACCGTCCCCAGCTGAGAGAGCCATACATTCACTGAGGGCAAATCAGCCGACTTCCACTCATGAACTAGAATTTTCCTGCCAAGCATAAGAGCTGTATGGATCCAGTCTGCTTCAGGCTTGGGGAGATCAGTAGAGGATCACCAAGAATAAACAAACTAGAAGAGAATGGGATATCCTGACCAATGATCACTTTAATGTTTTCATGAATGGCTGTCGAAAAATCTTGGGCTTTAGGGCAAGACCACAGAAGATGTACCAAAGTATCATCATTCATGTTACATCTCCAGCACTCTGGACTCTCTGAATAACTTTAAAGGAGTCCAATAGATTGTATTTATGATCTTAAACTGGATCACCCACTTTAAAGCAGCTTGTTATTAAACAGTCTAAATTTAATATCGATGCATCACATCTTACCTGTAATAGTAGACGATACCAACGCAGAGTAGTCTCGCTTGAACCCCGAGTGAATCAGCCAGTGTTAGTCTGTCTGTGGCCAGGGCAGATCAGGAAGTGAAATGAAACGGTTTGCAGCAGCCACTTCGGCCATAACCACAAAATAACCTCCAAAAAACCTGTTAGAATATAACGAGAGATGTTCGCGAGACTAGCAAGCCCCTGCATGGCGTTCTCCTTGTTTATGTTCTGTTGCTAGGCAGAGCGAAACGGCAGAAGGCAGGCAGCTGCGTTTCACTTCCGGGTTTATCCGGTCCGCCGGTAGACAGATTGAGAGAGAGAGCCCCCTGGTGACGCGAGGTTAGACAGACACAGACTCTGTAATCATCAAGAGAGCAATCTCCGATTCACACGGCTTTGGTCTCAGCTACTATTATAGGTAAGATGTGATGCATCAATATTGTAATTATACTGTTTAATAACAATCGAAAATCTTGCTCGTAGCTGCTTTAAGAAAAGAAAAAACATAGTATCTGATTGAGTCAAAAGCATGGAATAGTATTTTGAAGCTTCATGTCCACCTCCAAATAGCTCCAGAATTAAAGAAGGGGTGTTCGAGTTCAAGGGTTTGGAAGGAGGGATTCCAAATATCTGAATTAACAGATGCCTCATTTGACGATACCTCCAGCACTGACTTTCAGGTCAATCAAACTGTTGTTTTAAAGCTGTAAATGATTTTACATTGTCCCCTTGGTAAAGGTCCCCCAAAACATGGATGCCCCTATCCACCCAGACCTTCCAAATAAATGTTTTCTTATCTATATTAAGCTTAGGATTCAGCCAAACACCTGAAGATAAATTCAAAAAAGGATCCAAATTTAGTATTACGGCCGACCTTTTCCAAATCCATTGCATAATTATGTTGGAGTATTGGGTGAGTCTGGGCATCCTTCTGCAGTTTTGCTGATATACTGTATAATGAATAGAGGGGATAGCCTCACAGAGGGCCTTTTCAATGGAAAACCAAGGTGGAGCGCACTCGGGAGGTAGAGTCCAATGGGCCAGGTGCCTCAAACCAAAAGCTTGATAGTATAAAAGGAGATTTGGAATACCTAGCCCTCCCTGGTCCACTGGCCTCTGTAACCTACGCAAGTTAATTCTAGGGCGCTTATTGTTCCATAGAAATGCATTATAAAGCCTATTGAACTGCTTAAAGGAGGACTTACCTCCAAAACACTTTTTTTCAGCTTTTAACCAATATATATGACTTTGGGGGTGATGTGTGAAGAATTCTGGTCAAAATTTCCACATTTGACACCAAACTGTTGCCATTTTACCATTTGTATCATTTTTCAGCAGCATACCTGGCATAAGCGCCCTCTTAGGGTCAAACACTGCTTTTTTTCTTTTTTCTCAAATGAATGGGATATTTGACACGTCATGACGTCACGGTGACCCAAAGACTATGGGATTTCAAGATAATTACTCCCCTACCCCCCCTGTACCCTTTCGGCTCCTCAGAACTCCAAGCCTATTTCTATTGAAGTTTGCTCTTAAAATACTGAACCAAACGTCGTCAAAGTTGGCACATGTCTTAATTATAGTTAGTTTCCCGCTGAATGTGTCATTACTTTATTGATATCTTACCTGGATAAGCTCGAATGATGATGTTTATATTATCAGTCCGAGTTGCAAGCACTGTCTCCAGCCCAGGCAGGCGGGAGAGAGTCGTACTGTAACATGGACGAGCCCCAAGCTCCGCGGGCGCGCGCAGCAGGCCAGCAGCAGCTGGGCTCTCTGTGCTCTGAGAGCAGTCTGATATTTCCGCAAACAAATATGGTCGCAGTTTAGCGCACATGTAAAATATAACGCTATACTACGACGTGACAACGTGACAAAGCTTCTCTAAACACATCGGCTACTATATTTCCCTGCATCCCTCCTACTGAGATTATATCGGTATTGATTTTGGACAGACTGAATGCGCGGAGGAGGAGGAGGAGAGATCTGCAGCTATGCCCTGAGTAGCCCTGAGAGACACTCGCCTCGCTCCGACTACTGTGCCCGTCTGTGAAAAGCGTCCTGTCCAGTCGCACCTTCGCAAACAGATGCGGGATTCCCTCAATCCTGTACCCAATCTCAGACTGTATTCTCTAAATCGCACACCAGCTATTTCTGTCTGTGTTTGTTTGTTGCTCCGTGAGGTTACGAGCGCCCCATGCATGCAGCAGGCTGTTTCGCCAGCCTGGGTCTGGCAGGAGGGACGAGGCGCAGCCTGCCCTGCACTGCGCTGAGAGGAAAACTTTTGCACAACTTTTAACAAGAATCACGAAAAGCCCCCAAACTAAAATGAAAAAGGGACTATATGGCAACTTGGACGAGGGAATGACGTAGAGAAATCTCGCATTGTGTTACCCCAGAACGGGGGGTTTGTTGTATTGTGCGGTGTGCTGCTGTAACGAGCCCACGTCACTTTGCTCTCGTAACGTAGTTTTGACACACTGCCATAGAGATACATGCAGAAAAATAATTAAATTTCTAGTTCGCCACTGAATTACCAAATTGATATAACTTTCAACCATTTTGAGCAAAGCTCTTTCCAAACAGGCCACCAGCGTTGGCTAGTTGTTGATATTTATAAAGATATTGCCCCTCTCAAATAAATTATTTTTGAGGCAGTAGGCAAACTGTAATGGCGTCGATTTCCGAAAAAAAATCTGGACTTGAACACAGCCAAAGAGTCCAGTATAGACAAGAGTATATGTCATTTCTTGGTTTTTTCCATAGGTATTTTCAAATCACTGTTCTAATACATATCTAGGGGGTAAGTCCTCCTTTAAAGTACCTCAGAGGAATCCTTATTGGCAGTGCCTGGAGTAGGTAATTAAACTTTGGTACACAAGTCATCTTCACAATGTTAGCCTTACCCCACATCGAAATTAAAAGGGGGGCCCATCTCTCTATATCCACTTTAAATTGACCTAGCAGTGGCTCAAAATGTATACTAATTAGCTCTGAGAGCTTAGGGGGGAAGGTTATGCCCAGATATCTAATGCGCTCCGTGGGCCATCTAAAGTTTCCAGACTGGAACAGAGACTTAGGGCAATAAGCCGTTAGTGGAAGAGCTTCTGATTTCAGCCAGTTAACTTTATAGCCTGAGAGCTTGGAGAATTAATCTATGATCTTAAAAAGTGCAAGAAGGGACCTCTCTGGATCTGAAACAAATAGAAGGATGTCATCTGCATACAATATAAGCTTATGCAAATCCTGACCAATCTGTATGCCAGGGAAAGCTGGGTCTAAGCGAATAGCTGAGGCTAAAGGCTCTATTGCCAGGGCGAAGAGCCCAGGACTCAAAGGATCCCCCTGTCTTGTCCCCCGCCCTAATTCGAAAGGAGGTGAAATAATACCATTGGTCAGGACTGCAGCTTTGGGCCGGGTGTTATTAACCGTATCCAGTCAATAAATGTATTACCAAAGCCAAAGGACTTCAAAGTCAGAAACAAATAACGCCATTCTACCCGATCAAAGAATCAGAATCAGAATCAGAATCACTTTTATTGCCACAGTATGCAAGTTACGAGATAAGAAGTAGGAAGATAACTAAAGACAATCGCAAAGTTGCAAGTGCAATCAAATCAAATCGAGTAAATATATACAATATGTACATGAGTGGTGAAGTGTTCTGTGGATGATAAATATGAATTTACGTTGGATTTACATGAGATTTACAGACTGAGTTAAATAGACGTTAAATAGGCAGTGGATTTACATGAATTTACAGTCGTAGTTAAATAAGAGTTTACATTGAATGTACATGAAATTTACAGGCTAAGTTAAATAGGCATGAATGTGCAGGGAATTTACATGAATTTACAGTCCCAGTTAGACAGGCATTAAATTAGATACAGTATTAGTTCCAGTTTTATGGGGGGGGGGTTCAGTTGAGTTTGGGAGGAGGTAGATTCAAGATTCAAGATTCAAGATTTATTAAGTGTCCCAAAAGGGCAAATTGGATTGCAGAAAGCGTAGTACAAAGTACATACATAAAAACAAATAAGACAAAAAAAAAAAACATTGTAAAAACAGTCTAGAGCAGCAGTTTAAAGTGCAACACAATAGTTAAAGTGCAAATGACAACAGTAGCAACGATCTAAAGTGCACAGTAGAGATATAAAGTGCATAGTAGCAAAGTGCAGTTCGCTCACAGCAGCACATTTATATCACAAGAAAGAGCTACAATGTATCATTGTATTAAAGCACAAAAGAAAAAACCTCAGTCCAGACAAAAGGGCAGACAAAGTATATAATACAGATATACTGTACTGTACCCCTAAGAATAAATAAAGATAAAAGAATAAAAGAATAAAAGGATAAAATAAATAAATAACAAAATAACAGCAACGGCAGATGGGGAGACATTACATTTGTACCCCAGCAGCGTTCATCGCTCTGATAGAGACAGGCACAAAGGAATTTCTGTATCTGTTCTTTTTAACTATGGGGGCACGAAGGCGGAGCCTGGAAGGAAGCAGCTCATATTCGAACCTCAGAGGGTGGGCATCATCTGATCGGATGGACACAGCTTTTTTCAGCACCTGATTGTTACAGATCTGGTCCAGGCTTCTGAACTGGGTTCCGGCTATTTTTGAAGCCACCTTCACTATTCTCCCCAGGGAGTTCTTGTCTTTAGTACAAAGATTACCATACCAGCAGATTATGGAAAATGATATGACAGACTCCACAAAAGCACTATAGAACATTTTCATCAGAGTTTTATCAACCTGAAATTTGGCCAGCTTCCTAAGGCAGTAAAGGCGCTGCTGACCTTTCTTACACAGCATGTCGGTATTCAGATCAAACTTCAGCTTGCTGTCAATTACCGTACCCAGATATTTGTAGTCTGTCACTATATCGACAGGCTGACCGTTGACAAAACTGCTCTGGGGAACAGGGGGGGAACGTCGAAAATCAATACAAACCTCTTTCGTTTTGGAAACGTTGAGTTGTAAGGAAGCGTTTTCGCACCAAGAAACGAAGTCGTCAATGACTTGACCATGTCCTACATCATCATCGTCAAGCAGACTGACGATGACAAAATCGTCAGCGTACTTGACGATGAATCTGTTGGCGAAACGGCTGCGACAGTCGTTGGTGTATAGAATATATAAGAAAGCAGATAAAACACAGCCTTGGGGCGAGCCGGTAGAGGACAATAAGATACTGGACAGTATCCCATTGACCCTCACCTGCTGAGATCTATTCGTTAGAAAGTCTAGAATCCAACCAACGAGGCACTTATCCAGACCGAAAAAGCTGGTTAATTTCTCGACCAGAATGTGCGGCTGGATGGTGTTAAATGCTGATGAGAAATCAGCAAAGAGCAGTCTAACGTGATTCTTACTGCCCTCTAGATGCTTGAATATGAGGTTCAGTAAGGTGGCTGTAGCATCCTGCACGCCTCTATTAGCACGATAGGCAAACTGAAGTGGATCGAGCAAAGAGTCAGTTTTTGTTACTAGCTCATCCTTCACTAGCCTCTCAAACTGTTTCATGACCAGGGAGGTTAGGGCCACTGGCCGGAAGTCATTAAGTGATTTTGGATTGGTGCACTTGGCAACAGGAAGTAGAATCGATTTTTTCCAAAGGGACGGCACCCTCTGCTGGCGGAGTGACAGATTAAAAATATGGCTGAAAATGGGACCTAATTGCTCAGCACATACCTTTAAAATACGCCCGCTTAAGTTGTCTGGGCCAGGGCTTTTTTTAGGTTTGCACCCTTTGAGACATCTTATTACCTTTTGCTCGTCGAAGAAGGGGTTCAAAGGGGGGGCCAGAAGGAGACTGTCTCTCATCACAGAGTGTTTCTCACTAAAATCGCGAGTCTCAAATCGACCATAGAAGTCATTAAAACTCTGAGCCAGATCAGCATCAGACTGAAAACCATTTAACTGGATATTCTTCTTACTACCTACCTTGAGCCCAGTAATACATTTCATACTGTCCCAGGCGGAACCTAGATTATTTGTACGGAGCTGAGACTCTATTTTCTCCTTGTATTTCCTTTTACTTTTCCATATCTCCTGTCTAATCTCCTTCTGCAGGCTGCGCATCTCAGAGAGTTTTCCTTCTCTGAAGGCCTTTCTCTTACGGCTAAGGAGCATTTTAAGGGCCTTAGACACCCAGGGCTTACTATTAGGAAAGATCTTAATCTTTTTATCTGGAATCACAATGCTTTCACAATAATGGGACCAGCTACTAACAACATCAGTCAGTTCATCAATGTCTACAGAGGATTCTTGAAACATCTCCCAGTCAGTGGAGTCAAGGCAACCTTGTAGAGTTAAACAGGCATCATCATTCCAGTCTTTAACAGTGATAGTCTGCACCTTACCACGTTTTAATGCTGTACGATAGACAGGAATTAGATGGATGCAATTGTGATCGGACAGACCTAAAGGAGGGAGGGGGATGGATTTGTATGCACCTTTGATGGAGCCATAACATAAGTCCAGTGTTTTGTTGAGTCTTGTTGGGCAAGTGACATACTGATGAAAGTCTCTGAGTGTTTTCTTCAGAGTGCAGTGATTCATGTCCCCTAGAATGATATTGGGAGCATCAGGAGAAATGGATTGGAGTCTTTGTACAACTTGATAGATAGTTTCACAGGCTTTGCTCTCATTCGCCTTCGGCTGAATATAAACAATTGTCACAAACAGCTGGGGAAACTCACGAGGCAGATAAGGTGGACGGAGTGACACAGAGAGCAGCTCTACATCGGCAGTACAGATTTTCTCCCGGACAATGACAGATTTGCACCATCGCTTATTAATATATAAACATACCCCGCCTCCAGAGGACTTGCCTGTTGCCACTGGATCTCTATCCAGCCGGAAGGGAGACCCGAAGCCTTCAGTCTCAAGGTCCGTGTCCAAGTCCCTATCAGACAACCTAAACCTAAAATACAGGCATCACGAAAGTCATGATTATATCGGACCTGTGCCTGAAGTTCATCAGTTTTGTTACGCAGGGATTGAGCGTTCGATAAGATGATTGAAGGCAGCGGAATACGGGAGAGCGGCTGGTTTTTCAGCTTCAAACGAGCGCCGCCACTTCTCCCCCGCTTCCTAATCCTGGACCTACGATCACGTCCCCCGGGGAGGTCCGGAGAGCCTGTAGACCGAAGCACATCGAAGCTGGGAAGTGAAAGGTCAGCCGGAGGATCGTATGTGTTCCACTGTAAAAGTAGCTCCCTGCTATACTGGAGTCTGGCCGGGCGCTCGGGAGTCAGAAGCGTGTGACCCAGGCTCCAGACTAGGTGAAACGCCAGCCACGCCAAAAACGTAGCATAGTAATCCATGCTTGCTGCTTAGTGAGAGTCACCAAGCAGAGGGTTCCCAGGGACAGCAGGCTCTTGAGCCTCCCAGGCCCATAACAGAGAATTCCTGTGTCGCCGAGCTCTGTAGAGAGGCCGCTGGGTCCCACGGTGAAGAAAGACGGGACGCTTTGCGGCTGGTGTCAGCGTGAGGGAAGCTAGCTTGCTAGCTGGTAGGGTAGCTAGCCTGCTACCAAATACCAACGGGCGCAGACGGTGGCAGAGATTTCTTGGGTCAGCGGGCTTCTGTGGAAGGGTTCCCGATTAGCCGAGCTCTGTAGAGGTAGAATTCTACCGGAGTCTCTTGGTATAGGAGGACAGTTAGTAGAGATAAGTCCTCTGGCTATCGGTACAACAGGAGCCGTGGTGTTAGCTCTGTTAGCTTAGCACAGGATACTCGGAAACAAAGAAAGACCGCAAATTCAACGCAACGTTACTAACGATTGTTGCAGAGCAAACTTCAGTTGTAGGAACACTTAAACTTGAACACAATGAACTGCTAGTACTAGAAGACGTAAAAAACAACATAAAAACAACGTAAAACACTACACTTGCTGCTGGTCGCTGCATGAGCATGCGCCCGAGAGACAGACAGGGGTAGTGAGTGTGTGTGTGTGTGTGTGGGGGGGGGGGGGGGTTGTTGGTGAGGCCCTTGGCAGAAGGGGTTTCCGGGCCTTGTTGGTGAGGCTGATGGCGGTTGGGAAGAAGCTGGTCTTGTGGCGGGTGGTTCTGGTCTTGGCAGACCTCAGTCTCTTGCCGTGGGGGAGTGTCTTGAAGAGTTTGTGGCCAGGGTGCAGGGAGGGGTCAGCCATGATCTTGCGAGACCGCTTCAGTGTCCTGGCTGCATGCAGGTCCTGGAGGGATGGCAGGTTGCATCCGATTATCCTCTCAGCGCAGCGGATGATGCGCTGAAGTCTGTTGATGTCTTTGAGAGTGGCAGCAGCATACCAGACAGTGATGGAGGAGGTGAGGATGGACTCAACGATGGAGGTGTAGAAGTGCACCATCGTGGCCTTTGGCACTTTGAATTTCTTCAGCTGCCACACAAAGTACATCCTCTGCTGTGCCTTCTTGGTGAGAGCTCTGATGTTCAGCTCCCATTTTAGGTCATGGCTGATGATGGTTACGGTTATGAAGGCACATTCTGCATCAAGAGAAATGGCTGCCATAGGCAACTGTTCAGTGTAGTGTTGTGTAGCCCACATAATATTAATTAAACGTCTAACATTATCAACGTAATCACGGGAACGAATGAAACCAACTTGATCTTTATGTATTAGGGAGGAGATAACTTTATCCATTCAATTAGCGAGGATCTTAGAGAGAATTTTCCCATCACATCCGACCAAGCTAATAGGCCTATAACTTTTACAGTCTAATGGGTCTTTCCCCTTTAAAAAAATAAATAAAGTAATAAGTGCCTCTGACAAGGTCCGGGGTAGGGAGCCCCGTTCTAATGACTCAGTATACATATCAAGTAATAATGTAGCTAGTTCTGCAGCATAGCAGTGTTAGAATTCTGCTGAAAACCCATCCAAGCCAGGTGATTTAGCTAATGGTAAGTTATGTATGACCTCCAAAATCTCCTCTACAATAATAGGAGCATCCAGCATAGCACGTTGCTCCTCAGAGAGTGAGGGGAGATTTATATTAATCAAAAATTAAGTTATCTCCTCATCCTCTGCATGTGATTCTGATGTATAGAGATGAATATAAGTGTTCCTAAATGTATTATTAATTTCAGTTGCGTCAGAAACTAAACTACCCCCCTGTGCCCTAATAGCAGGAATAGCGCTCATAGACTCCCTTTGTTTAATGTAATTGGCCAACATTCTACCCGCTTTATCCCCCTCTTCGTAGTATTTCTGTCTGGCTCTAAAGAGCACAAACTCTGCCCTTTCAGTAAGAATGGAATTAAACTCATATTTCAGTCGGGTCAGAGCTATAAGGTTAGAGGAAGTCATATCGTTCGCATATATACTCTCTGCTACTTTAATTTGTTTGTCCAATTCAATTTGTTTTGCTATGTTAGCCTTTTTCCTGTAGGATGCATATTGTATAATATAGCATCTAAGAAAGGCTTTCATCGCCTCCCAAGCTACTCCTGATGAAGCGGCAGAGGGCAAATTTGTTTCTTTAAACATATCAATCTGTGCCCTCAAGGCCTCTTTAAAATTATCTCCCTGCAGCAAACTGGAATTCAATCTCCATCTAGGGGTCCTACAAGCCTTACTAAAGGGGAGGATACTCAGCATCACTGGAGCATGGTCAGACAAATGAATACTACTGATAGTACAGGAGAGTGTAGAGGAGACCATTGAAGTGGATCTAAAAAAAAAAAGTCAATTCTAGAGTAAACCTTATGAGGAGCAGAATAAAAAGTAAAGTCCTTTGCTAAAGGGTTTTACAGATGCCAAATAGCTACAAGCCCCAAGCCTATCCTCAAAGGGTCCTGCAAAGGGTTAGCAAGCCTGCGGGGGCACTGTACTGGTGGGCCACGGTCAAGAATGGGATCAAACACCTGGTTAAAATCACCAGCCAGCAGGATTGGAAAATCGCCCATATCGCCCAATTTACGTCTAATAACCCAGAAAATGATGGATCAGACTGGTTAGGAGCATAAACAGAGCCAAGAATAACAGAATGGCCTTGAATTTCAGCAAGAACAATTACAATCCTCCCAGCATCATCCCTGGTCTCTCTTAGACATTCAAACTGCAAATGCTTATCAGAATAGCAACCCCTCTACTCTTTGAAGTGCCACTAGCTGCATACACCGTTCCAACCCCGACATAATTTCTTAGCTTCATGGTCAGTCAAATGTGTTTCTTGTAAATATGCAATATCACATTTCTTTTAATAAATCTTCGATTTAATAAAGGCTAACACTTTCATCCTCTTGACTACATTGTTGAGGCCCTTAACATTGAAGCTCATAAGGCTTAACCCATTATTAATGCTAGGCTACATGTTTATTTTGTGGACAAATCTGTTCACTGCCGTGTGACCTTAAAAACAAAACACCCACCAACATCACAACAAAAACAAACACTGTGCAGGAGAGAAACTTTCCCTCAAGAAGAGACTGCATTGATACT